>NC_136954.1:9294620-9417120 GCF_032717465.1 Coenobita brevimanus
AAAAAAAAAAAAAACAGGTTTATCAGATGCAGAGAAAAACAAAGATTACGAGATTCCATTCTGATAGTCAATGGTCAAGGTCACAGGGAATGGTCAAAGTCAAGTTCACTAGGCTAAGTCAACTAAAAACCTGTCTGGTCCGATCTGAATTTAAGTTGACTGAATGGTTTAGGGTTTGTCAAAAATGAATTATTCGAGTATGAGAGTAATCTGTCGAAGGTCAAGGTCACAGGGCAAAGTTAAATATCAGGCCCTTAGACTAGCTGGTGGGCGCGGTGTTGCAGGGAGTGCTCCTTCTTGTTACTTATTTTTTCCCTGAAATCGACTTACCATTACAGTATCTGTGTCAGTCTGTCTGTCTACCAATCTGTTTGTCTAGGTTCATCTGATCATAACTGCCATGGCTCATAATCATCATCATCATCATCATCATTATCACCATCATCATTATAGATATCGCCATTACCATTAATATCATCGTCATAGTTATCCTATCCCAGGATCGCGCTAATTCTTCCTGTGTGATTAACACCCGGTTCAGTCGAAACGAGTATTCGCTGTTAAAGGTATGTTTTTAATTTGTCTATTTTTCCAGGCTCAGTTCTCTGTCGCACTGTGTATTTTGGGTCCAGATATGTTTCAGTGATTCATCCATGCTTCAGTATCTCTGCTGGATGTACGGCTTGTGATATCAACGTCGTTATCTATATCTATCTACTTATCTATCCCCCATTTTTTCGACAGCCTGTACCCGCGGCGGCAAACAAGGGAACCCCTGGTGACAAAATGGCTTTAGGAAGACAATAACGCAACCAGGCTGATTCATTACGGTCATTTTTTGCCAGCCTGGAGCGGCTCCCTTAATTACATTTTTGATGGTGTCTCTTCTTCCGCCTGAGATATTGTTGGGGGTCGTGTGGGGAGAGGGAAGGAAGGGTAGGGGTTAGCGGGGGTAGGGGAGGGGGTGGAGGAGAGGCAAGTGAGATATTAGGGGAGAGAGAACTTGACAGGGGAATGAAAGAAAGTTAGGGAGGAGTTAGGAATGGGAATGAGAACATCAGGGGTAGATAAAGGGGAAAGAAGTAGTAAGGAGGAAGGGGAAGGGGCTGGGGAGGAGACAAGATACTTTATCTTGGTTCGGGAACACAAAATTATATTGATGGTTTTAGAAGAACAGTAGCCGTCTGGAAGAGCATACATAGAACGATCAAAACGGAAACATGGCGCTCAAAGACATCCATATACTCTGCACCGATCTAGAAAACCTTTATTTCCCATTGGCATATACAAAAGCAGCATCTACATACATCAGGCACTGAGCACTCCCTTCTTCACCATTCATTACTATCAACATCCTTCCCCCCATAACTCGAATCTTTTTTTTCTCTCTCCTAACCCCATCCATAGATATTCTTAACAACCAAGAGGTGGTAACACAATCCTGTCTTACACCAATACTGATATTACGCCACTTGGACACCCGCTTACCCATTCACAAGCCTCAGTGTCATCACAGCTCTTAACAGCATTCAACAGCGTTTCATTCACACAAAACATATGCAAAAATTTCCTTAATCCCTCTCTGATCAAACTTTTGTACATTTTTTCCATATTCATAAATGCAACAAATACTTACCTACGACAAATTTACCCGCTCAGTCCTCACGTGTATTAATGCTCACTGATTAATATGTAGGTGACCAGTGTGGTTGATGGTGTCACCGGCTGGCATCTGATATTCACAAGACTGATGCCCCTCATTTCCCTCTTCCTCCTTTTCATTCCTCGTTCCCCCTCATCCTCTTTCCACTCCCACTTTTTCTCCTCATATATCTTTAAATCTTCCTCCTCCTATCCTCCTTCTCCACTTTTTCCTCCTCATCTTTCTCTTTCCCAATCTTCATACCTCGTTCAGTATATACTCGTGTATATACTCGTGTCTACACTACACTACATGCACATAACATATCAAACCTTCTATTCACTTCTTTAGTAATGGCCGCTGCAATCTTGCTATCAAATGAGGTGGTACCTCGGATTGCCACCACCGGCAGGGTAGGGCTGGCGGCACAGGGTCCTCCCGGTCGCCATCAAGCGACTGTGCCGGCAGCGACTGTGCCGGCAGCGACTGTTGCTATTTCCGGGAATGCTCGTCGGCGAAAAAGTGACAGTGCGGCCTTATTCTTTACCAACATCCGCGGCCTTACCACAAATTTAAACTCAGTTCATTTTTTCCTTCAGTCCATATCCCCTTTCGCCCTTTTCCTCACAGAACCACAAATCTCACCCTCTACCGATATATCTCCATTTTGTTTTCCCGGTTACCATCTCCTTACAAACTTCCGTAACAAAGGCGGCACCTGTTGTTATATCAAATCCCAATATGCAGTTGACACTATTTTAAACTTCACTTCATCCAGTTTTGATTACTCATTACATAAACTAAATTGTCAAAACATTACCAAATATATTTGTGTAGTTTATCGTTCCCCCCTGGGGGTAGGGGGGTTTTCAAGAATACTCCCCCAGTATCCCTGCTTGTCGTAAAAGGTGACTAAAAGGGTTGGCGGAGGGTTAGTGCCCCTCCCCGGAAAACAACTAACTAAAAAAACAAACAATAAGCCTCGGACAAGGACTGACCAAACGATGGCGACCCAGGACCGGACAAAGGACTTGGTAATGAGTACATGGAATGTAAGAGGAGCGAATGATGAGGTGAAAGAAAGAGAGATTGTCCAGGTGCTTGAGGGTGCGAAAGTGGATGTATGTGGAATAACTGAAACAAAATGGAGAGGAGAAAGTGTGAGAGAATGAGAGTATGGATGGGGTATATGTGCAGCAGTAGGTGAGAATGATAGGGCAAAGGAAGGAGTATGTATAGTTGTGAGTAAAAGATGGAAGAAGAGCATAAGACAGTATGGATCAGTTGGGTCAAGGATTGTGTGGGTAAAGTTGAAAGTTGGAAAACAAATGTGGGCGATTGTGTGTGTGTATGATCGTGCTAGAAGAGTGAGAGAAGAGTTCTGGACAAATGTGGAAGTGTGCATGGAAAAGTTTGGAAGGAATGAGAGAGTGTTTTTGATTTGTGATATGAATGGTAAAGTTGGTAATGTGAAGGTGGATGGAATAGTCGGTGAGTGGGGTGTGCCTGCTGAGATAGATGAGAATGGGAGTGCGTTAGTAGACATCTGTGCTGGGAGGGGGTTGGTGATAGCCAATACCCTCTTCAGGCATAAAATGATCCACAGGTATACATGGCAAGTGATGAGAAGGGTGGGTGGTGAACTGAATGAAAGGAAGGCAATGATTGATTATGTGTGTGTGGATGAAAGGATGCGAAGATGTGTAAAGGATGCAAGAGTGTATAGAGGTTGGGGGAGTGGACTTTCTGACCACTACTTTGTGGTGGCCAGAATTAGGATGCAAGTAAGATGGAGGAATAGAAGAAGGGAAAGACGAGAGGAAGGAGTAGTTGCAAGGAGAGTGGAAAGGTTACAAGAGGATGAGAAAAAGGCAGAGTATAAGAGAGAAGTGGAGGAACGATTGGGCAAATATGAATTGGAACAGATGGGAGACGTGGAAGGTGTGTTTAAGATATTTACAGAAGAAATATGTGCAGCATGTGATGTGGTGTGTGGAAGGAAGAGAAGACGGAGGGGGATGCAAGGAACAGCGTGGTGGACTGAAGAGGTGAAACAGGCTGTGGCACAAAAGAAGAAAGCATACAATGAATGGATGAGAAATAGGGGCGTGGAAGAAGTTGAGAGGCGGAAGAGAGAGTTATATGTGGAAAGAAAGAGAGAGGTGAAAAGCTTAGTTAGAGAGAGTAAGAAGAGAGTGGATGAGGAATTTGGAAGGAATTTGAGTGTAAAGTGGAGGGACTGTAAGAAAATGTTCTGGAGAGAAGTAAAAAGAGTAAGACAGGGTGGAAGTGAAGTAAGCAGGGGAGTGAAAGATAAAAATGGTAGATTACTAGTGGAGAAGGGAGAAAAAGTGAGCAGATGGAGAGAACACTTTAAGGAATTGTTGAACGTAGAGAATGGAAGTAGTGCGAGTATAAGTGGCTGGGGAATGGCTGGGAGGAGGGAGGTGAGAAGACAGGAAGAAATCAGTAGGATAGAAGTTGTGGAAGCAATGAAGAGAGTTAAATTGGGGAAAGCCCCAGGAATTGATGGAGTGTGTGGTGAAATGCTGAAGCATGGGGGAGAGATAGTAGTAGAATGGATGTGGAAGATGTGCAGATTGGCCTGGGAGGAAGGTAGAGTCCCGGAGGATTGGAAGTCAGGTATAATTATTACCCTGTACAAAGGAAAAGGGGAAAAAGAAGTGTGTGGTAATCATAGGGGCATTTGTCTTCTTAGTATAATAGGAAAAGTGTATGGTAGGATACTTATAGACAGAGTTAGAGAAAGAACAGAGAAATTAGTTGGAGAAGAACAGGGAGGCTTTAGGAAGGGAAGAAGTTGTGTAGATCAGATATTCATTCTTAGATCTTTAGTGGAAAAGTTTCTAAAGAAGGGAAAGAAGTTGTATGCAGCTTTCATGGATTTGGAGAAAGCATATGACAGGGTGGATAGATAAGGATTGTGGAAAGTGTTAAGAATATATGGAGTAGATGGAAAGTTGTTGAATGCTGTGAAGTGTATGTACGATGGTGCGAAGGCTGCAGTGCGTGTGGATGGTGAACTAAGTGAATTTTTCTCTTTGAAAGTTGGTTTGAAACAGGGATGTGTCATGTCTCCATGGTTGTTCAATCTGTACATGGATGGGGTAATAAAAGAGGTACAAGGTAGGGTAGTGGATGTTGGAGTGGCCCTGGTGAGAGAGGATAGTGTTTGGAAACTCCCTGTACTGTTGTTTGCAGATGATACTGTGTTGTTGAGTGAAGACGAAGGGGAGCTGCAAGGCTTGGTGGATGAGTTTGAGAAAGTGTGTAAGAAACGGAACCTAAAGGTGAATGTAGGGAAGAGTAAAGTGATGGTCGTTGAGAGAGGTGAAGTTAGTGAATGTACAGCGAGGTTGGATGGTGAGGAATTGGAAAATGTGAGTACGTTTAAGTATTTGGGTAGTGTGATGAGTAAGGATGGAGGTTTGGAGGGTGAAGTGCTTGAAAGGGTACAGCAGGGAAGAAAGGTTGCTGGTTCTTTGAAAGCAGTGATAAGAAACAGGGAAGTGAGCATGGAAGTGAAGTTACTACATGACAGTATTGTGATACCAACTCTAACGTACGGAAGTGAAGCTTGGACATTGTTGGAAGGACACAAGTCAAGAGTGAGAGCAGTGGAAATGAGTTATTTAAGAGGAGCCTGTGGAGTCACGTGGAGAGACAGGCTGACGAATGAGGATATAAAGGAGCGTTGTGGTGTGGATGTGGATGTGATAGGAAGCGTTATGAGGAACACACTGAGGTGGTTTGGCCATGTGGAGAGGATGGAGGGTAAAAGACTGACGAAGAGAGTGTATGTGAGTGAGGTGGAGGGGGGAAGAGGGAGGGGAAGGCCGAGGATGAGATGGAGGGATGGGGTGGAGAGGTATATGAGAGAGGGGGGTGTGAGTTGGGAGCAGGGCAGTGAAATGGCGGGGGACAGGGCGACTTGGAGGCAATTTGTTTGTGGCCACCCCAAACGGGATTGAGGCGTCTGGCAATAGATAGATAGATTTATCGTTCCCCCAATGCTTCTTCGGAACCCAGTGTATTTGATTCCATATCCACTCAGTTGAGTAACCTTAACCTTGCCCTTCGCACCGAAATTACCATTTTGGGTGATTTTAACATACAAAATGTTGAATGGTTATTGCATTCTGCCCGGACTGACGATGCTGGTCTAGAGTGCGAGCTGTTTGCGGAATCGTTTAATCTCACCCAGTTGGTAAAGCAACCAACCAGAATACCTGATAATCCTGACCATAATGCCCATCTCTTGGATTTATTCCTGACAAATAATCCAGATCAATACAGGATAGAGGTACTGTCACCAATTGGATCCTCTGACCACAGTTTCATCAAAGCCTCATTAGTTAACCCTCCCACACCTCCCCATTCTGAATCTGTCAGGGTGACCCGATGGCACTTTGATAGGGCAGACTGGGAAGGGTTTAGAAATTATCTTGCTGACATTCCATGGCAGTCTTTCTTCTCTAGTGATCCCAATTCTACCCAGTCCCACATTTGTGACTTAATACTAGCTGGTATGGATTTATTCATACAAGGTCAACAGTTCACTAAAAGATCGAACTCTCCAAAATGGTTTGATGGCAACTGTGCCAGAGCAACAGACCGAAAGTCATTAGCATATAACTCTCCCAATTTAAAATTGCTAGAAATCATGCAAAAGCTGTATTAAATTTAAATCAAACTTTCTTCAACCCTAATTATAATAGAATATTCTGGTCAACTCTTAATTCTTTCAATAATAACTTTAACAAGTCATCTTCCATTCCCCCACTAAAATCTTCAGATGGCAACATTACAAATGACCCGCGTGGGAAAGCAGATATCTTTGCCAGTACCTTTGCCAGAAACTCTACCATAGACGATACCAGCCAGAATGTCCCAGTACTGGAACTTGATTCTCCCGAAATTGTCCCACTTAAAATACAGACAAGATACGTAAAATCAATCCTAGACAATTTACCTACTGATGGAATTCCGCCAATTGTTTTGAAAAAGTGTTCCCCTGAACTTGCCTCTGTCCCAGCTAAATTATTCAGACTATGCATACGTACTTCTTTATTCCCAAATTCATGGAAAGAAGCCAATATCCACCCAGTTCCGAAGAAAGGAAGTTCCTCTGACCCCTCCGATTACAGTCCAATAGCTGTCACATCTTCTCTTGGTAAGGTATTTGAAACTTTAATTAATAAGCACATTGTTAAACATCTTGGATCCAACAACTTAAATAGTGATAGACAATATGGTTTTCGCCACGAAAGATCCACCATTGACATACCCAATCTTTTAACTCATACCATCCATCAATCAATTGAACTTTTTGGAGAAATTCATGCAGTAGCTCTTGATATCTCTAAAGCTTTCGACAGAGTATGGCACCGTTCCCTGCTGTCCAAACTCCCTTGCTATGGACTAATGTCTTTTGTTCCTCTGATTTCTTCATATCTCAGTGACAGGAAAATAAGAGTAAAAGTAGATGATGTATATTCCCATTTCCACTCAATTAATGCTGGCGTGCCTCAAGGATCAGTTCTGGCGCCAACCCTATTTCTGGTTCATATTAATGATCTCTTATCTGTCACCCACAATCCCATTCACTCATATGCAGATGACTCAACACTACATAGTTCATTCACACTCAGACACCCATTTACAAAGTCTAATATCTCTACCTCTCAACTCAGTACAGCCATCTCCATAAACCAAGATCTATCTACGATCAGTGAATGGGGACAAAACAACCTTGTCTCTTTTAATGCTAGTAAAACTAAATATATACAGTTTACTAATAGACAGATATTGCCAGATGCGTACATTACCTTCAGTGCTACTAATATTCCCATATCCAAAAGTATTGAAATTCTTGGCGTCTCACTTAACAGTGCCCTCAGCTGGATCTCTCATGTCAGATCACTTGCTAAAACCGCCTCAAAGAAACTTGGATTATTGTACAGAGTCCGTAACTTCTTCGCCGATGAGCAGTTAGTTATAATTTATAAGAGTCATGTGCGCTCTCAGCTTGAATATTGCTAACCCTTGTGGAATGGTTGTGGAGAGGTTGCATTAAGACAACTAGACAAAATTCAGAACAAAGCTGTTAGAATCATTAACAACCTTGTCATTACATATAAACTACCTCCCCTGCAAGTAAGAAGGAATGTTGCCTTCCTTGCATTATTTTACAGATATTCTTTTGGCAAATGCTCAGACGAAGTTGCGTCCATGGTGCCACCTTTCCATGCCTTCCCTCGTGCTACACGGGCATCTGGTAGTGCTCATGACTGGAATGTCACTCAGCCATATAGCAGAACTTCTGCCTATCAGAATTCTTTCATTCCCCGAACTGCAACTCTCTGGAATTCGCTTCCCCAGAGTTGTTTATTCAACCCACAACTGTTCAAGTCTAACTGTTACAGATATTTTATGAACGGAGGACACCAGTAATCTGGTGTATGGATTGTTCTTTTTTTTACTCATTTGTTTTTCCTTCCTCCGTTCTGTTATTTATAATATATATATATATATATATATATATATATATATATATATATATATATATATATATATATATATATTGTTACGGAACAGAGAAAGATAATGTACACTTTAAGTGAGAATACTAAAAATCACTACTGTCCCGTAAAGTTCCAGGTTCAAAAGAAAAGAGTTAGGTAAAATTACAAGTTAAAGTTTAATGCTCAAACTAACAACAAAACAGTCAGGACTCATAAGGATAATGTAATGGCAAAAAACAGGTTAAATATATGACTAACTGCAATAGCCTCTATTAACACGAAATTAGCAAGTGTAAATTATCTAAGTCGGCCCTGTTAAAATGAGATACCAGATAATACTCAGTGAATGCAAGATATATTATTACAGATACAAAATATTATCAAAAATGACTGACAAAAACACATCAATCACAAAAACCTCACTAGGCCTAAGAATTAACAACTTACGCTACACAGTACAAGAAAAAATGCAACAACACTTATACTCAAATTACATAGCTGCTAGATGGTTGGAAACTTCCTGAGCACTCACAATAATAACCGTACAGGGGAGGACAGAGATGTGAACAAAATGAGGAGTAGATCTAAGTGGCAATTAATGTAGAGACTGAGCTCATTATATAGGGGCCGGAAGAGCTTGATACAATTTGTAAGAAGGACGCGCAAATGAAGCCATAGGGGACAAAGAGTTGACAATCCTGCTCTGAACAACAGAAAGAACGACTTACTCTACTATAAGGGTTGAAGGGGGCAGTGAGGTAGAACACGCTCGTGATCAAACATGCAGCATACGGTACGTTAGAATTACACAAAGGATGATGAAATCATAGGCTATGTAACACCTCCCCACAAAGAAATAGAAATTTACAAAGGAAATTTCTTATTACTCTAAAACAATCTGTCTAAAGTCTAGATAAGCAATCTGCAATAACATTTTCTTTCCCCTTGACATGTTGTATGTCTAATGAATACTCCTGAAGAAGTAGACTCCATCTTGTCAATCTCTGATTTTTATCTTTAAACTTACTAAGGAATTTCAGTGGGTTATGATCGGTATAAATGACTATGGGGTCAAAACCAGAACACAAATAAAATGAAAAATGCTGTAAACCCAAAATCAAGGCCAAAAGCTCTTTCTCAATAGTTGAGTAATTCTTTTGAGGTGGAGTGAACTTCTTACTGAAATACTCGTAAGATACAGGGTGTTCAATACCCTGATCATCCTCTTGCAGCAAAACAGCCCCAGCTCCTGTATCACTTGCATCAACAGCCATCTTAAAAGGCTTAGCAAAATTTGGAGTAGCGAGCACTGGCTGACTTAATAGGATAGCTTTAAGTTTGTTGAAAGAGGATTCACAGTTATCAGTCCAGACAAATTTAACTCCCTTTTTCAGTAGGTCTGTAAGTGGTGATACAAGAATTGAAAAGTTAAGAACAAATCTCCTGTAATAACCTACCATTCCCAAAAATCTTTGTAGCTCTTTCCTACTTTTAGGTCTGGGAAGATCACTTATAACCTGAACCTTAGCTGCTGGTGGTGCAACATGTCCATCACCAATTACGTACCCAAGGTACTGAACTTTAGCTTGACCAAACTCACACTTTGATAAATTAGCTACAAGATTAGCCTGAACCAAACGCTCAAGAAATTTACTGACATGGCATAGGGGATCTTTCCAGTTGTCACTGAAGATTAATACATCATCAATATAAACAACACACCCTGCCAAACCCTCTGTTACAACATTCATGAGCTTCTGAAAAGTGGCTGGTGCATTCTTCATACCATATGGCATTACAGAACATGCAAAAGTCTTTCCTAGTGTTACAAAACATGAGATCTCCCTAGCACGTTCAGTCATAGGTACTTGCCAGTATCCCTTTAACAAATCAAACTTACTTGTGTACCTAGCCTTTCCGATCTTGTCTATGCAATCTTCCACACGAGGGAGAGGGTAAGTGTCTGTTTTGGTTATCTGATTAACACGTCTGTAGTCGATGCAAAGCCGCTGTGACCCACCTGGCTTAGGGACTAGAGTGACAGGAGAACTCCACTCGCTCTGACAGGGCTCAATCATCTTGAGGTCCAACAGGTAGCCAAGCTCCTTCTGGATGAGAGGAACTTTCACTGGGTTCACACGGTAAGGAGGCAATTTAATTGGCTTTGCGTCTCCAACATCGACATCATGCATCAACACAGTGGTTCTTCCTGGAGTGGCACAGAACACTTGCGGGTACTCCTGCAGTAATGCCGAAAACTCCTGCCTTTCCTCGGGAGGTAGATGAGAAAGCTTAGTCTGGAGATCATTCATGATATCAGGATTCTTCCCCAAACTATCACTCAGGCTCATGCTGCATGGGAGAACTTCACTTGCAGACTCGGGTGGAACACCTACAGTGCAGACTGGGTTATTTTCGTCCCGCCTGTGATATAACTTTAGCATGTTGATGTGACAAAGTTGCTTGTTCTTTCTACGATCTGGTGTGGCGATGACATAGTTGACATCACTGAGTTTCATCTCCACGAAATAAGGACCACTAAACTTGGCTTGAAGAGGTTGCCCATGCACCGGTAGCAGAATCAAAACCTGATCTCCTGGCTGAAAGTGGCGTAACATGGACTTCTTATCATACCAAGTCTTCATCTTCTCCTGAGCAGCTCCTAAATTCTCTCTCGCCAGCTGTAAAGCAGTGGACAGCCGTTCTTTGAACTTCATCACATACTCCAGCAGGTTGACGTCATCTTCCTCCGACAGCCAGCATTCCTTGAGTAGCTTAAGGGGTCCTCTCACTTCATGGCCAAACAGTAGTTCAAAAGGTGAGAAGCCCAGTGATTCATTTGGAGATTCTCTTGCAGCAAACACAACGAATGGAAGACCTTTATCCCAGTCTTTCTGATGTTCCAAACGGTATTTCTTGAGCATCAATTTGAGTGTTTGATGATATCTCTCCAACGCTCCTTGGGTCTGGGGATGGTAAGCTGAAGACGTGATCTGGGTGATGCCCAACTCTTTCAGAGACTGCTTGAAAACATTTGACATGAAATTACTTCCCCGGTCTGACTGTACCTCCTTGGGCAGACCAAACTTTGTGAAGAACCCTAGCATTTCCTTAACCACGTTCTTTGCTGAGATATTTCTAAGTGGAATGGCTTCAGGATAACGAGTAGCCATATCAATCAGGGTCAACACATAAGAAAATCCTGAAGAAGTCTTAGAAAGAGGGCCCACAATATCCACCAACACACAGGTGAATGGCGCCTCAAAAGGAGGAATGGGAACTAGAGGTGCAACCTTTTCGGTCTGATTACACTTCCCCACAACTTGACAGGTGTGACAAGATTTACAATACCAGGAAACATCCCTGAAGATACCTGGCCAGTAGAAGTGTTTCAAAATGCGTGCCACAGTCTTCCTCACTCCAAGGTGTCCTGCCAAACTGGAATCATGAGCCACTCTGATATCCTGCCTACAAACACGAGGGATGACAACTTGATGTACAACCTCCCATTCACAGTTGGCTGATGCTGTTGGGGGTCTCCACTTCCTCACAAGTACTCCTGATTTTATATAATAACAAGTAGAAGCACCGGCTGACTCTTCCTCACTGCAAGCAGAGTTAGCTAGACCTTTCAACTCCGGGTCAGCAACCTGCAACTCAACCAACTCTTGACGAGACAAATTATCAACACTACGGGGTATTGCCTCATGTGGTGAGTGGTCCAAATTAGCAAGAAAAGTGTCAGCTAGGATAACATCATCATCATCATTATCCTCTAAGTCACCAGTAACTTTAGACTTAGCCCTAGTGACAGCACATGCAGGGAACACATCAGGGACATCACAATCCTGGGACGCAGCCACTGGCTCACTAGACAACTGAGGAGTTGGACTCACTTGACTTCCACCAATATCATTTCCAAGTAAGAAAGTTACACCTGACATTGGGAGTGTCTCAACCAACCCAACCATAATGGAACCATTAACAAAACCAGACTCTAAATTCACTCTGCACAGAGGGACAGAGAAGTAATTATTCCCTACACCTTGTAAGATTACAGTTTCATCAGAGGAATTAACATTAGAGCCTAGAACACTGGTCAACATAAGGGATTGGCAAGCACCTGTATCACGATATATTTTAACTGACGTCCTGTCATTACTGTCCAGAGGACTGACAAACCATCAGACAGGAAATTAGCACATGAACTCTTGAGAGTGTCACCCACGTTACTGCTCAAAAGAGGAGCTCCATCATGAGAATTTAATTTACCCCTCAAAGCAGGTTCAGTTAACTCAGTTAAAGAATTCTGGGAACTCTCAAGGCTGGACACTAGACCAATTGACTGAATATTTAAAGACTCCTTTTTGTTCACATCACGCTGTCTCCTGAAACATTTCTCCGTAGTATGACCAAGCTTACTACAATAAGTACATTTACTTTTCTGAAATCTAGAGGTGAAGCTGGTATTTACTTCCTGAGAAACATCATCTTTATTCTCTTTCCTGTTACCCGTACTCTGAGTAGAGGCAACGTACTTACTCTCAGGTTTCCCTTTTTCTTTAGAATATCTCTTGTGAGTGAGAACATATTCATCAGCTAAAACTGCAGCATCAGACAAATTATCTATTTTTTTCTCATCAAGATATAGGCTTACATCTTTACTAATACACGTTTTGAAGTCCTCCAGCAAAATCATCTGCTTAAATTTGTCAAACTCAGAATCCACATTCTTAGAATTTAACCACTGCTCTAACAGATCTTCTTTGATTTTTGCATACTCAACATGGGATTGCTAATCTTGCTTATAAGCTGTCCTAAATTTTACTCTATAGGCTTCAGGAACAAGCTCATAGGCCTTAAGAATCAAGCTCTTAACTACATCATAATTATCAGATTGATCCTGAGGCAAAGATGCATAAGTTACTTGAGCTTTACCGGTGAGAACAGTTTGAAGGAGTACTGGCCAATACTTTTTGGGCCAATTAAAACCTGTAGCTACCCTCTCAAACAACTGAAAATACTTTGTTAAATCAGATTCATTAAAAGGAGGGACAAGTTTAACATTTTTAGCCACATCAAAATCATCAGAGCTAGATGATCCAGTTCCACCCTGTTTCATGCGATACTCATGGTCTGCCTGAATCCTAGCAAGTTCAATTTGTGCCTGAGCCTGTACCTGTGCCTCCTGAATACGAGCATTTACCTGAAATTCAGCCTCCTGAATACGAGCCTGAGACTTCGCCTCTTTAGCATTTGCCTGAAATTCAGTCTCCTGAATACGAGCCTGAGACTCCGCCTTCTTAGCATTTGCCTGAAATTCAGCCTCCTTAGCACGAGGCTCCTGCAGAGCTAGCTGTAACTTAGCTATTTCAATCTGCGTTTGCTCATTTGGAGGAGTTACATTAAACAAGCTTTTATTAATCATGCCAACAATTTGATCTTTAGAATGATGAGAGTGAACTGCAATTCCCAATTGTTGAGCAACAAGCTTAAGTTCATTCTTTGTTCTGTTTTGTACATCACACACTGTTTGCACATTTGACAAAAAATCTTTGGCTTCATCAAACGTAGTAATAGTAGACATCATGAATAAATCACAGTCACAAAATATCAAGCAATATCCTTATGATAATATCCTGAATATCCTGATAAGAGGTCGCCAAATTTATGTTACGGAACAGAGAAAGATAATGTACACTTTAAGTGAGAATACTAAAAATCACTACTGTCCCGTAAAGTTCCAGGTTCAAAAGAAAAGAGTTAGGTAAAATTACAAGTTAAAGTTTAATGCTCAAACTAACAACAAAACAGTCAGGACTCATAAGGATAATGTAATGGCAAAAAACAGGTTAAATATATGACTAACTGCAATAGCCTCTATTAACACGAAATTAGCAAGTGTAAATTATCTAAGTCGGCCCTGTTAAAATGAGATACCAGATAATACTCAGTGAATGCAATATATATTATTACAGATACAAAATATTATAAAAAATGACTGACAAAAGCACATCAATCACAAAAACCTCACTAGGCCTAAGAATTAACAACTTATGCTACACAGTACAAGAAAAAATGCAACAACACTTATACTCAAATTGCACAGCTGCTAGATGGTTGGAAACTTCCTGAGCACTCACAATAATAACCGTACAGGGGAGGACAGAGATGTGAACAAAATGAGGAGTAGATCTAAGTGGCAATTAATGTAGAGACTGAGCTCATTATATAGGGGCCGGCAGAGCTTGATACAACTTGTAAGAAGGACGCGCAAATGAAGCCATAGGGGACAAAGAGTTGACAATCCTGCTCTGAACAACAGAAAGAACGACTTACTCTACTATAAGGGTTGAAGGGGGGAGTGAGGTAGAACACGCTTGTGATCAAACATGCAGCATACGGTAAGTTAGAATTACACAAAGGATGATGAAATCATAGGCTATGTAACAATATATATATATATATATATATATACACACACACACACACATACATTTTCCTTCTTTTCTTAACCCCAGTCCTAATAAAGATACATACTCGTAGAATAGAACAGGTAAGTAAATAAACAGTGCAGAATTTCCAAGCTGTCAGGAGACACCGATTAGACTGTCACCTTGTCCTTCCTCTTCACGTTCATCACAGAATCATAATCATTACTGCTTCTTCTTCTTCTTCTTCTTCTTTATAACGTCCCCTCCGCCTCCTCCTGTTCCTTCTTCCTAATCCCTCTCGTCCTTTCTATTCCTTTTTCTCTTCCTACCTCTTCCTCCCTTTCTCCTTTACAAGCTTCCCTCTAACTAACCTTTGTTCTTCCACCTTGCTCCTCCGTCTCCACCGTTTTTCCCTCTTTCCAGTTTATCCGTACTCACCCCAACATCACTGTCATCACCACGTACCAATGGTGCCCATTCGCCCATCAGCCTTAACAAACACCTTTGCGAGTATGACTCCCAAACACAAATCGTTTTAACCCTTTACAAACTTCTATCCTTTACCTTTGAGCGTTTCTGTTCCCAACACCATCACCAAAGTAGCTAAAACATAATTTGCTAAACTACCGGTTCCTCCCTGTTCTTTTTTCCTTCTTCAAATGGTTTGTCTCTAAACTGACATAAGCAATGATCTCTTCATTTGCAGAGAACCTTCAGTCTCCAGCAGGTATGATTCTTGAAAGACAGATTCGTCGCACTTTCCGTAAATTCAGGGATATAAGTACAGTATCAAAGTACATTTTACTTCACTATAGCCAAGGCCCCGCTTACCTTACACGGGTACCGAAGGTCTTCTAAAAGTCCTCTTTCTTTTTCTATTTTCTTTTAATCAAGGCAACTAATAAAAAAATTATAAAAATGTATGCCGTAGGGATACCACAGTGGGAAAAGAAAATCAAAGGAGATAGATCGAGCCAGTATTAGCGTATGTACTGTACCGTAACCCAATCCAAACATTATTTTATTATTTTTTACTGCAATACAAATGCCAATCTGGTGTAGCAGTTATATAAGTATAAGTGTACTCTGAAATAAAAGTGCTGTGGATATGGTCTCATAATTCCTTTACCATATAATATATGAAATATGTCATTAAAAAAAAGGCACGATTTCTTATGTGGTAATACTGCCTCAACTTTTTTTTGTTTTTACTGTCGTCACATCACATTCATACTTTATTACGAAATATATCTTCATAATTCTTAAACATGTAAAATAAACTGCAGTATAAATATAATCTTTAGGTCCTCACATCTCCAGGGAATTAAGTCATAGTGAATGGCATCTGGAAGGTGCTGGCGTAAGAATAATGAGTACTGTAGCCCTCTTCTTCTACTCCTTCTTTATATCATCTCTCTTCATTCCTCTCCATATTCTTACCAGTTATCCTCCTCCTCCACTTCTTCCTTCATTTTCTCTTCCTTCTTTCTCTACCCTTTTTCCTTCATATCCTCTCCTACACTTCTACCTCTTCCCTCCTTTCCTAATCCCAGTCCCATCTTAAGATCACCTCCCCCCAGAACACAATATAAACACACAAATTCAATAACAGGTAAATAAGTAAAGCAGGTACTCACATTTTCCGGGAACCAGGGCGTAACGAAGGGCATCTGGAAGGTGTTGGCGTAGGAGTGGAGCGTATCGAAGCTGTCAGGCTGGACCGACCCCACCATCGCCCACACAGGCCGCGAGAACTGACGGCAGACTGGGGGAGACAGAGGAAAACTAGAT
Organism: Coenobita brevimanus; assembly: GCF_032717465.1. Lineage (NCBI taxonomy): Eukaryota > Metazoa > Arthropoda > Malacostraca > Decapoda > Coenobitidae > Coenobita > Coenobita brevimanus. Next base: position 9,311,033 of record NC_136954.1, read on the forward strand.
TAGCAAGTGAGAACCATCATCATCATCATTATCATCACCATCACACTCATCACCACCATCCTCCTCCTCATCATCATCATCATAACCTCTTTCCCACTCAAGGATGGGGCGAGATAGTAACCAGAAAGCAAGGAAAGATAAAATAGGTAAAATAGGGCAAACTTCGATGCGGTAGACGCAAACTTAAAAAGCAATGCAGATGTCTGAACCCAATGCCTAACACGAGACCAAATCTTCATCAGTGCAGTTAAGAAAGTAATGACAAATCTCCTTATGTTATCTCCCACCTACCCTCCTCATCTTAGCTTAACACTTCCTCTATGGGACTTGCTTTTCTAGGACACACAGGAGGTGTCTTAGCCCCTAATTCATTTTCCACATTACTCCTTAACATTTTCAGGTACGCTCTATTATTCACATCTTTTTAATATCGATACAGCTTGGACCAGTGGCATACATGGCGATATTGAGGGATAACGTGCGGAAAACATCGCTAAGGTAGAGGTGTTACGGGATATCCAAGGCCACTTAGGAATGATCCTCTGTTTACTTACTTTGTCGAGTGAACAGTAACTTAACATATTCAGGTTACAGAGTCTCTCTCTCTCTCTCTCTCTCTCTCTCTCATGCTAACTTATTCTCTTTTGCCCTGTGTCTGTTACGTGCTGGGTGTGTTTTTATTACCACCTGTGTGTTTTACCTGCAGGAACACCTACGTCTGTACTGTGCTTCCTGTACCCTACTGATGTCTCTGTGTTACGTGTCTTTCTTGTGTTGTTTCTTAGGAGCGAACTTGGATTCTCTCTCTCCTCTGTGCCTCTATGTAGAATAATAAAAAGAAGAGTAGTATTAATAATATTAATAATATTAATAATAATAATAACAATAATAATAATAATAACTGTTGTTGCTGCTGCTGTTGCCGCGACTACTACCACTACTACTACTTCTACTACTACTACTACTATTACTACTACTACTACTACTGTTACTACAACAACAACTACTACTGCTACTACTACTACGTTACTACTACTACTACCACTATTAATACTAACAATAATAATAATAATAATAACAAAAGCTGTTACAACGCACAAACTTCTTTTCCATGGCTGGCTACACGAGTGATCCACATCTAAACCCAAATTATATAGAGAAATAAAAAAAAATCAATAAAGTAAAGCAAAAAAAAAAAAAAAACAGGGCAATAATATAAAGGAAAAAAAAAACAGCTCTCTGGCATAAAAGTCACAAATTTTTATGGAAATAGGAGTTTCTGGGAGTGGGGGCAAATATACATATATACAGTACATGGTGGCAACGACTGAAGGGTGGGGGGGAGGGATGCGAGAAAGGAAGGGGGAGGGGGTTACGAGATAGGAGGGGGAGGGTAGATGCGGTATGGGAGGGGAAGGGTGGATGCGGTATGGGAGGGGGAGGGGTGATACGAGAGGGAAGGGGGAGGGAGGATGCGAGATGGGAGGGGGGAAGGGGGATGCGAGAGGGGAGAGAGCTGGGTGGGGGAGGGGGGATGAGAGATGAGTGGGGGATTACACAGGATTACACAGGAAAGCAAACAGCAACAGACCTTATGGTCCTTTCGAGGCTGCTTGTTAGAGAAAACTATGACTACAAGATCTAACTCTACATGCTGAAGGATAAGGATAGTAAAGCAAGAAGGCTCCCCCCACCACCAAGCCCTCCAGGAAAAAGTGAGAAAAACCACCATGCAGCATGGAAAAACTGACATGGAAATTTTATAGGAAACACTGGAAAGGAAAAGTCACATTCTATAATACTTTATCTATAAGCTACCCAATAGAGTAACCTGAAAGAGAAAGTAAACAAATAGTTACGGCATTACATTATAAACCGGTACATTGAGTTAATGGGAAGTCTGTGGACATAACGTGGAAGCTACACACTGCACAGTGTGGATGTTTAGGGGTGGTGCGGCAGCGTTGCCTGGCGCTTTTAAGGTAGGCAGCAGTCAATCAGGCCCTAGCTCCGTTTGCTCCACTGAGACAAGGAACTCTCCCATGTGGGACAAGTACACAAGTTTCATCCTGAAGCAGTGACCCCTGGTACATTAAAAAAATCCCGATGGTGGTCACTTGACTAACAGGGACCCTCAGTGATCCACAGCCCATCACAGGTCGAAAGTAAGAGTAGTGACCGTTAACTCCGGATTATCTGTGCAGATCCTAATCTGTGCTTATATTGCTTTCTTTGCATTGGGGAGATTGAAAAATATATAAGACGGGTGTCTTAGATGAAAGAGGACTGCACAGTGCACAGTGTGGACGTGCAATGCACAGAGTGGATGTTTAGGGGTGGTGCAGCAACCTTCCCTGGCGCTTTTTAGGTAGGCAGCAGTCAATCAGGCAATAGCTCCGTTCACTCCACTGAGACAAGGAACTCTCCCATGTGGGACAGTACACAAGTTTCATCCTGAAGCAGTGACCCCTGGTACATTAAAAAAAATCCTGATGGTGGTCACTTGACTAACAGGGACCCTCAATGATCCACATCCCATCACAGGTCGAAAGTAAAAGTAGTGACCGTTAACTCAGGGTTATCTGTGCAGATCCTAATCTGTGCTTACTGTATATTACCTCATTTGCTTTGGGTAAATCGAAAAACGTATAATGACGTGACGTGACGCTATGTTAAGTTTACGGGGTGTCCTGTAGACGCCAGGGGACTGCACAGTGTGGATGTTTAGGGGTGGTGCGGCAGCCTTGCCTGGCGCTTTTAAGGTAGGCAGCAGTCAATCAGGCCCTAGCTCCGTTCACTCCACTGAGACAGGGAACTCTCCCATATGGGACAAGTACACAAGTTTCATCCTGAAGCAGTGACCCCTGGTACATAAAAAAAATCCCGATGGTGGTCACTTTACTAACATGGATCCTCAGTGATCCACATCCCATCACAGGTCGAAAGTAAGAGCAGTGACCGTTAACTCAGGGTTATCTGTGCAGATCCTAATCTGTGCTTATATTGCTTTGTTTGCACTGAATAAATTGAAAATGTATAATATCGTGACGCAACACTATGTACGGGTACATTGTTTACGGTGTGTCTTGTAGACATAAGGGGCATGAACTTACATGTACCGTAGCTATAAAAGCAAGTTATTCGGACAGAAAAAGAGTCAGCTGAGGATTCTTGTGCAAATACTTGTCTAATTTGTTTATGAATGTCTCAACTGAGATACTGTTCACGGTGTCCGAGGGTAATCTGTTCTAGATATTTACAACTCTGTTAAAGAAGAAGTATTTTGCTTCGTGGGATTGGAATCGCTTTCCCATGATTTTGCAGCCATTACTTCTGGTTTGACTTGACCAGTCTATATCAAAATATTTATTCATGTCTAAGTTGTCATATCCCTTCATGATTTTGAAAACTTCAATACGGTCCCCTCTTAACCTGCACTTCATTAGGTTAAATAATTTAAGTTCTTCAAGGCGTTCCTCATATGGTTTGTTTTTAAGTCATGGTATCATTTTTGTGATTCTTTGCTGAATTATCTCTAATTTTTCAATGTCCTTTCTGTAGTACAGAGACCAGAATTGCACACAATACTCAAGATGGGGGCGCACTAGCGAGTTGTACAAGGCAAGTATGACTTTTTCCGATTTAAACTCGAAAGTTCTTCCAATAAAACCCACTAGTTTGTTTGCAATTTTAACCACATCGGTACACTGCTTGCTTGGTTTTAGGTCATTTGATATTATCACACCAAGATCCTTTTCAGTCTGTACTTGATAACTGAATATTGTTCATTTTGTAATTTCCATGGACATTGTTACTTCCAGTATGAAGTACTTTACATTTTTCTGTGTTGAATTTCATTTGCCATATTTCTGCCCAGCTTGCTAAAGTATTAAGGTCATTTTGTAACTGCTGCCACTGTAATTTTGAAGTGACTTTATTGGTTATTTTAGTATCATCTGCAAATTTGGATACTTTACAATTTAGACCCTCATCAATGTCATTTATATAGATAATAAAAAGTATCAGTCCAAGTACTGAGCCTTGGGGAACACCGCTGATCACATTACGCCATTTGGATTCCTTTCCGTTTATCACAACTCGCTGTTTTCGGTCTGAAAGCCAATCTTGTAACCATTTTTGCGTCTTTCCTTATATTCCATGTGCTTCTATTTTTCTCATGAGACGCTTGTGAGGGACAGTGTCAAATGCTTTCTGAAAGTCGAGGTAAATTATATCTACTGCTCTTGAGTCATCATATGATTTGTAAACATCATGGAAGAAGTCCAGTAAGTTAGTTAAGCATGAACGACGATGTCTGAATCCATGCTGCGAGTCTTTAATTATATTATTTTCTTCTAGATAATTAACTATTTTATCTCTTATGATTTTTTCCATTAACTTGCACACTACTGATGTTAAGCTGATTGGTCTGTAATTTCCTGGGTGCGACTCATTTCCTTTTTTGAAAATTGGTGTTACATTTGCTAGTTTCTATTCGCGTGGAACTTTCCCATTACTTAATGATTTATTGAATAAGACAGAGAGTGGCAGCAGTAACTCATGTTTTGCTTCTTTGAGAATTCTCAGTGATATTTTATCGGGGCCAGGGGTTTTGTTTATGTTCATACTATTTCTGGCTGAAAGGATATCGTTATTATGGATAGCATAGTTACTAAGGACTGTGCTATTTGCTTGGTTTGTGGGTAACAGCAGGTTTCTGGTGGTGTTTTCTACTGTAAAAACAGACGCAAAGTAATCGTTAAGAATGTTTGCCATTTCGACCTCATTTTCAGTGTGTCTGCCATTGTTTGTTTCTAGAGGACCTATTGATGTAGTCATAACCTTTTCCTTTCTAATGTAACTGTAAAATTCTTTAGGATTTGATTTGCACGTATTAGCAATGTGGATCTCCAGTGCTCTTTTGCTTTGTTTAATAAGTCTTTTCGATATGCGGTGTAGATTATCGTACTGTAATTTATCATCATTATTTTGTGTAGCTTTATATTTATGGTATGCCTGTTTTTTGGCTATTAAGTTACTTTTTATTTCACTGGACCACCACTTTGGTTTACTATTTCCAGCTCGACGTCTGTTACGTAGTGGCACACATGACTTTACCACTTCATTAAATTTTTTGGTGAATATTTCCCATGCTTGGTTTATGTCATCGGTTTCAGACATTTGATTCCAATCTGCAGTTGCAAGTAGCGCTCTGAGCCTGCTGAAATTAGCTCTACAATAATCTGGGACCTTTTCTTTGCTCTCCGTTTCTTTTACTTTTTCAGTAGTAATATTAAACTGTATACAGTAGTTCGATGATCACTGGAACTAAACTCAGGTCCTATTTCAACGTTGTTGACTAGGATATCACTTGTAGTCAAGATGATGTCTAGGATATTGTTTCCTCTCGTTGGGTATTCTACGTGTTGGGAAAGGGCGCTTTCTTGAAGATTCGTATAAAGCTCTTGTCCTGAGTGTGCCGTCAGTGGTTCACCCCACTTTGTTACCGGTAAAAGTCTCCAAAAATTACGCTATCCTCTTGACAACAAATTTCCGCAATTTGATCATAAAGTTTTTCATCTCTCTCAGTTGACTGTGCTGGAGGACGATAGATGAGACATATATTTATTTTGTGTGAATTAATACTTAGCTGAACATAACTGGCATCTATGTTGGTAATACTGGGTTTGGATAGCACAAGGGGATGGAGACTAGTTTTCACATATAGTAAAACACCGCCACCAGCTCGATGTGGTCGCTCACAGCTGAAAATATTGTACCCTGTTAATGAGTATTCCGCTAGAAAGTCACGGTCAGATGTGTTAATCCAGGATTCTGTGATGCCAATGATGTCATAATTTTCTAGGTAAATTAGAGATTCTAAATCCTCAAACTTGTTACGTAGACTGCGTGCGTTAACATAGCAGACTCTAATTCCGTTCCAAACAGTTGGTGATCTGACTTTGTGGGTATTTACGTTAAGGTTACTGTTCCTGGACGTGCCGCGTTTTTTGATCTGAAGAGGGCGACTTTATCGTGTAAAAGTCTACATAGCCGTGCCGCTCCTACTGAGTTCAAATGGAGACCATCTTTCTGGAATAGAGTATGTTGCTCATAAAACCGGTCCCACAGATTGACAAAGTCAACTCCCTCTTTCGTGCAGAGAGATTTGAGCCGGTTATTTGTGCTGAAGGCCTTATCATAGAAACTATTTTCTGCCTTGACCCTTGGGAGTATACCAGATATTATCACATTGGTGGACTAAGTTTTGAATCGTTTGATCATTTCATGATACTTTGCTAGCAATTTCTCTGATCTATTGCGCTTCAGATCATTTGTACCAACATGGATAACGTATAGAGTTTGATCATTTGCGTCTTTTGTGACCTCATCACAGGCTTCTGTGATATCACATAGTCCACCTCCTGGAAAACAGTACCTCTTTCTGCTGATTGGGGTGCGTCCACAAAATTCCTCCAGCTGACTGCGTACAATAGAGTCCCCAATAAGCCTTGTTTCTTCTGTCTCATTAACTGCTTCGGCAAGGATCTGGTAGCGATTATACGTAGTTATGGGAGGATGCTTCCTCGTATCTTTTCCGGGTTTTGCGCCATTTCTTACCATAGTAAAGGGGACTTCACTTTGCGAGGAACGGACTGAATCGCTGGGTGAGGAAGATACTGATACACTATTATTTGTAACTGCCTGATGGGCGGGGGCTTATATGAGCTCAGTTTGTATGCTTCTTCCTTCTCGAGTGCTGTTGCTGACTCCTATATTTGCCACTACAAACTCTTTCAGTGTCTCAAACTCTGCCTTGAGTTCCCTGTAACTTCTCTGCGATTCAGCTAAACCATTTTCTAGATCTCTTCTCAAGATGCATAGTTTGCACACAGGCGTCGAAAAGTAATTCGAAAAATACTGAGCCGCAAAGCGACCAGTACACTCCTGGCAGACCTTCAGGTTAGATGGCATTTTGCAGCAATATTTCCACAATCTCACACAAATGAAAAATAATATACAACTGGTTAATGGATGTTGTTACAAATGGTCAATTTACTCTATATATGAAATATTGAATTTCTAGGGAGATTCACTTACTTTTTATATATTATCTTCCTTTACCAGTATAAAAAGAATAGAAAATCTACCTGCTATGGCACAATCCAACCTACATGAATTCTTTTACCAGTGTAAAAAGAACAGAAAATCTGCTTGCTATGGTACAACCTACCTTACCATGAACTGTGTAAAATGAAAAGAGAATCTACTTGCTATGGTATGATCTAGCTTACCATGAATTGTGGTAATACACCATACACTGATTCACTGGAGAAAAAGGAAAAACAAAAAAATAACAATGGAATATTGGGGGAAAAATCAAAATAAAAACCTAGTTTCTCTCAGTGAACAACTGAAAATAAAAATAATATACAATTGGTTAAGGGATGTTGTTAAAAATGGACAATTTATCTCTTATAAATGAAATATTGAATTTCTAGGGAGATTCACTTACTTTTCATATGCTATCTTCCTTTACCAGTATAAAAAGAATAGAAAATCCACCTGCTATAGCACAACCCAACCTACATGAATTCTTTTACCAGTGTAAAAAGAGTAGAAAATCTGCTTCCTGTGGTACAATCTAACTTACCATGAACTGTGTAAAATGAAAAGAAAATCTACTTGCTATGGTATGATCTAGCTTACCATGTATTGTGGAAGTACACCATAAACTGATTCACTGGGAGAAAAAAGGAAAAAAGAAAATAACAATGGAATGTTGGGGAGAAATCAAAATAAACACCTAGCTTCACTCAGTGAACAACGGTTTGTAGTGCAAAAACTATTTCACTGGTGTAACATCAATCACACAGTTGTTACTCTATACAGAAGACAATGCTATTTACTTGCACTAAACTAGCAAGCAACTTAGTATTTGTTACGTTAGACTTTAAAGGAAGACGTACAAGTCTGATAGTGGGAAAAGAAACAAAGAGAGCTGGTAGGTAAATACACTCTCAGTTCACTACACCATTTACTAGTGAGAAAAGATAATCTGTTTGTTTGATATCGTTCTAACTGACCTTGATCTGCGGGAAAATAAACTATAATATGTCTGAGATCAGAAATAACGGCGGGAAAGGGCAGGAATACGATGTGGAGGGTGGGGGTATATGTAAACAAAGGAACACGCTAACGCTTTACACCTTTAACCCGCTCTAAAACTTTTACATGAAATCTATTTAAATAGTTTACACGGGGGAAATATGTCTACGACTCTTATACACTGATCTGTTCACTTTCACACCGATCTTCATTCAAGCTTATTGTTGAAACACTTGGATATGCGGAGCGCTGCTTTAATGCGTGTGTATCCCAAGATGGAGGAGGATACGAGAGGGAAGGGGGAGAGGGGAAAGGGAGCTGGGAGAAGAGGGAGGTGGCAGGAGGGAAAAAATGGGGTGAGGGAGGCTTGAGAACTGAGAGAGGAATAAAAGGGGTTGGGGGGGGGAGAGGAGAGGGGAAGTAGTGAAAGGGGAGAGGAGGGTGAGTGAGGGGCAGGAGAGGGGTATGAGTTGAGAGGGGAGGAGGAGAATATAGGATGAGAAGAGGGGAAAAAGAGGAAATGAGAAAAGGTGAGATGGCATGAAGAGACAGGTGGGGGGGAGAGGATGGGAGCGAGGGAGAAAAAGGGAGGTGGGGAGAGGGAAGAGTGGGGAGGGATTATGCTAACCTCTCCTCACTTTCATCTTTACATAATATTCACCACACACACACACACACACATACACACACACACACACACACACACACACACACACACACACACACACACACACACACACACAGACGAATGTTGGCTGAGGGAGAGAGGGACGAGGGGATGAAGTGGACAAGGAGAAGGAAGAAGAGAAGAGAGGAGGGACAAGTAGAGGGCGGGATGGCAGGAGTGAGAGGAAAGAAGGGGAGTGGGGAGGGAGAGGTAAAGTAGGGGGGTGAAAAGGAGGGACGAAAAAATGAAAAAGGGGTGAGTTGTTTATATTTCGCCTCCATTTTCTCAACCTCATCTTTTATAAAACAGGCATATATTTACGAATATATACTTAACTGTACACATGAGCCCTAAGCTTTAAGCTAAGGGAGGCGGGAAAGGAAAAATCAGAGTAGAGAGAGAGAGAGAGGAGATGGAGGTGAGAGGGATGAAAGGAGGAGAAAGAACGCACAGCAGAGGGCAGTATGTCTCTCCTCACCTCAGTCCAACCTCCTCTGGTAACACGCTCAGGCTCGTATGGCTATACGCTAAATATAATCACCTGGAGTTATGTGCAATACTGCTCTTCCACGTTACCAAGGAGTTTAATGATACTCTACCCTTTCTTCTCTAACTTGCGTCAAACTGCCATCTATCCATCTTGAATGCTGAGTTCCAACAACAGATTTACGCTAGAATATGATGCTAGTCACGAAGTGCTGTGGAATTGATGTAGAGTAGTAGTAGCTGCAAAAAAGACGACCACCTGGGCCAAGTTAAGGTAAAATGGACTTAGTAATATACTCGTACTACCACTTTCATAATCCCTCACTCACAGATATTAAAAAAAAGTCGTTTGGTTTCAGCCAGATTTTTGTCCTTTTGTTACTTATTTTACATAGCTCAGTGGTAGAAAAATATAACGATAAGGCTCGATATCCTTTTCACAGCACATCGTGGACAGCATCATATTCTAGTGTTAATCTACTGTTACGCCTCAACATTTAAAATTGAGAGATGGCCATTTTGAGCTACGTCAGAGTAAAAAGAATGACAGACATGCCCTCATCGCGACAGGACCATCCTTTCCACTGCCTTAGATGCACTCTGAATTACTTAAGCACGCTGAACTCAGACCATTTTATTCAGGCGAGACAAAGTCAAGCATTCCCTAGATATACGGTGACAGTTTGGGCCATCTGATTTTTATATTTTCCCTCGACGGAACAAAACTGTCTTAAAGGAAGACAGAATCAACTAGCTAAATGTGTCCAAAGAAGGCCAGTGAGTTGACAAAGAGAGGCAATTTTTTTTTTTTTTTTTTTAATATCCCATTGGATCCCAGAGCCGCTGGACGAGGCATTGTACGGGGAGGGTACTAAGCGTACAGCCCTCCGTCTATCGGATCTTGGTCGCGAAGCTCATAGGTCCCTACACGTGGGGTTCCCTACCTTATAAAGCTTTGAAAATTCCCAGTTCTGTCCAATACTCTGGACACTGGGCTCCAATGGGATATATGCCATCTCCCAACGATTTTATTATTTCAGCTTAGTATAACAACCCGATTCGTAGTGGCTGAATATATGGCAGTTTTAACAAAGCCCTTCAATGTGAGCGGTTGGAGGAGGGCGCCTTCGCGCGATGTCGCTGACATATCTGGACGGTTCCGTCGTCTGATTATACAAATGCTCCTCACCTCTCTATTCCATGAAAGACGGAAACTGCACTGCATGAGGGGGGCAATTTCACCCTGCAGTCTACTGGTTTCACATTCAGCTGAACCTGGGGTTACTACTACTACTACTACTACTAAGAATGTAAGGGGCCATTCCTAAGACGAGTAAATGCGTCTCGTAGCAGCACAAGTGCACTAAATAGGTGGTCAACAGTATTCTCGTCTGGTATGGAGGCGTCCTAGCACCTCTTCCAAAGCGACTTATAATTGGATATGGCTGGTCAGTATCCTTTTTCGCGTTATTTGTGCGCAGCACTGGGATATCGGGCGGATTTACGCAACACAGAAGGGGACAGTAAAGTGCAATAAGAAAATTATATCGCTTTGGAAAATGTGTTAAGAAGTTTCCTTAACCAATGAGAATCACGAGACAAAGAGTGGACGAACTCAGCTACCGCTCACACTATTGTTGAAACGGTAAAGACAAATAAAATCCTCCAAAGGTAACAAGAAAAAAAAAAAAAAAGGTGAAACGTCAGCTGTCGAATAAGGTTTATGTACGCCTATTATAAGGCAGGCTACAGCTAATCCATGCTGTAAAAATTCTATCCCACCCCAAATATAATCGATAAGAGGGAGCAAATATAAAACGGAAATGACGTCCGGCTATTTCTTGAAACCTTCAAGAGTTCTGTTATGTTGTAGTCAATAATGAAGGCCATATTCAACCCCAGCATTTTCTGAACTCTATCTTACTCTGAAAATAATTTAGAGACAGTATGAATACAATGAAAGCAACATCCCCTTTTCCTTCCTCGTCGTTCTTTCTGCCTCTCTTTCCCTTCTTTCCTGCTCCCTCTCCCCCTCTCTCTATCCCCCTCCTTCCCATCCATTAATTCGGCCAATCCTCACCCTAGGCTCTGACACCCTTCATCATCCCTCGCTTATCTCTCTTGTCACCCTCCCTTCTCTCTCTCTCTCTCTCTCTCTCTCTCTCTCTCTCTCTCTCTCTTCCTTCTTCCTTGTCCCGCTCTCATTTCCATCTTGCCTCCCCACTACCCTCTATTCCCTCCTCTCTGCTCACTCTCATCCCCCCCTCACTTCCCCTCTCTCCTCCCTCTCCTCCCCTCCCTTCTCCCCTCTGCCTCCTATCACAGCATAGTTCTCTTATATAGGGGTATTCTTAACCACTTCCCCCCCCCAAAAAAAAAAAAATAGAGGGGGGGGATCCTAACGAAAACTGTGTGGTGGTAGCAAGGGAAAATGGCCCACTTTACTGAACGAGTTAGAGGTAGTTTTATCTAATCACGAATCCCTGCTTGAACTCTATTAATTTACTTGTACAGGTATTTTATTTGTGCCTTCCTAATATCGACAAAATCCGAATCAAGGGCACACAATAGATTTTAAATTGTAACAGGCAGGATAAATAGCTAAGGAAGAAGTGTTACGACAGTCCCCATGGCAGAGAGAATACGTCCCCCAGTGGCTGGAGCGAGGACGCTGGCTGGCTACTCCATGGATTGTGTCGAGTGAGGGGAATTGATCTGGGGTGACGAGGGTGATGACCTGGGGTAAGAGGAGGGGAGATTAATTGGGGTGAGGGGTGATTTACTGGGTGGTAAGGCGTGAAATGGGGTGAGAGTATGGGAGGAAGTGGGGTAAGTGAAATTTTGTTGGGATGAGGGGAGTGTGCAGGGGTAAAAGAAGGGGAGAAAGACGGGAGGAAGTGGTAGAAGAGAGGAGATGGGTAGAGGTGAAGTGAAAGGAAGGGGGGGTGCAGGGGTGAGAGAAGGGGAGAAAGAGGGGAGGAAGGGGTAGAAGAGAGAATATGGGTAGGGGTGAAGTAGGGGGAAGGGCAAGGGGAAAGTAAGACAGGGGGAAAAATGGGGAGAAATGAGACAAGGCAGAGGTGTGGGGAAGGGAAGAAAAATGAAGTGAGGGCTTATGGGTCGGGGAATGACGGGAGGGGTAATGGGTAGGGGAATGAAGGGAGGGGTAATGGGTAGGGGAATGAAGGGAGGGGTAATGGGTAGGGGAATGAAGGGAGGGGTAATGGGTAGGGGAATGAAGGGAGGGGTCATGGGTAGGGGAATGAAGGGAGGGGTAATGGGTAGGGGAATGAAGGGAGGGGTCATGGGTAGGGGAATGAAGGAAGGGTCATGGGTAGGGGCATGAAGGAGGGGTCATGGGTAGGGGCATGAAGGGAGGGGTCATGGGTAGGGGCATGAAGGGAGGGGTCATGGGTAGGGGCATGAAGGAGGGGTCATGGGTAGGGGAATGAAGGGAGGGGTAATGGGTAGGGGAATGAAGGGAGGGGTCATGGGTAGGGGAATGAAGGGAGGGGTCATGGGTAGGGGCATGAAGGGAGGGGTCATGGGTAGGGGAATGAAGGAGGGGTCATGGGTAGGGGAATGAAGGGAGGGGTAATGGGTAGGGGAATGAAGGGAGGGGTCATGGGTAGGGGAATGAAGGGAGGGGTCATGGGTAGGGGAATGACTAGTAGGGTCATGGGTAGGGGAATGATGGGAGGGATAATGGGCAGGGGAATGACTGGTGGGGTATTGGGTAGGAGAATGAAGGGAGGGGTAATGGGCAGGGGAAGGACTGGTGGAAATGGGTAGAACAATGATTGGTGGGGTAATGGGTAGGGGAATAATGAGGGGTAATGAGTAGGGGAAAGTGAAGGTGAGGGACTGGCCTTGGGAAGGGGAAGTAAGAGGAAGTAAGAAGGCTTGAAATGAAGGGTTTAAGTGAAGGTGGAAATGTAAGAGGTAAAGAGAGTGAAAAAGGAGACAAGTGAGTTAAAGGAGGTAGTTCTGGTGAGGTGGCTGGAGTCAGGGGGTGGGATGGCTGAGATAAGATAAGGGGTATTGGAACGACGTGAGGTGAGGCTGTCTGGCCCTCAGTTGACGACACAAAGCTTAACTAAATCATTCTCGTTACCGAAAGGGTATTTTTGTCTCAGCTTACATGTGGCCAGTCCCCGTCCATAAAAATCTCCCGAAATCCTTATACGACGATATCACATTTTATTTATGGTATTACTAAACGACTTTATTCATCGTCATAATAAAGAGGTTAACTTTATTATAAACATTAATCAAAGCATGTTTCGGGTAAGGTAGGTTAAATGTATCGCGCATCGAACCTAACCCCCCCAAAAAAAAAAAAAAAAAAAAAGTTTCGTTTTCTCTAATTTAATCTCCCCGAACTTGAGTGGAAAAAGTGTCCCGACATTTTATATATATTTTTAAACTAATGGTGACTGAATTTTACCCGTGTTTCGAAAATTACATCAGAAATACGTGTCGTTTTTGGCTTCACACTAGAAATATTAGATGACAGAATTTTAAAAACTTATTGGCATTTTTTCATCTATCTGACTCTAGACTTTTTCGAGTTCTTCATTTTTTTTTTTTTTTAATTCATTCGACTCTGGACACAGGTTAGGTAGCCCATTTCCAAAATCCAGTTATCCATCTATGACACACCAACAGAGGGCTTGTCCTCTGCAGAATTTTAGGTTTATTTGGATTTTTTTCCCACTCGACGCTAGGCACAGTTTACGTAACCTGTCTCAGAGGTCCAGTCACCCACCTCCGACATATCAACAAAGTGCTGGTTCTCTGCAGCTCTCACTCGTCATCCTGGCACTTGGGCACCAACACCTACTGTCTCTTGTGTTATACGCCATGGATACCACATTCCATTCTGGTATTACGGTATCAGTGGGGGGGGGGTCTTCATGGGTCGTATTATAAATGGCTACAAAGATTTCGAAAAACTCTCCCTTAGCAATTTCTTCCGCATATTACATCTCAGTATCCTCTTATATGCTATTGATGTAAATTATGTCCAAATCAAAACTATATAGGTATACAAATAAATTTTAAGGTGCAAAAGAAGCCACAAAGACTGGGAAGCTACGAAGCCTCCTATGGCACACTCGATAAAGCCCAAAACATGTCAGTGGGCTGATATGAAGGACCAGGTAACAAGACGGTATCCACTTTACATCCACCACCCAGAACATTACCTGACTCCTTCACTCCCAGGACGTATCATTTTCACTTTATTCTTGGTCTTACTAAACTATTTGATTCACATAATGAGTGCCCCCTTAGCAGTGAAGTGGGTAATGAAGGATATATATAAAACCAATACTATTCTCAAACTCTTTCCTACGTTGAACAAAACTGTCTGGTAATAGCTTCAAAACATGGAAACGGCGTCCTTGGCCTGAAGGTGTTAATATAATTTATGGCAATAAAACAGGTGTCAAAAATGTTACTGTGGATTAGAAGATACCGTAACTAACACATTTCACAAACATCTTACAGTGCCACATCCCCAACTGCCAGACCTCATACCGGAAACACCTTGAACTGCCTCATCGCAAAATGTCACCTCTCAAACTGCTACACTTCACACTGCCACATTCCATACTGCCACATCACACACTGCCAAAATTCAGCATCTCACACTACCACATCTCTTACAGCTACACAACATACTACCATATCTCACACTGCCACACCTCATATTGCAACAGCACAGACAGCTTAACTCACTCTTCCACACTTTACACTGCTGCACCTCACACTGCTACACTTTATACATACTGTTTTATCTCATGCTGGCATACCTCACACTACCACACCTCATAATTCTGTACATCATACCGGCATATCAGACACCGCCACACTTTATAGTACTGTATTCGAACTACACCTTACACTACCACACCACATAGGGCCACATATCCCAATACCACATCATATACCACCAAATCCCAGTCACATCACACACTGCCAGATCTCACACTACCAGCTTACAGACGTCCAAATCCTTCTCAGACTTCACACTACCAGATTTCACACTGGCACGTTTCGCACGGTCTCACCATACACAAACACGTACACCAGACACTGCCACATCTCACCACCACACTTCACAATACTACCGTACTCTTTAACTACATACACCTGCATTACACCCCATTACATTCTTCCTATGCAAACTTTTGTCCTGTGTTATTTATGCAAACTCTGACAACATCAATACGACATATTTTTAACAACGAAGAATTTATTATTGTGTAATGTGTGAAATATATGGTCATGGAAGATATACTACAGAGTCTCCTATCGCCATGACAACAGGGCCAATTAAAATTCTCTCTCTCTCTCTCTCTCTCTCTCTCTCTCTCTCTCTGGATACTAAGCTCCCTGCCAGGCATTCCTACAAGGAGGAATGAGCAACAGATGTGACGTCAGGCTTAAGACGAACAGATGAGGATCGACCAGATAACGGTGTGTGTGTGTGTGTGTGTGTGTGTGTGTGTGTGTGTGTGTGTGTGTGTGTGTGTGTGTGTGTGTGTGGGTGTAAGTCATGCTTAGCCTCTATTTTCACTTATTTACGTGAATAAAATAGCACCAAGTGAATTACTTATGTACTTCCAGTTATTGATTTGTAAGTGATCACCATAACACATACGAGTCTGTAGGGAGGAGCAGCGTTCATCTTCTGTGCATAGTGTCTTCTCTACGCTAAATCAAATTATCTGGCAGTCTGCACGTGCAATAAGACGACAACGTTATCGTAGCGAAGTGCTTAACTATATTTCCATGCACAATGGTAATAAGTTCAGCTTTTTTTACCCCATCACCATTGCGTATAACTACAGGGAAGGGAAATTTTGCTCTATATTACCAGCGACTTCCATTATTTTAAGTAAAAAACATAATAAATGGAGGAGGAAACGCAACACAGGTTTCTATGTTCCTACACGCAAGGTTAATCTGTATTTTAACTCTCAGGTTCCTATGACACAGTCCCAGGTAAATAAAATCGCCTGACGTTAGCTGGAAGAGAAGACTGGCAAACGAGGATATATATTTTCTGGTGTCATATGTGCGGGTAATCTGTGTTCCTATAACGTAAATACTGGAGGACTATTGGACTATTGTGGTATTTCAGTCAACAGTATAAAGCAGGTTAGGACTTGCTTCTGCTTCCACATGCAAGAATAACTAGTATATCGGTTATTAACACTCGTGGTCGGGACACCTGTGGTATTCTATGCCAGCTGAAGTCAAGTGACAATATTCAATAGAGAGTGCGTCACAAGAGCCTGAGAGCGTTAATGTATTCACCAGTAACATTCTCATGGCATTCTACTTCATCCAACGCCAGACGATTTTATTAAGGTGAAAGATCGTCACAGGAGGCTGAGATTTTCTGCACTGCAATATATCATAGGATCATTGTATGATCTATATATATATTATTTTCCAGTGAATGAAATTCCAATAGCTAAGTAAACATTATACCATACTCAAGAGGGTGTATATGCATCTGTACGTGCAGGGAATATCTGTACTGTAATATATCTACCTGAGTATTGCAGGATTATCACTTGATTTGCGAATACTGGGCGGCCCGTACACAACGCCAATATTTCTTTTAGTAGAAACTCATCTGGCGGTACCTCGTGTGCTGCAGGAACGGCTGAGTATGCTGGTGTGGGCGTGAGTGTGGCAGTAGGAGCTGGAAATCAACAGATGATGCAGGAAAGATACTGATAACATTGACTGCGCCGTCCCCGCAATGCGCAAGAAATCGCGAGGCAGACTAGAAGAGGAGCGCTATGTATGGTCCACGGTGTATAGGAAATATAAGGTAACCGATCAGCACTTCCGTGCCCAAGCATAATCTGTTTTGCGCCTTATCCATGGTGAATACTGAAAGAATGTTGTCTGCCGTACGAGAGACCAGGAGCAGGAAACACGTACAGCTCAGGTAGCGAGACACATTAGCCAATTAGCCACGAAGTCATTGTCAGGCCGGGAACTAACTCACTGTTCTTATGTCAACTGCTGCTCTTGACGTCAGTGGCTTGTTAGGGAGAAAGGAGTGAGAGCTAAACCCCATGTATTACTCAGTTTTCTTGCAGGGTTGATACACATCTCACTCTCTCTCTCTCTCTCTCTCTCTCTCTCCAGTGGCTTGTAAGAAAGGAGTGAGAGCTAAACCCCTTGTATTACTCAGTTTTCTTGCAGGGTTGATACACATCTCTCTCTCTCTCTTTCTCTCTCTCTCTCTCTCTCCAGTGGCTTGTAAAAGACAGAAGAATGACAACTTCACCCTCCTGCATCAGTCAGCTTCCATCCCAAGGTAGCCTCTTGCCACTTCTGTACCTATTACCTCTCTCCTAATCCTGAACCCTGCATTATCTTCCTCCTGTCCATTATGTTCCTTCAGTCTTCAGTCCTCGTCTCTGCTAATTTTATCTCTGTTGCTTTTCTCTTTAATCATTCTTTCTTCACTATTTTAAACCTGTTACCTCTCTTTCATACTGCTGAATCCTTGTATCTCTTGCTTCTCCTTTACTATGATCATACAGTCTCCTACTGTGTCATTTCCATCATTGCTATTACCATCTCTGCTGTTCCAAGTCTGATCCTCTCTTCATACCATTTCTACACCTATTACCAAAGTATCACAAACACCACAGTGCATCCATCCATCCATCTATCCATCCATCCATCTATCTATCTATCTACAATGGTATTTGGATAAACACTCTAAACGGCATGGTCTTCCTCTAAGCTGAAAGAAGCCATCCAGTCTGTAGCCAGAATATAAAAATAATGTGATGCTCTGCCCCTTAAAAAATGGATCCCATTGTCTCTCTACATTCCCAACACTGAGCCAGCATCTTAGCCTGTATGCACCAAATTACCTTAAAATAGTGTTCCCCTGCAGTGCTTAACCCGAGACAGCCAACGAGAGAGAGATGTTGTGTGTCTGGCAATTCTTTTGTTCCACCGAGTTAGTCAATTATTATATGATGGAGAGGCACGATTTTCACGAGTTTCCTATCAGTAGCATTTTCGTAATATGGAAATGACATACTAAATAAAACACACACACACACACACACACACACACTGTCCAGAAAGTCACAAACAGGATTGTACCCGTCAGAATGGTGACACTGGAAATGTGAACACACACACACACACACACACACACACACACACACGAAAAAATAACCAGGGCAACGTTCGAGTATTCGCCAGAAAAATCTTACATGGAAATTATTCAGCCTCCCTCTGGTGATGGACATGGCGGTAGTGGCGACAATGTAGTCCGAGCAAAAATTATTCCAGCAGTCACATTCACGCCTCCCATGTTACGCTGGCAATTGTGTTTCTTCTGTTTCAGTGACGGGCGTGAATTACTTGGCCACAATTAACACTCTCAGGCTCGTATAACGTTGTCTTTGTTGAACAGATTATCACAACGTAAATCGAATAAAAAAACAAGCGCAAGTCTACAAAATATACTGAAGAAGCAGTATAAAAGAGCAGTAAGGACACACACACACACACACACACACACACACACACACACACACACACACACACACAGTCCACAGAAATGGGGGAGGATAGATTAAATTGGGGAAAGGGTAAGGAGAAAAGAGGGGATAAGAGGGGAGAGGGAGACAGTCTTGGTGGATGAGCGGAAGGTAGACTAAGAATGGGTGGGGATACGGGTGAAAGAGAGGATGGGGAGGAGGGCGTCAAAAGCAGCGAGGATGGGGGAGAAGGGACGAGAGGCTTCTAAATGTGAGAGGGACTAGAGGGGCGAGGGTAGACTAAGAGAAGGGGTGGTAAGGGAAGCAGGTGGGAAGAGGCTGAGGGGGTGAGAGGGAGGTGTCAGAGGGAGGGTAGTTAGGAAAAGGGGGAGGAGGGAGTTAGAATGCTGGACCAGGTGGTGAGGGGGAGGGGGAAAGAATTTGCATACAGCTCTTGTCTCTATGTAAACATGTATGTAAACCAGGCATTTATAGGCCTCAAAACAATAAAAAACGAGGCAAAGCACGAGTCAATGCATTTTAGTGTGTGTGTGTGTGTGTGTGTGTGTGTGTGTGTGTGTGTGTGTGTGTGTGTGTGTGTGTGTGTGTGTGTGTGTGTGTGTGTGTGTGTGTGTGTGTGTGTGTGTGTGTGTGTGTATCGTACAGTCTCGAAAACACCCTGACTTTTACCCCAGACCTTATATTACATACCGGTATATGATTTTGGCTTGCTAAGTCAAGTTCGTTCCCTCATATTTTTGTAATGCCTCGATTCTTCTTCTTAGAAAAATTCAACTAGTTCTCTGCTAAAGCGCTGATTTTTCTTTCTCCAAATTTTTAGAGATCTGTGAGGGACAAAATACCTCGCTTATTAACATATTTATATATTTATTTATTCTTGCTTAAACAACCTCTTCTTCCACTTATATATCCAAAAACGCCACGACTTCTTCATGGCAAAGACTTTTAGAAAAAGGAAATAAAAAATGTTTCGGTTCTGTTTACTTGCAAAATATAAATACGTCGATATTTCCACCTGTTATACAGTATAGTCCTTTTCTTTTACCCATACATTTCTCTTAACTCCAAGATATTTTATTCTTGGATTAAGCTTTTAGATTAAAAGTACATGCAGTATGTATTTCAATCGTTTGTCAAACTGACTTTTTTCCCCTTCATATTTTCGTAATGCCTCGATTAATTTTTTTCCTCCCGTAAAATCGCCGAACATTTCCGCCAACACCACGATCTTTTCCTGGTCCAGACTTTTAGAGAACCTCAAGAGAAACTCCAGAGCAAATCCGCAGCGCTTCTCGATGCTGGCCGGTAGTCGTGGGCATTTTCAGGGATGACGCCCGACATATCTGCCGATAACACCGCAGGCGATGGCTCTCACTCAGGGGGAAATTCTGGAAGGAAAGAGAGGAGCAGCGGCGCCGGCCATGAGAAACTAAAACAGGCAGGGAGGCAAGGAGAAAAAATGATGGAGAAAAAAGCTGTTTATTCTGGCGTGGTCTTACTTCAAATTTGTCTGTAAAAAGATTATATTGAAAGCTAAAACTCCCGATAATGTAAGGATCATATCGATAAGAAAAAACATTGAAAAATTAATGTATAAAATCAAAAAATGAGAAATATATCTTTGATTAATAAGCAGGGTAAGACTGACTAAAAAGCTGTGTATGGTTTTGCTTCAGTAATGTACCTCCAGCGTAATGACAAAAAAAAAAGAAAAAAAAAAAAAACTGCACACTGCACTAAACATGTGTTATACTGCTGACTGCCAGGAAGAGAGTCTGAGCAAACGCTGTGTGGTTTGGCGCAGGCTTCGCTCAGTCTTACACCGTAAACTTAACATGACCCAAGAAAGTCAGCACCATATCTTTAACAGGTCAAACAAAACAGGGCCGGCTGGCAGGAAGAGAGAGGAAAAAGAAAAATGGTGTTTTAGCATTGGCTTGCATCAGCCTTTTATTAAAAAAAAAAAAAAAAAAAAAAAAAAAACGACGAAACCCAAAGCTACAAGGCACTACCAGAGTACATGGTGGAGACCATCATCCACTCACTTTATGTAGTGCTGTCTACTTCTTTCCAAAGTGACTCTACACTGAGTGACAAGCCTAAAGGTGGTAACCATATAGCGGGGTGATGTGGAACATACTATGGTACCCGTATTAACTGGGTGAAGAGACATAAATGCGACGTCCATCCAAGAACCAAACCTCCACACTTTTCCTCGCCGCTCGCACTGGCGAGGCGCTGTTCACCTCACGGGAACATCGGTTCACGGCACGGCTCTGCAGGGGCGGTTGCTTGCCTCCAGCTGACCCTGTATACATAATGTTATATTTACTGATTTACTGACCATATTCTGCCCATCCCTGCCTGGCCTTCTCCGACACCCAAAGTCCCGTCGGGAAAGGAGGTTCCCTGTCACCTCTTCCTCCGTGATTTATTTGTGGATATGGGTGGTTAATGTCCTTCTGTCCGTTAAATAAGCAGAATATGACGATATAGGAGGGATTTATGTAACTCAAAATAGGTTATCAGGGTGTAATAAGCGCAATAAATCGCTTAGAAAAGGTGTTAGGGAGCTTCTTTAACTGACAAGTGTACGGGCCATAGTGACTTGTATTGAACGGGAAATTATAACACTCTAATTTCTGTGACTCAGGTAAACAGAATCACATGATATTACCTGGAGGAGAATATAAGCGTTGACCTGTGTGTGTGTGTGTGTGTGTGTGTGTGTGTGTGTGTGTGTGTGTGTGTGTGTGTGTGTGTGTTTAAACATATCCATATAATAAATACGTGCACACATTCATACATACATAGATACATACACACAGACATTCATACAGATGGATATATACAAAACATATATATACATACAGATATATACATTTATACATAGGCTACATAATGTATAAAGATGAATATACAGTTCATTCGTCGTCAATGAAGGAAAAATTTAAGAGCACTAAAGACAACTGAGACAGAGCATAAAAGAAGGATGAGGAGGGTAAGAAATACATAGGGAAGGGAGAGGAAGACAAGAGGAGGGTAAGGAAGGGGAGGAAGCAAGAGGAACGTAAGGAAGGGAAACGAAGTAAGAGTAATGTAAGGGAGAGGAAGTAAGAGGAACGTAAGGGAGAGGAAGCATGAGGAACGTAAGGAAGGGAGACAAAGTAAGAGGAACGTAAGGATGTGTAAGGAAGTAAGAGGGACGCAAAGAAGGGAGAGAAGGTAAGAGAAACGTAAGGACGGGAGAGAAGGTAAAAGGAACTTGAGGAGAGGAGGGAAGGTAAGAGGAAAGTGAGGAAGGCAGAGGAGGTAAGAGGAACGTGAGGAAGGGAGAGAAGGTAAGAGGAGCGTAAGGAAGGGAGAGAAGGTAAGAGAAACGTGAAGAAGGGAGAGAAGATAAGATGAACGCAGGGAAGGTAGAGAAGGTAAGAGGAATGTGAGGAAGGCAGGGAAGGTAAGAGGAACGTAAGGAAGAGGAAGGTAAGAGGTACGTAAGGAAGGGAGGGAAAGGTAAGAGGAACGTAAGGAAAGGAGAGAAGGTAAAAGGGACGAGAGGAACATGTTAGGACTCCATATGATAATTACAAATCATAATAGATAGATAGATAAATAGACAGATAGAGAGACAGATAGAAGCAGGAAGTCAGATGATGAGAAGGTACTGTGTCTGCAAGAATTGAGCAATGCTAAACATGCTTACACACTCTTAACTCAAGGAATGCTTTATAGGCACACGACAGCGCCTAGTGACCATACACACACATACACACATACTCACACACAGGCTTCTAGAACTTTCCAACCACAGGGAACACACGTGATACGACTCCTGTTTCACCAGAATTTAGGAAAGAGAGCTCAGAAGAAGACAGGCCATAGAACAGGCAGGTCGTAGGAAGAAAGGCTTAGCAACTTGAGAGAGAGAGAGAGAGAGAGAGATAGGGAGATAGCTAGCGGGACTCTACTTTATACTTTGCTCTGTGTGAGAGACTTGTTAATATTTCCAAGACAAATAAAAATAGTCCCATACTATTCTTTACTTCTCCTTGTCATTGAATGACAAAATGGGAAAGAAGATTATCTACTTACAAAGCTACTCAAGTATAACAACCTGTCGTCCACAAGTCTAATATATATAACTTCTCTACAAGTAACTACAAAGTCTTTTTATGACATTTGGTAGCAGCGAACGTATACGGTACGAACCTCGTCTACGAATCAACCGTGAATTCCTACAAGATATCAAGATTGAAAACAAAAAATACCTCTCACAACCAACAACTTACAACCAGCTCCTGACAGTTCTCTCCAAACCCCCTCCGTCTCCCCGATCATCACGCTGATGTAGAGGTGAAGAGGTCACACGATGTCTTGCAAGTAGTTTAACAAAGTACTGATACAAACAATCTTGAAATTTCTACGACGAACCAACGAACTACAACCATCTACAATCAACTACAAGTAACAACTCTACGAGTCGTCTGTATAATCTTCTACACGCACCTACAAGTAGCGGCAGTCTTCATCCCACAACGAGTAAATCACAAGAGAAAAGGACCGAGAAAACATCGACAAAGAAAAACGGAACAAACAAACGAAGCGTGAGACACGACTCATAACTCATAACCACCAGACCTCACCCTCCTCTCACTGCTACGCTGACGCAGGAGTGAAGAGGTCAACACGACGAAGCAAATACCAAGTCCATATTCACAACTCATCTTACTCACTTGTCTTCACTCAAGTTACTCATCGCTACTCATTCACTCACCACAGCTACCAGTGTGGGAAGTCGACGTCATCATGCGTGCTTGCTGAAAAGACGCCACGTCAGTCAACACACCACCTGCACCACCACTCACACCATTCCCACCACGGTTACTTCATTTATACATTACACAGTGATAGACAATAAGCTTCTGCACAAACATATAAAACGTGCTGTATAGTTACAGCTTAAATACACATACTTACTTCAGTTATCTGCATAACTCAAACACTAAATAATCACCAACAATAAATATTCTACACTGTATATATTCATTCATTTATTATAGCATTTATTTACTACCAACGAGTGTTACCAATTATACCTACATAAAATACGTGTTTCATACATACAGCTATACATTATTATATCTACAAAGTGATAAAGAAAATATACCATCACAGTTATTCAGTGAGCGATTAAAAGAACTGTATTAAACATTTATTAATTAAAGCTACCTAGTGGAAACATATAAATTAAGTTACAAGGTAAACTAGAAAAAAAAAAAAAAATGGCCAACACAAATGACGTTAGCAAGAGTGAACATCTTCAACACAATCGTGAAGACAATGATTTCCACACAGTGCTGACACACATATTACCCACGATAGGTACAAGTGAACAACAAGTCAGTGTATATAGTTAATACTGTATATAGTGTGTGTGTATATATATATATATATATATATATATATATATATATATATATATATATATATGTATATATATATTTTATAAAATAACAAAATATGTGACTATATAATATCATTTTCAGTCATATCTGTGCAATATAAACTAAACTTTAAAAAAGTATCCCAAGGAAATTAGCCAGTAGTTATGCAACAATTAACAACATAGAAAAAACGTAGACAAAAGAAGAAAAACAAACTATAGAAAATCAATACATACAAAAAAGAAAGAAAGAAAGAAAGAAAAAGTAAGAAAGAAAAAAGAGAGAAATAGAGTAAGATCACATAACAAACAAATGAAAATAAGTGTAAGTGTTACTACATATGCCAAATTACCACATAAACTACAAACGATATGTAACAATTATGTAACTCCATATTATAATTATGTAACGACAAACGATTGCATTATGTTACACTTGCTACAATTATGTAACTACAAACGATATGTAACAATTATGTAACGACAAACGATTGAATTACTGTATGTTACATTTGCTACAATTATGTAACTACAAACAATATGTACCATTTATGTAACAGTTGCATTAACAAGATGTAACTTTTATGTAACTTTAACTACAATTATGTAACTACAAACGATATGTAACAATTATGTAACCACAAACGATTGCATTATGTTACACTTTGCCAATTATATAACAGTTGCATTAACAAGATGTAACTTTTATGTAACTTTAACTACAATTATAAGGCCAAGACACTTATGTAACAGTTGCATTAACAAAATGTAACTACAATTATAAGGCCAACACAATTATGCATTACCACAATATTTTGTAACAATTCATAAAATGTTACAATTATGTATTACCACAATGCTAGTACAATATTATAAGTCATACAACTATAGAACAATTCAGTATTACCAGTATCATCATACAAGTTAGGTGAAATATTAGACATTACTAAAGTGATAACTCAATATGTAATGTATAACCTAGCAGTATTACCATTGCACAATTATATGCGTATGTCTGTTATACATACACATCTCACAAAATGTATACAACTTGTTTAAAATGTAATATTACTGGATAATTGCTATTTACTATGAATATTATATGTATACAATATTCATACAATTATGTTACTTTTACAATATTATGTATTTCACTTAATTAGCTTGTAAGTTCATTATAATGTGTATATAATATGTATTAATATGTTATGACTATTAACTGTCGATGGTACGCCATTTTCGCGTGACCGAGCATATGTTAGGACTCCATATGATAATTACAAATCATAATAGATAGATAGATAAATAGATAGATAAAGAGACAGATAGAAGCAGGAAGTCAGATGATGAGAAGGTACTGTGTCTGCAAGAATTGAGCAATGCTAAACATGCTTACACACTCTTAACTAAAGGAATGCTTTATAGGCACACGACAGCGCCTAGTGACCATACACACACATACACACATACTCACACACAGGCTTCTAGAACTTTCCAACCACAGGGAACACACGTGATACGACTCCTGTTTCACCAGAATTTAGGAAAGAGAGCTCAGAAGGAGACAGGCCATAGAACAGGCAGGTCGTAGGAAGAAACGCTTAGCAACTTGAGAGAGAGAGAGAGAGATAGGGAGATAGCTTGCGGGACTCTACTTTATACTTCGCTCTGTGTGAGAGACTTGTTAATATTTCCAAGACAAATAAAAATAGTCCCATACTATTCTTTACCTCTCCTTGTCATTGAATGACAAAATGGGAAAGAAGATTATCTACTTACAAAGCTACTCGAGTATAACAACCGGTCGTCCACAAGTCTAATATATATAACTTCTCTACAAGTAACTACCAAGGAGTTACAAAGTCTTTTATGACAAACACAGCCAAAGGTAAAAAAAAACGTGAGGAACGTACATGGAGGTAAGAGGAACACAGAGGAGGGTGTGAGAACGTGAAGAGGGCAAAGATAAGAGTAGTGTAAAAGGGTATGAAGATGTGGGGAAGGTAGAGGAGGGCAAGGGGAACGTAAAAACGAAGAGGAAAGTAAGGAACGTAGAGAATGGTTTAAGGAAAGGAGAGGAAGATAAAAGTAACGTAAGAGGAATGTCGAGGAGGGTAAGAAGAAGATGAGCAAGAGAAGAATGCGAGGGAGAGAACAAGGGCTTGCAGGGATAAGCCATCAATACATTAGAGGGCGTAAGGGAGACAATGTGTGTGTGATGCTTTGATTGAACTGTCTTTGTGGAGAGTTGAAGAATTGATGTTTTTTGTGATGGTATTTGTGGAAGGGAGTTTTGGTGGGCGAAAAGTAGGTAGCTGAAATGTTACTTAATAATTCTTCTGATTACCATTTATGTTATTTTGGAAGTGGGAAGATGTTTATGATGATGATGATAATGATGATAACACACCCACACTCAGAGAGAGAGAGAGAGAGAGAGAGAGAATCATCCCTGTAAGCTTCCCCTCACTGACATCCTCACTAATAAACACTTGTCTAAATAAGAGACTGGCAAGAGTAACGAAGGATATTAACACTTTATAAACCAATCATAAAAAATATAAATCGTTGGTAATTAACGCAGAGATAACGAGTCACTGGTGCATATTAAATCTTTTACTGGATTACGTTATTCATTAGTTTATTTCTGATACCTTTACACGATTTCACTCTGTTTAAGAGAGCACCCTCATAATTTTCGAAATTCTCTTGGGCAAAATAGAATCGTGTGGCGGTGTCAAGAACGTAATTCTTAATTCGTCCTAGTAGTGGAATTTTACCTATCCAATAATCTGATGTCTTATGCATGTTATTCTTGTTGCATCAAAGCGATTACATCGTTAAATAAAAAAAGAAGACTAAAACTGGAGGGATTATATACATACATACATACATACATACAGTACATACGGTACATACCTAACCCCATCCATCTCTCCACAACCATGATGCCCCCATAAGCTTAATTAAATCGTGTGGTAATTGAAAGAATGCACCAAAATATGATGTCGCCGTACTGAGAGCTAGATCTTGATGAAGAAGTAACAAAACTGATTATATAAGTCGATATAACAGCGTCGTGAATTATTTAATTTGAAAAATTATACCAATGCGAGGAATAATCCTTTTCCCGTTTCAGAGGGCAATTGAATGACACGATGTGAGTCTTTTATCTCCTTCTGCCGTAAATGGCAATATCACGGCTGAAGTTGGAAGAATACAAGGAGAAATAGTAGCAGTGTAGAAAGTCAAACGGTCCAGACGAAAACAGGCTGAGGCAAAAGCAGAGGAATGGGGCCAGAGCAAGTTTGTAGCACCGTCTCTGCCGTCCTTCCTTAAGCCTCCCCACAATAACAAAGAGCAGGGAATCCGGGAGGGAGGGGGTTTATAAGCTTGATTCTAGTTCCCTTTACTCAGGGCGTTAGAAGTGTTTGAATGTATGACTACAACACATACCACACTTCACACTCCCACATTGCACACTACCATACACTTATTTCTGCTACACTAAATACTACCATAACATACACTTATAGACCACTAACTACCACATCCCATACTCACACCACACACGATTACACCACACACCACCACACATCTCTCTGCGACACTACACACTATCGCATCTAACACACACATTGCCAAATTACACACTACCACACCATACACTCCCTCATTACACACTACCACATTTAACACTCCAACACAACACATTACCACATATGTCTTCTTACCACACCAGACACTATCACACCTCATACTCACAACACACAGCACCATACCCCTTCCCCCGCACACACACACACAAACTACACACTACCTTACCATACACATCCACATCACACACTCAAGACCTCTAACTGTCACATCTCGCACTGCTACACTACAAACTGCCACACCAAACACTGCCAAACTCCTCTTTGCCACACCATACACTACCACCCCTCCCTCTCTCTACCGTACCAAACACTACCACATCAGCCAATCCCACACAACGAACTACTAAACATCACATTCCCACACACACACTACCACTCCTTACACTACCACGCCGCATTATACCACACACCTACCTGGCATATCACATATCATGACACCTCACACTTACACACACTGCCAAACTACACATTACCACACCATATACTGTACACCCACAACGCACACTGTCACTTATCACACTCCCACACTGCATATTATCACACAACTCTCCCTCCCACACCAAACACACTACACACTCACACCGCAAACTTCCATACACAACCACACCTCACACTGTCACACTGTACACTGCCACACCACAGTTCAAACACATGCCTCAATCACACCTCTCTCTTTCTCTCCACTCATCGCTTACAGTTAAGGAATTTTTAGCACCCTATATACTTCGTACACTGTTACCGGTACTATAATATGCATTTAATTACAGAAAGATTAGGTGTTTCCTAATTCTTGCTCATCTTTAATCTCCTTCCCGTAAGAGATGTTTTTAATAACCTGTACATGATGCCACTGTTGCACTTATTTAATTACAGGAAGATTAATTGTTATACAAAACTGCATCAGGGCGGCAAACAAAAGAATCTTATAACAAGACTCGATTTTTCGTCAGAGGTAAATAGAAACGATCAAGGTGTTTACGTGACCATTTGGTGCTGAAAATGAATGAGAAATAATTACGTTTTACATCAGTATGCCTGACACACGAATCAAGCTGTAATTTTCCTGAACCAGATACCGTGTGCTGGAACTGAAGCTTTTAAGGTAAGACAACTGATATACACTTTCGTTGTTTATCTTTGATGATGACATCTGCTAAGTGTTGTAGATTTTTCAAGATATCGTTTCCCCAGTTATCGTCATCATCATTATGATTATCATCATCGTCATTATCATCATCATCATCATCATCATTAACATCACTAGAAAGATGCTGATGGTGATGATGATTTTCATCATCAGTCTGCGTCAGTTTACTCCAGGTCAAAAGCCTCCCACAACGTTTTCAACAATTCTACAGACTTTTTCAACATATAATGACAAAAGTGAGAGAGAGAGAGAGAGAGAAACGTGGTGAAAAGTATTTTTTTTTTTTTTTCATTCCCCCAAAGAGCTGACTGTAATTACCTTGACTGCATTTGGTGACAGGAGCTGAGTCATTACGTTCAGGTCAATTGAACTGCCTGAAGACTGACAAAAAGAAGGAGACAGCAAAGGGAAAATCAGGACAAGGAAAAAGCAAAAACAAAATATGGAGTGCAAACACACACACACACACACACACACACACACACACACACACACACACACACACACACACACACACACAGTATAGTATTCGTTTTCACCCACAACTTTCGTCCTTGAATCTGATATTTTTTCAATTTTTTTCCTGGTACCTTTAGAAAATTTTATTCATGGGTGAGATTCTCAAACATATTTACGATAGATTCCCAGACCAAACTTAAATAAGTTTCTACAGGAAGAACTAGACAAGGGACAATCTAACACTCCTTGCCCTGGTTTTCCTGCAAAAGACAGTTATAACCTGCAGTAATCATCGTCCCATAACTAAGATCTACATATTAAGCCAGAACAGGTGACACAGGAAGATTCAACAGCCACCTTGTCCTTCCTGCAAATCAATACCAGAGTTACGACACGGAACTGATCGTGTGTTTCTGTACCCCGGTGCAGTTTGGATCCCCCCCCCCCTCCACCAATGCAGAGGTCAATGATTGCTGCATCAAACCCCTCCAGTTCCCAAAGCCTCTCTCATGCTGAATAAAACCCTATGGAAGTAACATGAATATAATGACAATTATATACGTCACTGGATGGAAGGGGTTGGTCTCCGGACGGTATTCTCGTACGGTTAGGTAGCTTACTAAGACCTCCTCCTTACCAGTTTCTTTCTGTATCTGCTCCGTTACTATATTCTTGTTTGTTATTCATGCAACCTATGCCGACATTGAAAGGGTATAAGAAGCAATACAAGAAGATATTAAATGGTAGTTTGGAAAAAAAATATCGGTGAGGAATAGGTTTTAGGAAGCCTCCTTACACGAAAAAAAAATACGGGCCTACATCCTAACCCCCCTACGTACAAGCATCCCTTTCCTATACTACGCTCATTCTTTTGGTCTCTTCAATACGGCCACGTACTTTCTATATTCTCTTTCCTCTCTCCAGACGATTTTGTTCTACTTTAGCACGGTACTCTTGTGTTCTCTGAGCTGAATACAATCGTATGGATATAGCAAGAATACACTTTTAAAAGAACAATCGATTGGACGAGATAAACATTAACTCCCGACACACAAATTACATCTTCAACTTACATACAGGTAAATATTTCTAACTAAGCACGGGCCAATCTAAGTTAATAAATTCTGAAGGGATAAAGCAGTAAGAGCTGGGGGTACAAACCATCCCCTCATTCGATGTAATTTTTTTCATGTGTCCGACACCTGGCATAGGCTTCACAGCACGTTACCAAGGCCCAGTAGTCCTCCTACGTCCATCCAGGACTGTCCCATGCAGGACTAGTGCACTGGTATTAGCGGGGGTATTTTCATGACATGTCTGCGGGTCATTTAGTAGATCAGTAAAGTCTGCTTTAATGAAATTCAAATCTTTAAACTGTTCCCTGACCCAGCCGGGATTCGAACATGGGTCCAATAAGCCTGCAGGCCAACTCTCTACTGATTCGGCTCTACACTGAGCTGTACGCCAAATGGTTCACTTAAATCAAAGAAACGATTTACAAAGCTGTCTGATAATCATATCACTAATGGACGCTCGGTGGTCTAGTGGGTTGAGGCGTTCCAACCCAATGGGACCCACAAGGGTTTAATCTGAAGATTGGTTGTGGCTTACTGCTCACATAATGCCACTCACGAGAAGTGGAGCTGGTCACCCTCACCTTAAAAACTGGAACTAAGTAGGCTAGCACCAGACCCCTACGCTCATGCTGGGGCAGAGCAGGATGCGATGATGGATGAATAATTTACTGAGGTGGTAATTTACTGAAGGGGTAAATTATTCAGTGGATAAATTCTGATCGGGTAACCTGCTGAGGGGGTAAATATCTGAATATGTATAGGCCTACTGTACATTACTGAAGGGTGTATTATATTTAAAGTGAAACTGAAGAGTAAATATGTGGAAGCATAGAAAAATGTATGTGTTACCTTCATTCGACTCGCCGCAGATCCACTCATAAACAACAAAGAAGCCTAAATTTAATGATCTTGAAGCTGAATGTTCGTGCTTTCTATCCACATGAGATGGATTTAGATCGTAAGAATAAATTCCAAGACGGATTCTTATATACTATAAATGATGCCAGGCTGCCGGGACTGCCAAGCCATTTAATCCGGTTGTTTGAGGTTAAGGAAGAGTGATCAGTTAATTATGTGAGCAATAAATCCCAATCATCCCTCGTATATAATCCCAAGGGTCACATCCAGTTGGAGCACCTCAACCCACTAAGCCACAAATCGACCATTTGCTTATTTGGTCACCACCTAAGGTACTAAGTGGTTTCTTGGACTATAAGAAACCGTATGCTTGCCACTCAGTGTAGAATCAACTGAAGGTTTCACTACTTCACTTGAGCCTATTTAATTCAGCTGACCACTCAGTGTAGAATCAACTGAAGGTTTCACTACTTCACTTGAGCCTATTTAATTCAGCTGAAAGTCCCGTATTCACATTAGTTAAGGAAGTTCCCTAACATCTTTTCCTAAGCGACTTATTTAGCTTATTAGACCTTCCGGTTCTTCATGTTACAGAAATCATTCTATTATTGTCATAATCTGCATGGATAACGTACAAAGGGAGACTGGCCAGCCATATCCAAAAAAGAAATCGCTAAGGAAGAGGTGTTAGGGAGCCTCCTTAACTGACGAGAATAAAGGCCTAAGTCACTAGAGCCTGAACGCGTTAAAAACTGGTACCATCCACTCCCTCATGGTTGGTGCAATTCTAGTTCTGCATTGTAACTAACGCTATGTGATTTTGCTTGGCTGAGTGAGTCATAGAAGCCTGAAAGTAAAGCCAGACATTATTACTCAGATGAAATTAGGTCAAAGGAGTCTGTATTGCCTCCTTTACCCTATCACTATATATTTTCAACTGTGTACGCAGGAGCCCAGGGTAAGCGTAAGACCTTCCTTGGATAACTTATGAGTAAGAGAAATACACCAATCACTTTCATATATAAAGCACAACAAACTTTTCCATAGAAAGCACTCTTCATAATACCCATACTCCATCCATTACGAAATACACCCACTTTCATGTATACGGTAACTATTTCGCACATTATAAAATTCTCTCTCTGTTTAACCGTCTATTGGTCAGGGCACCATTCGTATACTAAGTGCGTGAAAGGAGCCTGCCTAGTAACCTGCCTCACCTAGAACACTATGTAACTCCAAATGAGTATGATCAGTCTATTGAAAATTATTATTTAGACATAGAAACTCCTGTAAGATTACTTATTTGATACAGGATACGAAATAACAAATATAATTTTTCATTTACTTGCATGATTCCAACTCAAGCCCCTCTTCTTTACCTGTACTATTATATAATGTCACCTGAGTACCTGGGAGTCCCGCAGAAATAATTATTCAGGCGTAGGTGCTCCCAAAAATTATTTATCGAATATCTATATCGTATCTCACCTGCGAGGAAAGTCCATGAAATCCTTAGGCTGGCGTCGAGGCGAACGGGAGATATTGGCGACGGAAATCCCCCGTGGCTTAGTGGCAGCGATGCACCACCACCACCAACTCCCACCACTATCTACAATTACCATAGTTCCCTACTTACGATACTATACCATGTGTGTGTGTGTGTGTGTGTGTGTGTGTGTGTGTGTGTGTGTGTGTGTGTGTGTGTGTGTGTGTGTGTGTGTGTGTGTGTGTGTGTGTGTGTGTGTGTGTTTAAAGAAGAATGAAGCATAACCTAAAATCTCGCTGTTATTCATTCCCAAGAAAAAAATATGAATAAGAGATGACACATTACATTTATAAAAGAACTCTCTCTCTCTCCTCCCCCCCACCCTCTCTCTCTCTCTCTCTCTCTTTCCTTCCTCTTTCCCATCTTTTCCCCCTCCATTCCTTCTTCCCTGTATCTTTCCATCCCTTCCTCCTTCCCTTCTCAAATCCAACACTTTCTACGTCACCGTCTTCCTTTCCCTCCCTCCTTCCCTCTCTCCCTCTCTTATTTTCCTTTCTACTTTCTTCGATCCTTTTCCTCCCTCCTCGCCACACTCACCACAATAAAGCTAGCCCCCCCCCCCCAGAAAAAAAGGTGATTAAACTCATTGAAGGCCTCACACCAAGGCCTCCCCTTTCCCCCACCCCCTTCCCCCTACCTCCGTCTCCTTCTTCCTCTCCCCCTTACCTCCAATCCCTTCCTCTTCCCCTTGCCTTCTCCTTTTTGCCCTTTTCCCTCTTCCCCATCCCCTCTCTCCCTTACCTTTTCCCCATCCCTTTCCCCTATCTTCTTTTCCTCCCTCATCTTCTACATCCAATACTTTCTTCCTCCTCCTGCCTTCTTCCTCTTCCCCTTCCCCTGCCTTCTTTTCCTCCCTCATCCTCCACATCCAGCCCCTTCTTCCTCCCCCTGCCTTCTCCCTCTTCCCCTTCCCCTCTTCCCCCTCCCCTCCCTCCTCTCCATCCTTCCCCACCCCCTGTCTTCTAGTGGGAATAATTACAACTACCGTAGTTCAAACTTCCCCTCTACCACACAAAGGATACTGACATAACGAAAAAATAATACGATAAAGATTATAATTAATTAACAGCAAAAAAGGTAGGTCCAAAAACTGTAGAAATAAATCATAATACGGTTTTTTCTTCGTTTTGGTGTGATAAAAATGATTCTCAAAAGACCATAATTCTCTCTCTCTCTCTCTCTCTCTCTCTCTCTCTCTCATTTTTCAGTGCAGGCAAAGGTAACAGCACAATCCACAGCATATTACGTTTTTATTTATCAGATTTTCCCTCTCTTCTTTCCTTATTTCCTTCCATTCGCGGAGACAGAGTTAGTTCCACAATCTAAATTCATTTTTTTCCTTCCCTCCTTCTACATAAACTTCCTTCCTTCCTTCCTTCTTTCCTTCCTTCTACATAAACTTCCTTCCTTCCTTCCTTCGCCATTAACTTCCTTCCTTCCTTCACCATTAACTTCCTTCCTTCCTTCACAATTAAATTCCTTCCTTCCATTCTTCATCATTAACTTCCGTCCTTCTTTTCCTGGAGGCAAAGTTGAGTGTATAAACTACAGTATATCCATTCATTTTCATTTCTCTTCTTTCCTTCATTCACTACTTCATTCATTCATTCCGTGGAGGCAAAGGTAATTCCATAAACTATCGTCCTTCACTTTTCCCTTCGTCTCGTTCAAGCAAAGTACAAGACTCACTTAATCCAGCGTGCCTTTCCTCGGTTTAATTATGTGTTTAATGGCCCACGCTGGAGAGAGAGAGAGAGAGAGAGAGAGAGAGAGAGAGAGAGAGAGAGAGAGAGAGAGAGAGAGGTGGGGAGAAATGGGAGAGGGAGGAGCCAATGATGGAAGGGAGGAAATGGGGGCGGGGGAGGGAGGTTGGTGGCTTGAGCTAGGTAGATTAAAGAGAGATGAATAAAATTTGGTGAAAATGTGCGATATTAGATTAGGTGTGTTTAGGACAGATTACGTTTGGCTAGATGAGATAAGGCTACGAAATGCTACGTTATACTAGGTTAGGTTAGGCTAGGCAACATTTGGTGGGGTTAGGTTCAGTTAGGTTAGGTAAGGTTTAGGTTAGGTGAGATGAGATGACATGAGGTGAGGTGAGGTGAGGTGAGGTGTGATTTAATTACCATAAGTGATATTCGGTTAAGCTCTGTTGGATTAGGTCAGATTAGAGCATGACTTCTGGTCAAATCAATTTTGAAATACTCTCTTCGGTGCTCCTGCAACCTGCTAATCTCCATTCTGTCTCCCGCTTCTGTATCTTATCTCTGCTCCAATTTGCTGACTTGAAGGTGAAAGAGTTTGGCTAATGAGGCGGGGTACAAGGAGATGGGATGCAAGGAGGTGGGATGCAAGGAGGTGGGATGCAAGGAGATGGGATGCAAGGAGATGGGATGCATGGAGATGGGATGAAAGGAGGTGGGATGCATGGAGATGGGATGCAAGGAGATGGGATGCATGGAGATGGGATGCATGAAGATGGGGTGCAAGAAGATGGGATACAAGGACATGGGATGCAATGATATGGGATGCAGTGATGTGGGACGCACGATGGGGGTGGCCTTGTTTATGATCTGGGAGAGGAGGTGGGATGGTTTGAGCTATGAAGGTTAGCGTCAAGCATGGTATTAGATCAGTTAGGTGAGATCAGATTTGCCTTGGCCGGATAAGATTTCATTAGCTTAGCTTAGGCTAGGTCAGGTAATATTAAGCTGGGTTAAGTCAGGTTTGGTTTACCTTGGTTTGGGAAGGTCTGGTGAAATTAGTTTAGGTTAAGCTGGGATACGTAGGGTAAAAGCAGGGTGGGTTAAATTAGGTGGTGTCTGGTGAGGCGTATTCTCCCAGCTCCTCCTACGACCCACTCTTCTCCGTCCTCCCTCCTTTCTTTGTATACCTCTCTCTCTCTCTCTGGCCTCTTGAAATGAAAAAGCTTGGCTAATGAGGCACGGTAGCAAGAGATAGGGGGGAAGGTGGGGGTAATGGGAGTGATGATGAACGGGACTAAGATGGCCAGGTTAGGTTAGGATAGGTTAAGACGAGTCAGCTTAAGTCAGATGTTATGCAAGGCTAGTTAAGGCTAAGTTAGGTAAGGTTAAATTAGGTTAAGTGGCTTAGCTTAGGTATAGTTATTTTTTGTTAGGTTAGGACAGGATGGGTTAGTTCAGTTTAGGCGCCAGGTACGTAAGGTAAGGTTAGCATAGGTTAAGATAGGTCGAGTTAAGATAAGGTAGTGTTGGGTAAGATGGGTTAGCTTAGTTTAGGCAAGTGTTAATGTAGACTAGACTAAGTTATGTTAGGTGAGGTTACGTTGCGGTAAGATAATGTAAGGTAAGACGAGAAAACGGAGGGTAGAAGGTAAGGTAAGGTCTGATTAGGTTAGGTTTAGTTGGGCTGGGCCAACTTGGATAAGATAGTCAGCATCGGTAATTTTATGTTGGAGGTGAGGTAAGTTCAGGTCATGAAAGTTTATATTCTGTTCACTTTAACTATGCTTAAAACTGCAATTCCTCCATCCTGAATGTTGAGCTATAACAAGAGATTCTCGCAACGTCCATCTCAGCAGTTACCGGTACTTTAACAAACAAGGGATGAAGCTATGGCACACCTAATATCTGACTTGGCTCGTATCTCTGACTGGGGTAAAAATAATCTGGTTGTTTTTAATGCATCAAAGACTCTGTTTTTACACCTATCAACCCGACAAAATCTTCAACTGGTATACCCACTAATGTTTAATAATATTCAGCTTAATCCTGCATCATCCTTGAACATGCTTGGGGTTTCATTTACTCGGGACTTATCTTGGAAAGATCATATTACATCTCTTGTAAAATCTGCTTCCAAGAGATTAGGTGTGCTAAGCCGACTCCGTTCCTTCTTTACCACTGCACAGTTGTTGACTCTATACAGGGGTCTTATCCGCCCCTGGGTGGAGTACAACTCTCACTTGTGGGGAGGCTCCCCACATACAGCTCTTCTCAATAGGGTGGAGTCAAAGGCTTTTCGTCTCATTAACACTCCTCCTCTTACTGACATCCTTCAACCTCTCTCTCTTCGCCGCAGTGTTGCATCTTCATCTCTTTTCTATCACTACTTCAATGGTCACTGCTCCTCTGAACTGTCTGCATGCATTCCTCCACCTCTACGGCGGGCGTGTAGCACCCGTCTAGCAGCAAACTCTCATCCCTTTTCTGTCTAACTCTCTAATGCAAGAGTTAAC
Organism: Coenobita brevimanus; assembly: GCF_032717465.1. Taxonomy (NCBI): domain Eukaryota; kingdom Metazoa; phylum Arthropoda; class Malacostraca; order Decapoda; family Coenobitidae; genus Coenobita; species Coenobita brevimanus. The sequence goes on from NC_136954.1 coordinate 9,348,262, forward strand.
CGTTACTCCCAGTCCTTCATTTATGCAACAGGTCAACTCTGGAACTGTCTCCCTCTGTCTGTATTTCCTGCTTCCTATGATCTCCAGTCTTTCAAAAGCAGTGTGTCCAGGCATCTCGAAATGATCGGATCTTGAATTTGGCTCTCTCTGGTATTTTGTTTTTCTCTTGGAAGGAACAACAACTGCGGGCTCGCGGCCTTTGGTTCCTTCTTCCTCGCATAAAAAAAAAAAAAAAAAGAATATGGTGCTAGTCACGAAGTTGTGTGGAGGACATGCGGAGCCATAGTAATGCTTTTATACTGTCACTAAGCACAGTGAAATAGACTGCAAAAAGGACGAAAGCCTACGCCAAGTTACAATGAATGAATTATAGGTTATATTTAGTCAGATACAATGTCTGACCTGCTCACCTCACACCTCTCCCTCCTCTCCTACAGTTGCACCATGGTTTTATTTTATTATCTTTAATGTATGAGACTATGGATATTAACTCGTTAACCTGTTCCGTGAGGCCCAACAACCCTCCTATATGACACATACTTTCACATATCACTTCAGTGCTAATACCCAACGTCCATATTGAATACGTGCTAGGGCTGTCTCAATCATGGCTGGTGCAATGGTACTAGCGAAGGGGACGGGAGAGTTTAAGTTACTGTACGTTAGATATTAGACTGGCTTAGTCTACTTGCTAAGATTTGGCAGCTGGCTTCCTGATGAGGCTGGGTTAGGTTAGTTTATTTAGACGTGAGGTGAGGTGAGGTTAGGTTGGATTAGGTTAGGTTAGGTTAGTTTACGTTAGGTTAGGTAAGAGGTTAGGATGGGCTGGGTTAGGTCGTTAAGTGATATTCGTCATCAGTGTTCTGAATTATGTACGGCAGGTAAGTCTAGGTAAAGCTGGGTAACACAGACTACAGTACTGTTGATCGATGTGATGAGTTGTACCTTTATTAATCTCTCTCTCTCTCTCTCTCTCTCTCTCTCTCTCTCTCTCTCTCTCTCTCTCTCTCTCTCTCAATACATCAATACACACATATATATTTTGATCTATCTGATCGAGCAAAAAGGAAGGCTCATAGCCTGAGGTGAGGGAGGTGGTGGTCGAGTCGGTAAAGAGGTTGTCTGCCGTTTTAATAGATGCTAGTTCGATTTCCGACTGGGACAGGGAACAGCTTAAGAATCTGACTTTGGCTAAAACAGACTTGTGATCTGCCATAATGTACCACCAACATGTAATAAAAACTTCCCCGCCAAGGCCAGTACACCGATCCATTATGAGACAGCCCTAGCATGTGTTCAGTAATGACGGTAGGTGTTAGCCCCGAAAGTGAGGACTGCTGGGCTTTAGGGAACGGGCTGCTAAGTCTATGGCAGAGTCTGCCACATTACAAAAGTATGCAGGCTACAGTATGTGCAACAAAAATCGATGCAACAGGTATGCGCCTCACTAAGCATCAGGGTTGGCATTGTTAATCGAAATTATTTAACTATGTGATTATTTTTTTTTAAAATAAAAAATCATATTTTTTTTATTTTTTTATTTCTTTAATTTTTTTATCTAAAAGTTAACAAAAATAAAATTTGAAGGTTTGCAAAAGTTGCGTATAACTTTGCGTTGGCATTCATTCATTCAGATACTTAAATAAAGTTAGCGGATTTTGGAGAATGGTGCCATGAGAAACTGCTACATTGTATGACAGAAAAAATATTTTTACGTTTGTGAAACTAAGTATTGAACTTATTTGTACATCTGAAATAATAAGCCATAAATCAAAAACCAAAGCCATAAGACTAGGTAGGCTATGCTTGATCACTTAAGGCCATGTCATAATAATATCAGCTTAAGATTTTTCTGTGTGGTAACATAATCAGCTTTGGAATATGCTGTCTTGATTACCACTGGCAACTCAGCCTTAACCAGTTGTATACAGACAGGACTTGAACAGGTATGTATCTGGATTCTGGGCAGTGGCTTTCAGCCTGAACCATCAGTGGATAGACAGGACATAAAGTTAACAGTATTCAGTATACTGCTTTTGAAATATTAGCTATATAATAAACAGAATAATCAAATGAAAAAATCAAATAAATCGAATAAATAAATATAAAATCATTGACTTTTTTCAAATAAAAAAAATCACCAACCCTGCTAGGCACTTTGTTGACAGGTCTTTAGATTTATGCTTTGCCGTTTCTCTATGTGGATTGTAACATTTAACGGAAATCAGGTTTTTGGCTGCGGCGTTGGTGGTGGTGGTTATGGTGGTGATGATGATGATGATGATGATGATGATGATGAGGAGGAGGAGGAGGAGGAGGAGGACGATGAGGAGGAGGACGAGGAAGATGGGACGAAGATGATGATGATGACAATGATAATGTGACGATGAAAAGGAATGCCGAATGAAAGAATGAAACTGATTGATGCTGCTGCTGCTGCTGCTGCTGATGATGATGATGATAGGTGCCTCCAGCGGGTCCTACACTTTTACATATTCATCACGGCAACCACCAACTTCATCTCATCAGCAATGCCTTATTTTTACACGGTTGGTTATTTTGGGAGACCACCGCCACCTGCAACAACGGGAGTTGATAAGGAAGGAAGAGAGAAGGAGGGAGGAGGATGGGAAGGAGAAGAGAGGAAAGGACGGAGAAAGAGGAGAAGAAAAGACGAAGAACAAAGAAGGAACAGGCCAAGATGATAGGAGGCAAAACAGGAGACAGAGAGCAAGAGGGAGAGGGAGAAAGGAAGGAGGAAAGGGAGAACATGAGAAAAGTTCTTAGGGAAGTTAAATCAAAAGATAAGGAAAGTCAGGAAAATCCGGCTTTTGTGAAAGGAGAGGGACAGGGAGAGGAAGAATGGGAGAGAGAGAGAGACAGAGAGAGAGAGAGAGAGGGAGGGGAGGGGGACAATCTGAGAAAGCAAAACTAAGACGGGAAAAAAGAAAGAGGGACAAAAAGAAAGAGGAGTGATTCAACCACTTCAGTATGAAGACATAAGCCTACTTTATTGTTACTATCACCAAACCATTAAATTCAGCTTTTAACTGAAATGTCTCGTACTGGAATGGGTATTTCTCTCTCTCTCTCTCTCTCTCTCTCTCTCTCTCTCTCTCTCTCTCGTCTGTCCGTACCAATAACCAACAAGGGGCGGTGCCAAAACACAGCAAACCCGTCCCCGCCAGTCATTTTAGTGCTGACGGATAAACACAACAGGATATCTAGTCAAAGATGTTACATATCCAATTTGGAATAAATCGGGCGAAAATTGACGATTTTATGCCCATCTGAAATTTTAGGTCCGATCCACCTGACATTGAACCCCTTACCGCTAACTGGAGGGTGACCCCCCTGATGTAATGAGCCATGTTATAGGATGCAGATTTGAAAGTTGTACCTTTAGGTTTGGGTTTCATGTCAATATGACGAATATGAAAGGAGTTATGGCGAAAAAAACGATTTTTTAAAACATTTTTTGGGCCTACAGCCTAGGCCTTGGCCCAATTTGGCCCAAACTTTAATCAGGTGAACAGAAGATCATAGCTCACCATCTCCGTAATTTTAAGTCATAATCGCACTATACCGGTCGCGTTGGCCAGTTTCTCTTGAGCTCCGCCCCCTTGGCCACGTCCACTCACCCGTCGGCCCGAGCAGTTCTGAGCCAGTCTTTGCCGTGCCAATGTTGGGTAAACATGTCAGGCGCTCTCGCCAATCGAAGCAACAAAACTTTTACTTAACCCCTTAACTGCAATGATAACTTTTCCATTTAACTAGGAAATGTTTTGTAGTAAAGGATGTTGGAAAAAAGTACCAAGGAACGTCATCGGCCTGAAAGGTTTGTAAAGTAACGAAAGTTCCCTCTATGAAAATAAAATGGTACACATTCTACAAAGAACTTACTGTTTTGACATCTTTCCTTAAATATGGTATCCACACACACACACACACACACACACACACACACACACACACAAAACCCTTTTCCCTCTATAAGATTTCACTGACTTCAAGTGTATAGAATGAGATTTCTCATTTCGAAGCGAAGCCAGTGACATTTCGTTTTCCTACTTCTATATTCAAACCTCTGATATTAAGGACATAAAGAGGGAAAATTACTATATGGTTATGATACTGTGGTAACTTACCAGCCATGGCAAATAGGTGACTTAATATGTTTAACGGTAATAGCGGCACAGCTGAGATGTGTTATTGCCAAGCTCCGAACTTTCTTGGCGGCAAAACTCGGCTGCAGTCGCGGGAGGAGGCGGGTTGGTTCTTTCCAAACTTGTTTTGATTCAGTTTGCAAATTTTAGCGCTTCCTTTGTCATAAAGAAATGAATTCAATGTAAAAGTAAGTAATACGATACTATTTCGTGGTAAGGCTCATTATTCTGTCAGTAAGAAGAATAATTATTTCAGCCAATCAGCAACGAGTAGAGCTGGAAGAGGGCGGGGCATCAGTAGTGGGCGGGGCACAAGAGAAACTGGCCAACGCGACCGGCATAGTAGTTTCGCGTGAAGTTGTTAACAGACAGACTGACAAACCAAGTGAAAACAATACCCGTCCCCGAGCCCCTCCGGGGTGGGGAAGTGTAAAAATCAACCCTGCCAGTGCAGTGGTTTTAGCGATGGGTCAACCCTCTAAGGCTAGGGACAATTCTGGAATTCTGTTTTATCCAAAACCAGATGATTTTCTTTAACTACGAATGAGTCAAGATCGTGAGATCGTTATAAACACTTCACTTTAACTTGGCCCAGATTCTCGTTCTTTTCCAGCTTATTTCCCATAGGTCAGACACAAAGACGATGCGAGGATTCTGTATCCTTTACATGGCGCTTCCTCGTGAACAGCATTAAATAAGGGCGTCGATCGATTTTTACAATTCAGCATTCGAGATGGCAATTTTTTACCAGGTCAGAGTAAATTGGGTTTAGAACTGTCACCATTAACTCCCTCATGATGGCACTGCTGTAGTATTTTTATTCCAACTAAAGCCTCACGGTTTTATTTACCCGAGTGCATCAGTTCTCTCTCTCTCTCTCTCTCTCTCTCTCTCTGCTGTGCTATCCTTTTCTATTGCTTCATACCACTGTATTAGTATTAAGGCCGGACCGCCTCGTAAAGGCAGTAAGGTCTGTGCAGCTATGTAACTGTGTAACTCATAGTTCCTTTCAGCGATTATTAGGGTAAATGGGTCAAAGGAGGTACTGCATATTACGGCGTGACCATCTGGGGTGTTATCAAGGGAATGGCAATGCAGGAACCTTATGAAGACAAGGATGAGGATCAGGATGAGGAGGAGGAGGAGGAGAAAAGGAGTCTGAGGGGGTCAAAGGCGACAATGAAGACGAACATGGAAACGAAGACAAAGACGCAGTACAAGACGATGCTGGTGCCTGAAAAGCGGCCACCAGCATCTTACGTCATGGGTAAAAAAAAAAAAAAAAAAAAAAAAGTATAATGCGCTGCTCCTCACCCGTCTCTCAACCATATAATGAGAGAAGGAGGAGGAGGAGGAGGAAAAGAAAAAAGATAAAGAAAAAAGAAGAATGAAGGAAAAAGAAAAACAAAAAGGGAGCAAAAGGTGAAAGAAGAACGAAATAATGAAGAAGAAAAAGAAGAAACGACGACGACGACGACGACGAAGAAGAAGGAGATGATGATGATGATGATGATGATGATCATGATCATGATCATGATCAAGAAGAAGAAGAAAATGAAGAAGAGGAACAAGAAGGATTTCTTAGGTCAAAGGAAGGAGCATAAGTAGCAGCTCCTCAACCCTCTTTCAGGCGGATAATGAGAGATGTAAAGTGAGAATCCACGCTCCCATCAGAACAAAGGGGCTGTGGGCTCGGGGCCTCAGGTGCTGTAAGAAATTATAAAGGGAGAGTACATAAAAGGGGGAACGGGGAAGATGAGGCCTGTGCTGGAGGGAATAGACCTGGGTTCGACGCTGGCTGCTGCAGGAGAGTGACTGGATTTGAACTCTATATATACTGTATGACATTGTAAAACAGAATGACTGGAAGGAGGTGAGGGTAGAGTGGACTGAATAATGAGCTGGGTTCAGTCCTGGCTGGTATGGAGACAGAACCGATTTATGTAAGAAATTAATGATGAGTCTATATTACACTATAATGATCCGATTTCTGTATGTTTGTTTGTTTGTTACTGTAACAATAAAAACCGGCGCACGTAGCGCAATTTTTGTTAGGGCAAGGTACCGTTAAAATTTAATTTCCAGTCCAATCGGACCATCGGTTCCCGAGTTATGACTCATTTTTGACTGATGATAGGAAGTGACTTGACATCGAGCGGAGGCTGCCGATGGCGACCTTAGAGCAAGTATACGTAGTGATGATGTAGGAGGCAGTGCTGGAGAGTAAAGAGTAGTACCTGTAAGCAGGGTTGCGGGATACTTTTGTGGATTTGACCTGAATACTTACAATGTTATTTAGTCCTCCATATACAGCCATGAACAAAAGTTCGCCGACACTCTCCTGCCTGGCGTTGAAATCTGCTTTCCTTAGTCTCACTCCCTCTCCCCTCAAAGGACAGAGTATCCTTCTTCTCATACTCATTTGGTGTGTGCATTACTGCTATCCCATAAAGATAATTCCCGTAAACACCCTCCACTGCCACAGATCTCGGAGATATGTTAGCAACTTTTTGCTCATGCCTGTACTATACCAACACCTTAATAAAAATACCTCGAATGATACCAGAACACCAGATATGGATGTGATAACCCAAGCGTATTACAGCTGATATGGTGGGTAATATGGCCTTATCATTAAAATTAAGATTCCGAAAGTGTCGAGACACCTGGCAAAGTTTGACGATAATCCTGTTAACTATGCCTCTGACACAACTTGCCTGACCTTACATTATCACTGCAGACTACACACCGCAATACGGGATGCAGGTTGATCACTGACAATAATACGTGTTCAGTAAATGACAAAAAAATCTGGGAACTGATTACACTGCTGTCCTCTCAATAACACGGCAGTTAGTGCCTACTGCCAGACGATGTGTTATTGCTGAATATATTATCAATATATAACAGAAGATGGGCATCAGTGTTTAATTACCTGGTAATATGTGAGACCTGCATGAACCACATCTTTGTTGGGTGCTACATCTAAGAGTTAAAGACCATCTCTGTTAACCACGTAAAGATAAAAAAAAATAATAAAATATCTTGCTACCGTCAGACGAGTTCATTCAGCTCAGAAGTAGTCTCTCTTCGTCTCAGGAATAAAAACAGTTTTCAGTAACCCTCTGATAACGAAATATATATATATATATATATATATATATATATATATATATATATATATATATATATATATATATTGCCAGACGCCTCAATCCCGTTTGGGGTGGCCACAAGCAAATCGCCTCCAAGTCGCCCTGTCCCCTGCCATTTCACTGCCCTGCTCCCAACTCACACACCCCTCTCTCATATACCTCTCCATCCCATCCCTCCATCTCATCTTCGGCCTTCCCCTCCCTCTTTCCCCCTCCACCTCACTCACATACACTCTCTTCGTCAGTCTTTCACCCTCCATCCTCTCCACATGGCCAAACCACCTCAGTGTGTTCCTCATAACGCTCCCTATCACATCCACATCAACACCACAACGTTCCTTTATATCCTCATTCGTCAGCCTATCTCTCCATGTGACTCCACAGGCTCCTCTTAAATAACTCATTTCCACTGCTCTCACTCTTGACTTGTGTCCTTCCAACAACGTCCAAGCTTCACTTCCGTACGTTAGAGTTGGTATCACAATACTGTCATGTAGTAACTTTTTCACTTCCATGCTCACTTCCCTGTTTCTTATCACTGCTTTCAAAGAACCAGCAACCTTTCTTCCCTGCTGTACCCTTTCAAGCACTTCACCCTCCAAACCTCCATCCTTACTCATCACATTACCCAAGTACTTAAACGTACTCACATTTTCCAATTCCTCACCATCCAACCTCGCTGTACATTCACTGACTTCACCTCTCTCAAAGACCATCACTTTACTCTTCCCTACATTCACCTTTAGATTCAGTTTCTTAAACACTCTCCCAAACTCATCCACCAAGCCTTGCAGCTCCCCTTCGTCTTCACTCAACAACACAGTATCATCTGCAAACAACAGTACAGGGAGTTTCCAAACACTATCTTCTCTCACCAGGGCCACTCCAACATCCACTACCCTACCTTGTACCTCCTTTATTACCCCATCCATGTACAGATTGAACAACCATGGAGACATGACACATCCCTGTTTCAACCCAACTTTCAAAGAGAAAAATTCACTTAGTTCACCATCCACACGCACTGCAGCCTTCGCACCATCGTACATACTCTTCACAGCATTCAACAACTTCCCATCTACTCCATATATTCTTAACACTTTCCACAATCCTTGTCTATCCACCCTGTCATATGCTTTCTCCAAATCCATGAAAGCCGCATACAACTTCTTTCCCTTCTCTAGAAACTTTTCCACCAAAGATCTAAGAATGAATATCTGATCTACACAACCTCTTCCCTTCCTAAAGCCTCACTGTTCTTCTCCAACTAATTTCTCTGTTCTTTCTCTAACTCTGTCAATAAGTATCCTACCATACACTTTTCCTATTATACTAAGAAGACAAATGCCCCTATGATTACCACACACTTCTTTTTCCCCTTTTCCTTTGTACAAGGGAATAATTATACCTGACTTCCAATCCTCCGGGACTCTACCTTCCTCCCAGGCTAATCTGCACATCTTCCACATCCATTCTACTACTATCTCTCCCCCATGCTTCAGCATTTCACACACACACTCCATCAATTCCTGGGGCTTTCCCAGATTTAACTTTCTTCATTGCTTCCACAACTTCTATCCTACTGATTTCTTCCTGTCTTCTCACCTCCCTCCTTCTCCCAGCCATTCCCCAGCCACTTATACTCGCATTACTTCCATCCTCTACGTTCAACAATTCCTTAAAGTGTTCTCTCCATCTGCTCACTTTTTCTCCCTTCTCCACTAGTAATCTACCATTTTTATCTTTCACTCCCCTGCTAACTTCACCTCTTTCCAGAACATTTTCTTACAGTCCCTCCACTTTACACTCAAATTCCTTCCAAATTCCTCATCCACTCTCTTCTTACTCTCTCTTACTAATCTTTTCACCTCTCTCTTTCTTTCTACATATAACTCTCTCTTCCGCCTCTCAACTTCTTCCACGCCCCTATTTCTCATCCATTCATTGTATGCTTTCTTCTTTTGTGCCACAGCCTGTTTCACCTCTTCAGTCCACCACGCTGTTCCTTGCACCCCCCTCCGTCTTCTCTTCCTTCCACACACCACATCACATGCTGCACATATTTCTTCCGTAAATATGCTACACACACCTTCCACGTCTCCCATCTGCTCCAATTCATATTTGCCCAATCGTTCCTCCACTTCTCTCTTATACTCTGCCTTTTTCTCATCCTCTTGTAACCTTTCCACTCTCCTTGCAACTACTCCTTCCTCTCGTCTTTCCCTTCTTCTATTTCTCCATTCTAATTGGACCTTGATTCTGGCCACCACCAAGTAGTGGTCAGAAAGTCCACTCCCCCAACCTCTATAAACTCTTGCATCCATTACACATCTTCGCATCCTTTCATCCACACACACATAATCAATCATTGCCTTCCTTTCATTCAGTTCACCACCCACCCTTCTCATCACTCGCCATGTATACCTGTGGATCATTTTATGCCTGAAGAGGGTATTGGCTACCACCAACCCCCTCCCAGCACAAATGTCCACTAACGCACTCCCATTCTCATCTATCTCAGCAGGCACACTCCACTCACCAACTATTCCATCCACCTTTGCATTCCCAACTTTACCATTCATACCACAAATCAAAAACACTCTCTCATTCCTTCCAAACTTTTCCATGCACACTTCTACATTTGTCCAGAACTCTTCTCTCACTCTTCTAGCACGATCTTGCGTTGGCGCATACACACACACAATCGCCCACATTTGTATTCCAACTTTCAACTTTACCCACACAATCCTTGACCCAACTGATCCATACTGTCTTTTGCTCTTCTTCCATCTTTTACTCACAACTATACATACTCCTTCCTTCGCCCTCTCATTCTCACCTACTCCTGCACATATACCCCATCCATACTCCCATTCTCTCACACTTTCTCCTCCCCATTTTGTTTCAGTTATTCCACATACATCCACTTTCGCACCCTCAAGCACCTGGACAATCTCTCTCTCTTTCACCTCATCATTCGCTCCTCTTACATTCCAAGTACCCATTACCAAGTCCTTTGTCCGGTCCTGAGTCGTCATCGTTTGGTCAGTCCTTGTCCGAGGCTTATTGTTTGTTTTTTTAGTTAGCTGTTTTCCGGGGAGGGGCACTAACCCTCCGCCAACCCTTTTAGTCGCCTTTTACGACAAGCAGGGATACTGGGGGAGTATTCTTGAAAAAAAACCCTACCCCTAGGGGGTATATATATATATATATATATATATATATATATATATATATATATTGTTACATAGCCTATGATTTCATCATCCTTTGTGTAATTTTAACGCACAGTTGCTGCATGTTTGATCACGAGCGTGTTCTGCCTCAGTCCCCCCCTTCTACCGTTATAGTAGAGTAAGTCGTTCTCTCTGTTATACTTTGCGGGATTTTCAGCTCTCTGTCCCCATGGCTTCATTTGCGCGTCCCTCTTACAAGTTGTATCAAGCTCTGCCAGCCCCTATATAATGAGCTCAGTCTCTGCATCATTGCCACTTAGATCTGCTCCTCATTTTGTTCACATCTCTGTCCTCCCCTGTACAGATATTATTATTGTGAGTGCTCAAGAAATCTCCAACCATCTAGCAGCTGTGTGTAATTTGAGTATAACTGTTGTATTTTTTCTTGTACTGTATAGCATAAGTTTAATTTGTAGGCCTAGTGAAGTTTTTGTAATTCGTGTGGGGTTCTTTATGTCAGTCATTTTTGATAATAGTTTGTATCTGTAATTATTTATCTGGCATTCACTGAGTATTATCTGGTATCTCATTTTATCAGGGCTGACTTAGATAAATTTACTCTTGCTAATTTCGTGTTAATAGAGGCTATTGCAGTTAACCATATATTTAACCTGTTTTTGCCATTACATTATCCTTATGAGTCCTGAATGTTTTGTTGTTAGTTTGTGCATTAAACTTTAACTTGTAATTTTACCTAACTCTTTTTGTTTTGAACCTGGAACTTTACGGGACAGTAGTGACTTTTCGTATTCTCACTTAAAGTGTACATTATCTTTCTCTGTTCCGTAACATAAATTTGGCGACCTCATATCAGGATATTCAGGATATTATCATAAGGATATTGTTTGATATTTTGTGACTGTGATATATTCATGATGGCTACTATTTCTACACTTGATGAAGCCAAAGATTTTTTGTCAAATGTGCAAACAGTGTGTGATATAGAAAACAGAACAAAGAATGAACTTAAGCTTGTTGCTCAACAATTGGGAATTGCAGTTCACTCTCATCATTCTAAAGATCAAATTGTTGGCATGATTAATAAAAGCTTGTTTAATGTAACTCCTCCAAATGAGCAAACGCAGATTGAATTAGCTAAGTTACAGCTAGCCCTGCAGGAGGCTAAGGCTAAGGAGGCGGAGTCTCGTGTGAAGGAAGCTGAATTTCAAGCACAGGCTAAGGAGGCTGAATTTCAGGCAAAAGCTAAGGAGGCTGAGGCACAAGTTGAAATTGCTAGGATTCAGGCAGACCATGAGTATCGCATGAAACAAGGTGGAACTGGATCATCTAGCTCTGATGATTTTGATGTGGCTAAAAATGTTAAACTTGTCCCTCCTTTTAATGAATCTGATTTAACAAAGTATTTTCAGTTGTTTGAGAGGGTAGCTACAGGTTTTAATTGGCCTAAGGAGTATTGGCCAGTACTCCTTCAAACTGTTCTCACCGGTAAAGCTCAAGTAACTTATGCATCTTTGCCTCAGGATCAGTCTGATAATTATGATGTAGTTAAGAGCTTGATTCTTAAGGCCTATGAGCTTGTTCCTGAAGCTTATAGAGTAAAATCTGGGACAACTTATAAGCAAGATAAGCAATCCCATGTTGAGTATGCAAAAATCAAAGAAGATCTGTTAGAGCAGTGGTTAAATTCTAAGAATGTGGATTCTGATTTTGACAAATTTAAGCAGATGATTTTGCTGGAGGACTTCAAAAGGTGTATTAGTAAAGATGTAAGCCTATATCTTGATGAGAAAAAAATAGATAATTTGTCTGATGCTGCAGTTTTAGCTGATGAGTATGTTCTCACTCACAAGAGATATTCTAGAGAAAAAGGGAAAGCTGAGAGTAAGTACGTTGCCTCTACTCAGAGTACAGGTAACAGGAAAGAGAATAAGGATGATGTTTCTCAGGAAGTAAATACCAGCTTCACCTCTAGATTTCAGAAAAGTAAATGTACTTATTGTAGTAAGCTTGGTCATACTACGGAGAGATGTTTCAGGAGACAGCGTGATGTGAACAAAAAGGAGTCTTTAAATATTCAGTCAATTGGTCTAGTGTCCACTCTTGAGAGTTCCCAGAATTCTTTAACTGAGTTAACTGAACCTGCTTTGAGGGGTAACTTAAATTCTCATGATGGAGCTCCTCTTTTGAGCAGTAACGTGGGTGACACTCTCAAGAGTTCATGTGCTAATTTCCTGTCTGATGGTTTTGTCAGTCCTCTGGACAGTAATGACAGGAAATCAGTTCAAATATATCGTGATACAGGTGCTTGCCAATCCCTTAAGCTGACCAGTGTTCTAGGCTCTAATTTTAATTCCTCTGATGAAACTGTAATCTTACAAGGTGTAGGGAATAATTACTTCTCTGTTCCTCTGTGCAGAGTGAATTTAGAGTCTGGTTTTGTTAATGGTTCTGTTATGGTTGGGTTGGTTGAGACACTCCCAATGTCAGGTGTAACTTTCTTACTTGGAAATGATATTGGTGGAAGTCAAGTGTGTCCAGCTCCTCAGTTGTCTAGTGAGCCAGTGGCTGCGTCCCAGGATTGTGATGTCCCTGATGTGTTCCCTGCATGTGCTGTCACTAGGGCTAAGTCTAAAGTTACTGGTGATTTAGAGGATAATGATGATGATGATGTTATCCTAGCTGACACTTTTCTTGCTAATTTGGACCACTCACCAGATGAGGCAGTACCCCGTAGTGTTGATAATTTGTCTCGTCAAGAGTTGGTTGAGTTGCAGGTTGCTGACCCTGAGTTGAAAGGTCTAGCTAACTCTGCTTGCAGTGAGGAAGAGTCAGCTGGTGCTTCTACTTGTTATTATGTAAAGTCAGGAGTACTTATGAGGAAGTGGAGACCCCCAACAGCATCAGCCGACTGTGAATGGGAGGTTGTACATCAAGTTGTCATCCCTCGTGTTTGTAGGCAGGATATCATTAGAGTGGCTCATGATTCCAGTTTGGCAGGACACCTTGGAGTGAGGAAGACTGTGGCACGCATTTTGAAACACTTCTACTGGCCAGGTATCTTCAGGGATGTCTCCTGGTATTATAAGTCTTGTCACACCTGTCAAGTTGTGGGAAAGTGTAATCAGACCGAAAAGGTTGCACCTCTAGTTCCCATTCCTCCTTTTGAGGCGCCTTTCACCCGTGTGTTGGTGGATATTGTGGGCCCTCTTCCTAAGACTTCTTCAGGATTTTCTTATGTGTTGACCATGATTGATATGGCTACTCGTTATCCTGAAGCCATTCCACTTAGAAATATCTCAGCAAAGAACGTGGTTAAGGAAATGCTAGGGTTCTTCACAAAGTTTGGTCTGCCCAAGGAGGTACAGTCAGACCGGGGAAGTAATTTCATGTCAAACGTTTTCAAACAGTCTCTGAAAGAGTTGGGCATCACCCAGATCACGTCTTCAGCTTACCATCCCCAGACCCAAGGAGCGTTGGAGAGATATCATCAAACACTCAAATCGATGCTCAAGAAATACTGTTTGGAACATCAGAAAGACTGGGATAAAGGTCTTCCATTCGTTGTGTTTGCTGCAAGAGAATCTCCAAATGAATCACTGGGCTTCTCACCTTTTGAACTACTGTTTGGCCATGAAGTAAGAGGACCCCTTAAGTTACTCAAGGAATGCTGGCTGTCGGAGGAAGATGACGTCAACCTGCTGGAGTATGTGATGAAGTTCAAAGAACGGCTGTCCACTGCTTTACAGCTGGCGAGAGAGAATTTAGGAGCTCCTCAGGAGAAGATGAAGACTTGGTATGACAAGAAGTCCAGGTTGCGCCACTTTCAGCCAGGAGATCAGGTTTTGATTCTGCTACCAGTTCATGGGCAACCTCTTCAAGCCAAGTTTAGTGGCCCTTATTTCGTGGAGAAGAAACTCAGTGATGTCAACTATGTCATCGCCACACCAGATCGTAGAAAGAGCAAGCAACTATGTCACATCAACATGCTAAAGTTATATCACAGGCGGGACGAAAATAATCCAGTCTGCACTGTAGCTGTTCCACCCGAGTCCGCAAGTGAAGCTCTCCCATGCAGTATGAGCCTGAGTGATAGTTTGGGGAAGAATCCTGATATCATGAATGATCTCCAGACTAAGCTTTCTCATCTACCACCCAAGGAAAGGCAGGAGTTTTCGGCATTACTGCAGGAGTACCCGCAAGTGTTCCGTGCCACTCCAGGAAGAACCACTGTGTTGATGCATGATGTCGATGTTGGAGACGCAAAGCCAATTAAATTGCCTCCTTACTGTGTGAACCCAGTGAAAGTTCCTCTCATCCAGAAGGAGCTTGGCTACCTGTTGGACCACAAGATGATTGAGCCCTGTCAGAGCGGGTGGAGTTCTCCTGTCACTCTAGTCCCTAAGCCAGGTGGGTCACAGAGGCTTTGCATCGACTACAGACGTGTTAATCAGATAACCAAAACAGACACTTACCCTCTCCCTCGTGTGGAAGATTGCATAGACAAGATCGGAAAGGCTAGGTACATAAGTAAGTTTGATTTGTTAAAGGGATACTGGCAAGTACCTATGACTGAACGTGCTAGGGAGATCTCATGTTTTGTAACACTAGGAAAGGCTTTTGCATGTTCTGTAATGCCGTATGGTATGAAGAATGCACCAGCCACATTTCAGAAGCTCATGAATGTTGTAACAGAGGGTTTGGCAGGGTGTGTTGTTTATATTGATGATGTATTAATCTTCAGTGACAACTGGAAAGATCACCTATGCCATGTCAGTAAATTTCTTGACCGTTTAGTTCATGCTAATCTTGTAGCTAATTTATCAAAGTGTGAGTTTGGTCAAGCTAAAGTTCAGTACCTTGGGTATGTAATTGGTGATGGACATGTTGCACCACCAGGAGCTAAGGTTCAGGTTATAAGTGATCTTCCCAGACCTAAAAGTAGGAAAGAGCTACAAAGATTTTTGGGAATGGTAGGTTATTACAGGAGATTTGTTCTTAACTTTTCTATTCTTGTATCACCACTTACAGACCTACTGAAAAAGGGAGTTGAATTTGTCTGGACCGATAACTGTGAATCCTCTTTCAACAAACTTAAAGCTATTCTATTAAGTCAGCCAGTGCTCGCTACTCCAAATTTTGCTAAGCCTTTTAAGATGGCTGTTGATGCAAGTGATACAGGAGCTGGGGCTGTTTTGCTGCAAGAGGATGATCAGGGTATTGAACATCCTGTATCTTATTACAGTAAGAAGTTCACTCCACCTCAAAAGAACTACTCAACTATTGAGAAAGAGCTTTTGGCCTTGATTTTGGGTTTACAGCATTTTTCATTTTATTTGTGTTCTGGTTTTGACCCCATAGTCATTTATACCGATCATAACCCACTGAAATTCCTTAGTAAGTTTAAAGATAAAAATCAGAGATTGACAAGATGGAGTCTACTTCTTCAGGAGTATTCATTAGACATACACCATGTCAAGGGGAAAGAAAATGTTATTGCAGATTGCTTATCTAGACTTTAGACAGATTGTTTTAGAGTAATAAGAAATTTCCTTTGTAAATTTCTTTTTCTTTGTGGGGAGGTGTTACATAGCCTATGATTTCATCATCCTTTGTGTAATTTTAACGCACAGTTGCTGCATGTTTGATCACGAGCGTGTTCTGCCTCAGTCCCCCCCTTCTACCGTTATAGCAGAGTAAGTCGTTCTCTCTGTTATACTTTGCGGGATTTTCAGCTCTCTGTCCCCATGGCTTCATTTGCGCGTCCCTCTTACAAGTTGTATCAAGCTCTGCCAGCCCCTATATAATGAGCTCAGTCTCTGCATCATTGCCACTTAGATCTGCTCCTCATTTTGTTCACATCTCTGTCCTCCCCTGTACAGATATTATTATTGTGAGTGCTCAAGAAATCTCCAACCATCTAGCAGCTGTGTGTAATTTGAGTATAACTGTTGTATTTTTTCTTGTACTGTATAGCATAAGTTTAATTTGTAGGCCTAGTGAAGTTTTTGTAATTCGTGTGGGGCTCTTTATGTCAGTCACTTTTGATAATAGTTTGTATCTGTAATTATTTATCTGGCATTCACTGAGTATTATCTGGTATCTCATTTTATCAGGGTTGACTTAGATAAATTTACTCTTGCTAATTTCGTGTTAATAGAGGCTATTGCAGTTAACCATATATTTAACCTGTTTTTGCCATTACATTATCCTTATGAGTCCTGAATGTTTTGTTGTTAGTTTGTGCATTAAACTTTAACTTGTAATTTTACCTAACTCTTTTGTTTTGAACCTGGAACTTTACGGGACAGTAGTGACTCTTCGTATTCTCACTTAAAGTGTACATTATCTTTCTCTGTTCCGTAACAATACAGATATATATAGATATATATATATATATATATATATATATATATATATATATATATATATATATTGTTACATAGCCTATGATTTCATCATCCTTTGTGTAATTTTAACGCACAGTATGCTGCATGTTTGATCACGAGCGTGTTCTGCCTCAGTCCCCCCCTTCTACCGTTATAGTAGAGTAAGTCGTCCTTTCTGTTATTCAGTGCGGGATTGTCAACCGTTTGTCCCCATCGTTTCATTTGCGCGTCCTCTTACAAGTTGTATCAGGCTCTGCCGGCCCCTATATAATGAGCTCAGTCTCTGCATCATTGCCACTTAGATCTGCTCCTCATTTTGTTCACATCTCTGTCCTCCCCTGTACAGATATTATTATTGTGAGTGCTCAAGAAATCTCCAAACATCTAGCAGCTGTGTGTAATTTGAGTATAACTGTTGTATTTTTCTTGTACTGTATAGCATAAGTTTAATTTGTAGGCCTAGTGAAGTTTTTTGTAATTCATGTAGGGATCTTTATGTCCATCAGTTTTAATATTATTTTGTATCTGTAATAATTTATCTGGCATTCACTGAGTATTATCTGGTATCTCATTTTATCAGGGCTGACTTAGATAAATTTATTCTTGCTAATTTCGTGTTAATAGAGGCTATTGCAGTTAACCATATATTTAACCTGTTTATTTGCCATTACATTATCCTTATGAGTCCTGAATATTTTGTTGTTAGTTTGAGCATTAAACTTTAACTTGTAATTTTACCTAACTCTTTTGTTTTGAACCTGGAACTTTACGGGACAGTAGTGACTCTTCGTATTCTCACTTAAAGTGTACGTTATCTTTCTCTGTTCCGTAACATAAATTTGGCGACCTCATATCAGGATATTCAGGATATTATCATAAGGATATTGTTTGATATTTTGTGACTGTGATATATTCATGATGGCTACTATTTCTACACTTGATGAAGCCAAAGATTTTTTGTCAAATGTGCAAACACTGTGTGATATAGAAAACAGAACAAAGAATGAACTTAAGCTTGTTGCTCAACAATTGGGAATTGCTGTTCGCTCTCATCATTCTAAAGATCAAATTGTTGACATGATTAATGAAAGCTTGTTTAATGTAACTCCTCCAAATGAGCAAACGCAGATTGAATTAGCTAAGTTACAGCTAGCCCTGCAGGAGGCTCGTGTGAAGGAAGCTGAATTTCAAGCACGTGCTAAGGAGGCTGATGTTAAGGAGGCAAATGCTCGTATTCAAGAGGCAGAGGTACGGGCTCAGGCACAAATTGAGCTTGCTAGGATTCAGGCAGACCATGAGTATCGCATGAAACAAGGTGGAACTGGATCATCTAGCTCTGATGATTTTGATGTGGCTAAAAATGTTAAACTTGTCCCTCCTTTTAATGAATCTGATTTAACAAAGTATTTTCAGTTGTTTGAGAGGGTAGCTACAGGTTTTAATTGGCCTAAGGAGTATTGGCCAGTACTCCTTCAAACTGTTCTCACCTGTAAAGCTCAAGTAACTTATGCATCTTTGCCTCAGGATCAATATGATAATTATGATGTAGTTAAGAGCTTGATTCTCAAGGCCTATGAGCTTGTTCCTGAAGCCTATAGAGTAAAATTTAGGACAACTTACAAGCAAGATAAGCAATCCCATGTTGAGTATGCAAAAATCAAAGAAGATCTGTTAGAGCAGTGGTTAAATTCTAAGAATGTGGATTCTGATTTTGGTAAATTTAAGCAGATGATTTTGCTGGAGGATTTCAAAAGGTGTATTAGTAAAGATGTAAGCCTATATCTTGATGAGAAAAGAATAGATAATTTGTCTGATGCTGCAGTTTTAGCTGATGAGTATGTTCTCACTCACAAGAGATATTCTAGAGAAAAAGGGAAAGCTGAGAGTAAGTACGTTGCCTCTACTCAGAGTACAGGTAACAGGAAAGAGAATAAGGATGATGTTTCTCAGGAAGTAAATACCAGCTTCACCTCTAGATTTCAGAAAAGTAAATGTACTTATTGTAGTAAGCTTGGTCATACTACGGAGAGATGTTTCAGGAGACAGCGTGATGTGAACAAAAAGGAGTCTTTAAATATTCAGTCAATTGGTCTAGTGTCCACTCTTGAGAGTTCCCAGAATTCTTTAACTGAGTTAACTGAACCTGCTTTGAGGGGTAACTTAAATTCTCATGATGGAGCTCCTCTTTTGAGCAGTAACGTGGGTGACACTCTCAAGAGTTCATGTGCTAATTTCCTGTCTGAAGGTTTTGTCAGTCCTCTGGACAGTAATGACAGGAAATCAGTTAAAATATATCGTGATACAGGTGCTTGCCAATCCCTTATGCTGACCAGTGTTCTAGGCTCTAATTTTAATTCCTCTGATGAAACTGTAATCTTACAAGGTGTAGGGAATAATTACTTCTCTGTTCCTCTGTGCAAAGTGAATTTAGAGTCTGGTTTTGTTAATGGTTCTGTTATGGTTGGGTTGGTTGAGACACTCCCAATGTCAGGTGTAACTTTCTTACTTGGAAATGATATTGGTGGAAGTCAAGTGTGTCCAGCTCCTCAGTTGTCTAGTGAGCCAGTGGCTGCGTCCCAGGATTGTGATGTCCCTGATGTGTTCCATGCATGTGCTGTCACTAGGGCTAAGTCTAAAGTTACTGGTGATTTAGAGGATAATGATGATGATGATGTTATCCTAGCTGACACTTTTCTTGCTGATTTGGACCACTCACCAGATGAGGCAGTACCCCGTAGTGTTGATAATTTGTCTCGTCAAGAGTTGGTTGAGTTGCAGGTTGCTGACCCTGAGTTGAAAGGTCTAGCTAACTCTGCTTGCAGTGAAGAAGAGTCAGCCGGTGCTTCTACTTGTTATTATGTAAAGTCAGGAGTACTTATGAGGAAGTGGAGACCCCCAACAGCATCAGCCGACTGTGAATGGGAGGTTGTACATCAAGTTGTCATCCCTCGTGTTTGTAGGCAGGATATCATTAGAGTGGCTCATGATTCCAGTTTGGCAGGACACCTTGGAGTGAGGAAGACTGTGGCACGCATTTTGAAACACTTCTACTGGCCAGGTATCTTCAGGGATGTTTCCTGGTATTGTAAGTCTTGTCACACCTGTCAAGTTGTGGGGAAGTGTAATCAGACCGAAAAGGTTGCACCTCTAGTTCCCATTCCTCCTTTTGAGGCGCCTTTCACCCGTGTGTTGGTGGATATTGTGGGCCCTCTTCCTAAGACTTCTTCAGGATTTTCTTATGTGTTGACCATGATTGATATGGCTACTCGTTATCCTGAAGCCATTCCACTTAGAAACATCTCAGCAAAGAACGTGGTTAAGGAAATGCTAGGGTTCTTCACAAAGTTTGGTCTGCCCAAGGAGGTACAGTCAGACCGGGGAAGTAATTTCATGTCAAATGTTTTCAAGCAGTCTCTGAAAGAGTTGGGCATCTCCCAGATCACGTCTTCAGCTTACCATCCCCAGACCCAAGGAGCGTTGGAGAGATACAGTATCATCAAACACTCAAATCGATGCTCAAGAAATACTGTTTGGAACATCAGAAAGACTGGGATAAAGGTCTTCCATTCGTTGTATTTGCTGCAAGAGAATCTCCAAATGAATCACTGGGCTTTTCACCTTTTGAACTACTGTTTGGCCATGAAGTAAGAGGACCCCTTAAGTTACTCAAGGAATGCTGGCTGTCGGAGGAAGATGACGTCAACCTGCTGGAGTATGTGATGAATTTCAAAGAACGGCTGTCCACTGCTTTACAGCTGGCGAGAGAGAATTTAGGAGCTGCTCAGGAGAAGATGAAGACTTGGTATGATAAGAAGTCCAGGTTACGCCACTTTCAGCCAGGAGATCAGGTTTTGATTCTGCTACCAGTTCATGGGCAACCTCTTCAAGCCAAGTTTAGTGGTCCTTATTTCGTGGAGAAGAAACTCAGTGATGTCAACTATGTCATCGCCACACCAGATCGTAGAAAGAGCAAGCAACTATGTCACATCAACATGCTAAAGTTATATCACAGGCGGGACGAAAATAATCCAGTCTGCACTGTAGCTGTTCCACCCGAGTCTACAAGTGAAGCTCTCCCATGCAGTATGAGCCTGAGTGATAGTTTGGGGAAGAATCCTGATATCATGAATGATCTCCAGACTAAGCTTTCTCATCTACCTCTCAAGGAAAGGCAGGAGTTTTCGGCATTACTGCAGGAGTACCCGCAAGTGTTCCGTGCTACTCCAGGAAGAACCACTGTGTTGATGCATGATGTCGATGTTGGAGACGCAAAGCCAATTAAATTGCCTCCTTACCGTGTGAACCCAGTGAAAGTTCCTCTCATCCAGAAGGAGCTTGGCTACCTGTTGGACCACAAGATGATTGAGCCCTGTCAGAGCGAGTGGAGTTCTCCTGTCACTCTGGTCCCTAAGCCAGGTTGGTCACAGCGGCTTTGCATTGACTACAGACGTGTTAATCAGATAACTAAAACAGACACTTACCCTCTCCCTCGTGTGGAAGATTGCATAGACAAGATCGGAAAGGCTAGGTACATAAGTGGGTTTGATTTGTTAAAGGGATACTGGCAAGTACCTATGACTGAGCGTGCTAGGGAGATCTCATGTTTTGTGAAATTAGGAGGGACTTTTGCATGTTCTGTAATGCCATGTACAGATTGTTTTAGAGTAATAAGAAATTTCCTTTGTAAATTTCTTTTTCTTTGTGGGGAGGTGTTACATAGCCTATGATTTCATCATCCTTTGTGTAATTTTAACGCACAGTATGCTGCATGTTTGATCACGAGCGTGTTCTGCCTCAGTCCCCCCTTCTACCGTTATAGTAGAGTAAGTCGTCCTTTCTGTTATTCAGTGCGGGATTGTCGACCGTTTGTCCCCATCGTTTCATTTGCGCGTCCTCTTACAAGTTGTATCAGGCTCTGCCGGCCCCTATATAATGAGCTCAGTCTCTGCATCACTGCCACTTAGATCTGCTCCTCATTTTGTTCACATCTCTGTCCTCCCCTGTACAGATATTATTATTGTGAGTGCTCAAGAAATCTCCAAACATCTAGCAGCTGTGTGTAATTTGAGTATAACTGTTGTATTTTTCTTGTACTGTATAGCATAAGTTTAATTTGTAGGCCTAGTGAAGTTTTTTGTAATTCATGCAGGGATCTTTATGTCCATCAGTTTTAATATTATTTTGTATCTGTAATAATTTATCTGGCATTCACTGAGTATTATCTGGTATCTCATTTTATCAGGGCTGACTTAGATAAATTTATTCTTGCTAATTTCGTGTTAATAGAGGCTATTGCAGTTAACCATATATTTAACCTGTTTATTTGCCATTACATTATCCTTATGAGTCCTGAATGTTTTGTTGTTAGTTTGAGCATTAAACTTTAACTTGTAATTTTACCTAACTCTTTTGTTTTGAACCTGGAACTTTACGGGACAGTAGTGACTCTTCGTATTCTCACTTAAAGTGTACGTTATCTTTCTCTGTTCCGTAACAATATATATATATATATATATATATATATATATATATATATATATATATATATATATTTCATTCTTGCTGCCAACAAACGAGTCTCAACATCCTAGGAGTGGAAGCTTATCGTCCAAGTTTTGAACTGTTATCAGAATTGGTCGATCCTAATTCTGACAACAGAAACCATCGAGTGGGAGCAGTTAGTTTTAAGTCAAAATTTCTTACATACGTTGAGGTTTCGAATTTGTTTCTTGCAATCTTAGATTATTTCATTTGGTGCAGTGGATTTTATCGATCTGAACAAATTTGTTACAACCTTCACTAACCCCTTCACTACCAAGGGCTGTTCTAGGTTGATGACGATGGTCTGGTCGCGGCAAGGAAAATCTCCCTTAAAAACGGCATGAAGATTACAAGACAGTATAACCTCAAAGGAAGTCACTGCTAAAAACTGCACTAAAAGGGGGGTCAGTCCTAATTTCGACACAAATTGCAAAGTGTGAGCAATTACAGTTTAAGGCAACTTTCTGCCAAGCTATATATTATATATACAGTATATATAAAAAACAAAAACTTTTAAAATGATGACGCCGTTCTTTTCATTTTCTTGTATGATCCTGCTACTTCAGTTATCTTACTGAACTTTTAGACTTTTACTTGACAGTGAAAGACCCCATTGTGACAAGTGGGAAGGTAGTTTTTTTTTTTTTCTTCTTTTTTCTTTTCTTTTTTATTACGTGTCCGACTCTGGGCAAAGGCTTCAGAGCCTATTTCTCGGGGGGAGTGACCTATCCCAAGGCCCAGTAGTCCTCCTACACCTCCACATGTCACCACTTCGGCGCTAACACCCACCATCCATATTGAATACATGCTAGGGCTGTCTCATACAGGACTGGTGTATTGGTATTAGCGGGGGTATTTTTACGACATGCCGGCGGGTCACCTGGTAGATCAGGAAAGTCTGCTTTTAGGAAATTCAAATCCTTAAACTGTTCCCTGCCCCAGCCGGGATTCGATCCTGGGTCCATTAGGACCGCAGGCCGCCTCTCTACCGATTCAGCCACCGCCTCCCCTATGGAAGAGAGAGTATTTTTACGACATGCCGGCGGGTCACCTGGTAGATCAGGAAAGTCTGCTTTTAGGAAATTCAAATCCTTAAACTGTTCCCTGCCCCAGCCGGGATTCGATCCTGGGTCCATTAGGACCGCAGGCCGCCTCTCTACCGATTCAGCCACCGCCTCCCCTATGGAAGAGAGAGACAGGTTAGAGCCTGAATTCGTTATTTTCTCCACCGTTTCGGGCTACACGTGTCTCCCACCAAACCTTTCCACCTATTGTTACAATGGGGTGATGGAAGGCTTTATCCGACCCATCAAACTTCTAGTCTCTCTAAATGTGAAGAAAAAGAGCAATATTAAAGTCAGTGAACAAAACAGCATGGCGATAGCAAGAATGAAATAAAACGGAAAATATAGTCGGTGCTAATTTCTACAAGATAAACTGGAGAATGCTGCCGATTACTGGAGGGATTCAATTTTCAATACAGTGATGCTGTTCTTGCTATCTACAAACGATTTTACTCAGTTTAGGAGAGCTGACAAAGACGCAAGGGATTACTGAAGGCACGAATACCTAATCCATCCAGGTGGAATTGCCTAGGATGAATAAAAGTGAATAATTTTAGCATAAATACAAAACGCGCCACCGTGCTCTTCATTAGTAACAGTCTTGCCTAAGTTGCAGAAAATGATGTGGAGGAAACAAGAATAAACTCGAAAGAAATCACGCTTTTTATTATAATTCAGTCGATCCTAATTTCGAAAAAAGAAAAAACATTTTTTTACGACGAAATATTTTAATTTTACACACACACACACACACACACACACACACACACACACACACACCTGCATTTCAGGGGAAAAAAAAAAAAAAAACGTGGAGCCATTTCCTTCCCGTCTACTTTTTGCCGGGGTTAAAAGTTGGTGGAGGCAGGACTAACTAGCCGTGAAGTTGGAAGTGGCCTGAATTACAAGACAAAACTGGGGCCAAGAGAATCCATTTGTGATTCACTGCCACGGCACTGAAGGCTTCTGCAATCAGTTTACAACTCCTCACAGGCATATTAGGTTTTCACTTGTTATCACCATCATCGTCGTCGTCGTCGTAGTCGTTGTTATCGTCATCACAATCATCGTCGTCGTCGTCGTAATCGTCACCATCATCTTCGTTATTATTATTATTATTATTATTATTATTATTATTATTATTTGTGGTACGTGGGGGCGCTCACATCCTCTCACTTGCTGTAGTGCTGCTCTCGGGTGTCTGCCCTTTCCTCTCCATCCTTCTTTCCTTCCATTCCCTTCTGTCTTTCTTTCCTTCATTCTTTCCTTGTCCTTCTGCCCACGGGTGACTTTACACTCCCTTTTCTGTCTTTCTTTCCTTCATTCTTTCCATTTCCTTCAGCCTGTGGGTGACTCTACACTGAGTGACAAGCCAAATGGTTTTCTGTGCACCAGGAAACCATTTACTACGCTGGGTGGTAACCATATAACCAAATTTTGGCGCCTGGTGGTTTAGCGGGTAATTATTGCGCTCCAATCTGATTGAGCCGGTGAAGGTTTATATCCAAGGGGTGGTTGGGGTTGATTGCTCATGTAATGCCACTCAGGGATGAGTGAGGCTGGTCACTCTCATCTTAAATGTCAGGATCAACTGCCTAGCCCCGGGCTCCTACGCTTCTCATGGGGCAATGTAGGATTATGTGATGGATGGATGGATGGATTATTATTATTATTATTTTCATTATTATTATTATTATTATTATTATTATTATTATATAATTTACTATTTACCTTGCCTACTGCCATTTGGGGAATATGATGAGCCTTCAATTCTTGGCACCATATGATCGAAAATCCTTCATTCGTATCTCTGGAACTGAACCCCTAGAAGAGTGCCATATATATATATATATATATATATATATATATATATATATATATATATATATATATATATATATATATATATATATATATATATATGATAAAAATGTATTAAAACATTGTTCTTAATTATCAGCCAAAACATAAATTTAGATATTTTTCTGTCTCCATTTTGCAGCAGTTCGTACATGCAAATCCCAACAAGACTGCTAACATTTTCACGGGAATGCAGGAAGGTCTCCACAAAGCTACAGAAGCTATACTAACAGACCTCTGTGCAAATGACCATGACGATTAACGGACATATAAAAATACAGAACATCAAAATTTTCGTGTTTATATGGTTCGACATTTGACTCCATAAATCCCTCTTAAATAAAACCTAAAAAATGATAAATGTGTCCGGTGTTATTGGCCCAGGAAAAAATTATGCCAAGTTTCAAGCGAACTGGTGAGGAAATAAAGGAATGACGCTAGGCAGAAAAATGGTTTGGAAGAAAGTAAGGAACATAGGAAATACAGCAGCTCCCTACAATTTGGCGTGCAGACCTTAAGGGAGAAATGCCAGTTTTTAAATTCCAGGTTAAGACGTAAATCAGCGCAGTTTATAACCCATTTTCTACGGTGAGTTTCTCTACGCTGAGGAAAACCATCTTTAAGTTAGGCAGAAAAATAATTACAAGTTCTAAATTCTCAGCCACGACGGTAGGTATTTATATCCTAACGAAATCAACTGAAATTAGCAGGGATTAAATAAAACGTTCAAAGTTAGCATTATATGGCATTTCCTTCCCTGATGATGATAGCTGTCAATCCAGTGTCACTCTCCTTCACCGCCTCCACCTCAAGTCACTCAGTTAACCCTACACTCCCCCCACACCCATGCACGACCCCTCACCTCAACCTTCCAGCCTGTTCCATTCCTACACCCCCACCCCGCAATCTATCCTTTTCCCTTCCTACCATTCTTATACTCCGTTCCATCCATATCCTCTCCACTCTCCATCAACCCTTCACCCCCGCATCTTCCTCCAACGTCCCCTTCTTTTCTACCTAAAACCCTCCCCTCACCTTTCTGTCTCGACCCCTCCACTATTTCCTTTCTCTCTCTCTCTCTTTCTGTCTGTCTGTCTGTCTCTCTCTCTCTCCCTCTCTCTCGCGAAGACGAAGAAGAAGAAGAAGAAACCTTATTACCGGCGCCAGCACCTGTCGTGTCCTATCTTCTCCAGCAGCTCCCTCCCCCACCCCCTCAATACCCTTCAACCTCCCACCCTCATTCCCCTACTCACTGCCCCTACACCCTCCAGCTCACCCACATCCACCTCTCGACCCACTAAACCACTCCATCTTCTATTTCCCTTAATTTTTTCTTTTTTACCTCCCTCACCTGCATTTCCTTCCCACCCTTCATTCCTCCCCACATCTCATTGCTCAGTGCCCCATCCCCGCCCCACCACCATTTGTTTCTTCTTTCCTCTTCTTCAACATCCTTTCCCCTCCCCTCCTCTTCTCTCTCTTTCTTTCCACTTCTCTCTTATCTCCATTCATCTTTCCTCTTTCAACTCCTTTCACTTCATCACTTCCTCCAACCCATCACCTTCTCTTCCCCTAACCCCACTCCACCCTTACCCTTTATCTCTCTTTCTTCTTCCCTTCCTCTCTTATCTTTCTTTTCTCTTCCATAATTCCTCTGCCTTTTATTTTCTTTTATCATCGTTACCTCCCTTCTCCCCCCCCCCTCTCGCTTATCTCCCTTTCTATTCTTTTATTTCTAGCTTCTTGTTCCACTCCTCAATAATTTACAGGTCTCCTTTCTTACCTCTCTCTCTCTCTCTCTCTCTGGTTCATGTGATAAGCTGCTTCACAATGAAACACTCATCCAACTTCACTCTCCATTCAGGCTACACTAGACGGTTTTATTTAGTTGTAATTAATCTCCCCAGTCTCAAGCTATTTACACTCGATCAAAAAAGTATGGGTGCACACTTCGTGCGAAACACTCTGACGCTACAGGCGATGGCTACTGCAAAATCCCAGATAATTCCAATCTACTTTAACGCAATTGGTTTCTCGAGGATGGCATATATATATCACTTGTTGGACATTTCCTGGTCAGTCCTGATAACATACGTACCGTATATTCAGGTGATAACAGTTTAATTACCTCTGAACATCATGAGCTTTACAGATTATTTAGGATATCATCGGATCACTCCTGTGCCATAAGTTTTTTCTATCCATTAAACAGACCTTCTCTTCCCCCTCCTCTTCCTCCTCCATTTCCTTTTCCTTCTCCTCTTTGTTCTTCTTACTTTTCCTCCTCCTCCTCCTCCAAGGGTACAAGTGCCAGGAGGCATGGGGAGGTGTGGAGCTAGGTGTTAAATTATAGGTTTACCCATCATAAAATTTCGGTGCTAGGCTTCGTACCGCCTGTTAAGTGGTAATTCGTCCAGGTGTGGGGATCGTCATATAGCAGCCATATATCTCATAATATGGCTTTAAAATAGCTATAAATACAGACGAGAGAGAGAGAGAGAGAGAGAGAGAGAGAGAGAGAGAGAGATGGGTACACAGAATAACAGGAGGTGAGTGAACTAGATAAGAAATTACAGAACAAAGCCAGAAGACATCGAAAAGAATCTACCTGGTAAAAAAGAATTATCCAAGAGCAAGAAGAGCAGATTGGAAAAAACGAGACAAGGAAGAAAAAAAAAACACCAAAGATAAAGAAAGTCACGAGGTAAAGGGAATCACAAGTGAAGCCAGAATGTATGGATAATAAAATACTGAAATGAATGAACAAAACAGAGAAGGCAGAGAGCAGACAATTGGAAAAAATCAAGTGAACAAAATAAGCCCCCAAACAGAAGAAAGTAAAGATTGCAGAGTCGAGGAGCAAGACTGAGATACAAATTAAGCGAGAATGCAGAGGCAAAACGTAGGAGAGATGCCTGAAAACAAAGAGCAGAAACCAGTAGAGCATTATGATTCCAACACGCAAAAAGCAGAAGAAGCAGAGGAGGAGGGGCAAAGCAGAGGTAGAAAAGCCAAAACAGAGAAAATACAGAAGACAAACAGCATTTTCCGGTATAAGGTAGAAAACAAAGACACCCAAAAAACAGACAGGAAACAAACCACTGGAGAAAGACCAGAATCCAGCCGGCAAAAAGGAGTAAAAGCGGTAGATGGATAGCATGGCAGGAGTTAAGAAATCAGGAAAATGTGAAAGGAACAGAGAAAAGACAGAAAAGAAGCCAGAAAAGAGATACGTAGAAGACAAGCAGAAGAGAAGGCAGGAAGCAATGAAGAAGCTAGATGACAAAGAAAAGAGACAGAGGAGTAAAAACAAAGCAGAGAGATGCCAGAAAGTAGGAAACAACTACCGGCAGACTAATGGAAAAGCCTTGCACACTAGAGAAGCCCAAGAGTAAAAAGCAGAAATAGCTAAAAGGGATACTCAAGCATAAAAGCAGAAACAGCTAAAGGTGATAATCGAGGGAGGTGAGAAGGGGAGAGCGGCAACAGCTGAACGGCGTCCTTGGGTAATCATTAAACAGGGGAGCCACCCAACCTTTTACACATTAACTTTGCTCAACCCCCAGAGACGTCACCACCACCTCTGCTCTCGTCTTCCCTTCATCCCCTTTCCTTTAAACCCTTCAGGTAGCAGGGTAAAATCATCTGGTGACAGAAGAAAAAATTATAACTACATATTCGCTGACTATGATGAATTTTGTAAGGTATTAATGCCACTGCCACACTGTATCATTCAGCTTACGAGACCCAAAATAGTAAAGGAGTTGGACAAGGCTGTATTTAACCCTTCCAAGTCGATTAATCTTCCTAATGCATAAAATTGCCTTTATCTAACCTCAAACATGAAAATAGTGTCCCTACCTGCATTTAGTTAACCGGAAATGTCAACAATTAAGAAAAGATGACCTCTAGCTATTATCCTTTTACCGTTACTTGGCCCAGATACAGTATTCATCTATTTGCAGCTCATTTAACGAAGCTCTGTGGCAGAAAAAACAATATTACGGCTCTACAGTACATCTCTTCCATAGCACGTGTCGGTGACTATAGCATCATATTCTAACGTTAATCTGTCGCCAAAACTCAGCATTCACGACAGAGATATGGTAATTTTAGGCCGTGACGGTAATACTAAAATATCATGCCACTTTATTCAACCTATTGGAGAATTCTTGCAGTGAAGAGGTTAGTGACTGGTAAATCTAATCCAACCAGTTCAACCGTCTCTCCTGAGCTAAGTGTAATCGTCTTTAGCAAGTTAGAACACAGTAATGAAGATGTCATCCAGCCTTGTACATACAGTATTAATTCTTATCAAGGCCTATAGACATCAAGGGTGGGATACTTGAACATATTGACAATCGATTTTCTGTCGTAACTTTGTTTTCTTTTACCAGGAAGATCCAGAGACACGGCAAGGCTCTGAATGTTCCTTTCCGTGTCCATCTTGCAGAAACAGTTAAAATCTAAGGTAATGTTTCCTCCCGTAACTAAGATTTTTTTTTTTTAAGATTAATTCGAGACTTGGACTCGTATTCTCGTCGGTTAAAGAAGCTCCCTAACACCTCTTCCTTACCCATTTATCTTTGGATATGGCTAGGTAATAACATAGTGTACGGTATTTATGCAGAGTATGGTGGCATTAGAATGATTTAAGCAACACAGAGGACGGCAAGGTGTAATAAGCAAAGTAAATCGCTAAGGAAGAGGTATTAGGGAGCTTCCTTAACCAACGAGAATACAGGTCTTGGAAATATTCTGCATCTTCTTTCCTTGACCTTCCTGCGAAAATAAAACTAAATTACAAGGAGAGGATCGTAAATTTGTCTGAGTATCCCACCCCATCGTCCCTTCTTCCACCTTTCCATTCACATCCTATCCCTTAAAGCCTTCTGTCCAAGTACGTCAGCTTTTTCATAATATTCTTAGTATCCCAAGACGGTTTTATTTACCTTAAGGGGCGTTTTTGGAATTCAGGGGAGGGGTAGATACAGCCGAAATAAATTTGTTCAGAGCTAGGGTGGCTTAACCACTGAACAAAATCGTCTGATGATAACAAGTTTAACAAGAAAATACGTCGTTGGAGTGACCTGATTAAGCCCTTCAGGCGCTGGATGAAACCGTCAGAGATAGCACACACACACACACACACACACACACACACACAGTGGCCTCTTCTCCCCACGTTTTCTTTCACTTTCCTTTGCTTTAAACTTTCAGGAGGCAGTGTAAAATTGTCTGGAGATGGCAAATGTAATTAGGAAAACAAAAATCAGGGCCTTACCTCTACGTTCCCTCCAAGTTCCTTCTTTTTAAGCCACTTCAGGCGGTGGTACAAAATCGTCTGGCTTAGCAAGAATGACGTAAAATATAACTTCCTCTCAATACGATGACGTGTTTTGTTACTCGAAAATAAAGTCGCCTGGACAGAGCAAAAAAAAAAAAAAATGTCAATTCACCATTCTTGCCTTCATGCTTTCCTTTAAGTCCTCATGTAAGCAGAATGGAAATATCTGAAAATAAAAAAGTTATAAAATGATCTGCCTTTCCTGGTACGAGACGACTTCACTGAACATACACGAAACGTCTTGTAGGGATGGGGTTAAATGCAATACCTTGACCCCTCCAGTTTTAAAAGTCTCCCTTAAGCTGAATAAAATCGTCTGGAAATAGTAAGTTATATACAAATTATGCCACAGCCCCCTTCTGCACACGCCTTCCCTTCATGTCCTCTCCTTCAGATCCCTTTGCCTTACCTTCATGCCCTCCCCTTCAAATCCATGTGCCTTCCTTCATGTCCCTCTATTAAACCCCTATGTCTTCCCTTCATGCCCTCTCCTTTAAACGCCTATGCCGTTCCTTCATGCTCTATTAACCTTCAGGCGAGCTGATATTACTCATAACCACAACAGGTATGAAAATTAACAACTCAATCGCTAGGTGTCCCGGTAAACTTTTCCATATGATTAAAATCTTGTTTGGGATTGCTCTCCTGCTTTCAGACGGTTTTATTCTGCTTACGGTGGACTGCTAGTAGTACATGGATTATCTACAGCTCAATTTCATCTCTCAAGTTCTGAGATTTTTCTTTTGAACCGACACAGTCTGAAGGTTGCAAGAATAAACTACGCAAGACGTCAGTTAATAAGAAACCATTGAAGAGGCTAGTTGATTAAGAATGAGAATAAGTCTACTAAAGCCATATGAAAAACAATTAGTAAATTTCTTCTTTAAAACAGCACAGTCCAAGGAACAAATATAAACATCAATACAGCGCAGTCCAAGGTATGAATATAAACATCAACAAAGCACAAT
This sequence comes from Coenobita brevimanus, assembly GCF_032717465.1. NCBI lineage: Eukaryota > Metazoa > Arthropoda > Malacostraca > Decapoda > Coenobitidae > Coenobita > Coenobita brevimanus. The sequence continues at coordinate 9,379,946 of NC_136954.1, forward strand.
CCTAGGCATGAATATAAACATCAAAACAGCCCAGTTCTACGTACGAATATAAACATCAACACAGCGCAGTTGTTGTTGTTGTTGTTAGATATTTGCCCACACTTGGTGGGCACGGACAAACTAAGAGCCCGTCAGGGTAGCGCTAACAGTGCGCTTGCTGATTTACCTAGGGGGCGGATAATCACTCACTAGAGATAGTAGAACGTTAATAGGTGTGTGAGCAACAATGCCGGCTACTTTAGAGAAAACGTCATCAGACCGAGCGACGCCCATGTTGGGGCGAGATCTGAGCCGGGATCGTTTGTTCGTTTCAAGATTCCCTATAGTGCAGGCCGGGCCATACATTAGCCCGGTCAGTGGGGATATGGGCTGGTTAAATAATAGTAAGGGTGGAGGACAGGACCTGGGGATTGCCCAGCACACACCTGTCTCCTGGCTGGCTTTGTGGTGTGTGTGTGAGCCGGGAGTTCTAGGTACGAATATAAACATCAACACAGCGCAGTTCTAGGTACGAATATAAACATCAACACAGCGCAGTTCTAGGTACGAAAATAAACATCAACACAGCGCATTTCTAGGTACGAATAAAACATCATCACAGCGCAGTTCTAGGTACGAATATGAGTATACACACCATCATAGCAGGCACGAACATAAATATCAGCATATTACAGTCCAAGGCATGAATATAAATATCAACACAGCACAGTTCTAGGTATGAATAATAATCATCAACACAGCACAGTTCTAGGTACGAAAACAAACCGCCACGTCATAGTCTTAGCTACGAATATAAACACCTGCCACTACGATACCTTTGAAGCCTTTCAGTATTATTAGATCTTGGGTCGGTATTCTCGTTTGTTAAGGAAGCTCCCTAATACCTTTTCCTAAGCGATTTATTTTGTTTATTAAACCTTACCGTTCGCCTCTCTTTTACATAAGCCCTTCCGTTATCGACATACTCTGCATGAATAACACACATAAAGATAGTAACCACCATCATCCTTTAACAAACTGCTAAGGAAGATGTGCTAGAGAACTTCCTTAACCGACGAGAATACGAGCCTTGGTTTGGTTTATCCTTGCTAACGCTGGTCCTGTTTTCCACAGTTTCAGAGTGACGTCTGGTGGGGAAGAGGTTAATGAAGGCTGTATCAACGCCCTCTGGTTAGAAAAGTCTCTCTTACTTTCTATTTAGTTAAGAGGAAAAGCCAAGTGGTAAGGAGGAAACACTAACTCTACATGCTAACAATCTGTATAATTTCTTGGTTAACACAGCACAATGCCAGGTATGAATATTAACATAAGCTCCCAGGTGTTCATTTAACACATACATCAAACACAACGGCTAAAATACAACACTCCAATTTTCACTACGCCAGGTTTTCCATTTTTTCATGCCTTTATGGTTTATACGATTTAACTCCTGGCTTTTTTTCATGCAAATAAATCATGAGGTGCGTACTCTGTTATTCAAAAGTCTGGTCAGCTATTTTCTGTTTCTATTTGGAGTAACCTTTTCCCTAAATATATTTCACTTTTTAAACATGTTCATTAACTGCATTTAATTCTTGCAACTACCAGACTTTTTTTTTTAATTAAGAACCTATACTAATGAAGGTGTTGATGAAGCTTAATCTAACCTTTCAAGTTCCCACGCTGAATAAAATAGCATGGTAATGGCAGCAATAAATTAAAAAACTACGTCCTTGTTTTGAAGTGATTAAACTCAACTATGAACAGATGCTCTCTCTCTCTCTCTCTCTCTCTCTCTCTCTCTCTCTCTCTCTCTCTCTCTCTCTCAGGTGTACACCTTCTTCCAAAGAAATTTCACTTTTCTATCACAAATCACCTTCCTCCACGTCCTAACCGTTTCCTCTCCCACCATCCTCACCATCCACCTCCTCTCGTTCTCGCTTTCCTCTACTCCCTCCCTTTCCCGCCCCTATCATCCTCATATTTCTGTTCTACATCTCTCTCCTTCATCCTCCCACTGCTCCTTCTCTCACCACCCCAACACTTACACCCACTCTCTTTTACCATCCTCTCTTTCCTCCTTACCATACCCTTTTTCATTCCTTCGTCACCCTCACTCAGTTCTCTAAAGGCTACACCACACTTTCTTCTACCACTCCTTTCCTCCCTCTCTATCTGTCACATTCTTTTCCTTCTTCCTGTACCTTTCTCTGCTACTCCCTCTCACATTCCTCCCCTCAAACCCTCATTTTACTGTCCTACTTTTCCTCACTTTCTACCTCCGTCACAATCCTCGTACCTCCTCACTTTCCCATCTTCCTTCCTCACTTTCCTCTCTACCCCACTTCCAATTCTCCCATCCCCTTCACTTTCCTCTCATACCTCCTCATTATCCCTTATAATTCCCTCATATTCCTCTCAATGCCTCTCTCACTTTCCTCCCCTATCCCCTTCATTCACCTTCTTACTCTCTCACTTTCCCCACGTACCCCTCACCTTCCTCTCCAACCCCCGTCCATTTCTATCCCTTTCCCTTCCTCACCTCCCCCTCTCACTTTCCTCTGCCACTCCCCCCCCTCACTTTCATGTCCTACACTACCCTCACCCACACCACCACTCCCACACCCAGACACTCCGCCCACCTCCGTGCTACCAACACCTTAACGTTTAATATCGTCAAATTCCCCTCCTGCCACTTCCACCTTCACTCATACATTATCCTCACCAACCATCAACACCTGCACCACAGTTTCATATATTAACTTCTCAACAGAAATAGTCGACAGTGTAAAAGTTATACATACATGTATACTTCTTTTCATTCATTCATTCATCATCTAATCCAGTGCTGCCCCATGAGAAGCGTAGAAGCCAGGGGCTAGGCAAGTTATTCCTGACATTAAGGATGAGGGTGATCAGCCTCACTCATCCCTGAGTAGCATTACGTGAGCAATAATAAGTATTTCAACACTGCACGTCTCAACTAACATTGCTGTTTATTTCCAAGTCGACACAAAGGACGTCTTTCAGAGACCAATATACTAACAACATTCTGCGGATGTGTAGGCACTTTTTTTTTTAAGAACTGTAGATTAAATATACAGTAATTCCTCTTCCGTCAAATAATAATTTTAATATTTTCTCCAATACCCATGGCGTTTTTCGGTATTCTACTTGTCGGCGATTATACCGGAAGGACTGGTGAGAAATCCCTTTTCGTTCATTTACTAACACAGGATGGGTGGATCGTTAGTGTACCAGTGATTCGTTTTACCCAACAGCATAGCCTTGTTCTGGGCATACAGGCCTAAGTACTAAGTGGGTGTGATGTGCCCTACACACACATGAAATCCACACTCCAAACCCACACCACACCCATATTTCAACACCCACATTCGTACATCCACAACACACCCACGCCTCTACACTATCACCCTTGCACCCACATTACACCCAAAACCCTAAGCTCACATCTACACCCACACCCCTACACTCACACCCACACCCACACCCCTACACTCACACCCACATCCCTACACTCACACCTACATTCACATCCCTCCAGTCACCTACACACACACCCCTGCACTCACACCTATAGCCATACCCCTACATTCATACCTACACCACCCACACCCCTACACTCACACATACACCAACACCCCTACACTCACACCTACACCCTCACGCCTACACTAACACCTACACAAACACCCATTCACTCACATCTACGCCCACACCCCTACATTCACACCTACACCCACACCCCTACACTCACACCTACACCCACACCCCTACACCCACATCTACACCCACACCCCTACACTCACTCACACCTACACCCACAGTCCTACACTCACACCTACACCCACACCCCTACACTCACTCACACATACTCCCACACTCCTACACTCACACCTACACCCACACCCCTACACTCACTCACACATACTCTCACACCCCTACACTCACACCACACCCACACCCCTACACTCACTCACACATACTCCCACACCCCTACACTCACACCTACGCCCACACCCCTACACTCACTCACACATACTCCCATACCCCTACACTCACACCTACACCCACACCCCTACACTCACTCACACATACTCCCACACCCCTACACTCACACCTACACCCACACCCCTACACTCACTCACACATACTCCCACACCCTACACTCACACCTACACCCACACCCCTACATTCACACGTACACCCACACCCATACACTCACACCTACACCCAGCCCACTCCCCACCCACGTGCCGCCACCACCACCCTAACCCCTTCATCCCAGGCCTCACCATTCCATTACTGTTCTAAATGAAGAGGAAGCTAAGTCTAACACGTCGCTATCGCCACTTCCACACCCAGTCCTCCCATCCCACCGACCCACTGCCACTGTTACTACCATGATGCTGCTTTCACTGTTCCTGTGATCAAAATTACCATAAAAATACCGCCATCATCATCATCATCGTAGTCTGCACCCATACCAACAACTATGACAACAATCCTCATCATTATTATTATCATCATACTCTGAACCGTACCAACAACAACAACGCCAGTCATCATCATCATAATCTGCACCCATACCAACAACAATGACTGCAATCATCATCATCATATCATCTGCTTCTGTTGCTGGTGACAGTATCAACACCTGCACCAGTGACTCCCTCTTAGTTGAAAAAGATCACCTGACGTCAGCAGGAACAAAATACCAAGTAGTACCAATAAGGCGAGGGTTAATGACGACACCATTAACACTCTCAGGCCACAATACCTCACTCGGTTGAAATTAGCTTACATTAGGAGAAATACAGAACTAGAATTATCTCGATCATGCTAGTGTTAATCTTTAAAATTTTTCCACTGGGTTGGTTAGTTTCGTATTTAGATTCAATACAACTTTCTCCCCGCCCTACGCCTCCCCTCCACCTTTGTCTTTGTTTCCTTTCATCCATGAATTACGTCAGCCTTGTATGACGTTTTGCCTCTATTCTCTTTTGTAGTAAACATATATCTAAAATCTATGTCTATCTATCTATCTATAAACAATTCCATGATCTCCATAAATCGACTTTTTCTTATCATTTAAGTTTCTACACTCAATTATTTTTTATTTATCTAGCCTGTGACATCCTATAGCTTAATTATAGCATACAATTTCCCCCCAAACGCTTTTCTGTTTTCTATTTAGTCCTCTCCTTTTCGGCCTGTACATAATTTCATTTTTTTCTCTCTCCTCCCCTCACCTCTTCATTTGTTTCCTTTCATCCATTTTCCCTTTCAGCTCCTCAGGTCATTCCCTCCTTTTCCCTCTCCATCTAGATCCAGCTTCTATCTATCCTACTACTCTCTATCAGTTGTCTCTTATCCTATTTTATCCTATTCATTTCACACCTTCTCTATCTACCGTATATCTTTTTATCCAATCTATCCACCTACTTATCCAGTCAGTGTGTAACATTAAACAGTCGGGAGCTATAAGTAGATGTTTGTAGTGGTCGGTGTGTGTGTGGGGAGGGGGTAGCTGGCCGTCACACGTTGTGGTGGAGGCATGGAGAAAGAGAGATGGACCCGGGGTTGACGACTCTTGCAGGGGTGGATAGTGTGTGTGTGTGTGTGTGTGTGTGTGTGTGTGTGTGTGTGTGTGTGTGTGTGTGTGTGTGTGTGTGTGATCGTGGGCTCGAATGACTGTTATAGAAAAGTTATTCCACATGTACAAACTTGATAGGCAACACAAGTCATAACAATGGAAATTTCACACACACACACACACACACACACACACACACACACACACACACACACACACACACACACACACACACACACAGAGGCTCCGTCATTACCCAAGCCACTCAGCACTTGGGTTTAGTGCGTCGTCTGCCGCGTTTCCACACCACCAAAGAAGGTATTCTCGTAGGGTAAGGAGGTTACCTATTACCTAGCCCTTACCTGTTTATCTCTGTCTTTGGTGCTTCAGTATTTCCTTGTAATTTTCTGCATCTGGGGAATTAACACTTACTTTCTATCTTTGTTAGTCTATAAAGGAAAAAAAAAAAAGGAGAATAATAACCTGTAACATGCAAAATAAAAGTCAAGCAACACAGAAGAATAGTATCGTGTAACATGCCAAATAAATGACTTAATAACACAAGAGGACGGTAATGTGTAACATGCAAAATAATTCGTTACGAAAGACGCTCTCTACCCTAACTGCAGATAACTTTATTTAAACCATAATAGTTTTGCATGCTATTCGTAGGTAATTGACATAAACAGCATAAGTATAAACATGAAGAGGAAGCCCAGGTTACCTGGGCCGACTATACGCTTTATACTCAATCTTGGTCTAAAATTTCTCTATCCACCTTAAAAGCTGAGTTGTATCAATACACCAATATTAGAATATGGTGCTAATCACGAAGAAGTGCTATGGAAAGGATGTACGCGTAGTATTATCTTTTTCAGCCAATGAGCTACGTGAAATTAGCTGCAAAAGGGCGAAATTCTAGGCCAAGTTAAGATGAAAGAACTGTCAACAAGTCCCAGTCTGCTTGAGGTGGTTGCACGGGTGGGTATATCTGAAAACTGTCTCCACTCCTCGTAAAGCGTATTATGGCTGCATTTGTGTGCGACTCTGTACAGTATGTGGTGCCTCCCCCTCAGCGAATATCTTAACTCTCTCTCTCTCTCTGATATTTTACTCAGTCAACCATTAAATAATTCGTTCAGCCGAGAGAAATTTAGAAACCAGTGACTTCAGAAACAATGTCTATTAATGTTTTCTCTCCCACTGATATCCGTAAGGACACTGCTTAGGTTATTAGCAGACGATTTTGTTCAGTCGAGATGACTAGAGTCAAAAGGTTAGCCCTCCGTATTCTGATGAAAAACTATTGATATGGAAGTCGGACTGCACAGTAACATATTCAGCTTCTGTGACTCACTCTTAGCTAATAAAATCGTCTAGGGAAAGGTAGAATTGGATACTAGAATTGTACTAATGATAAAGGGGTCAATGGAGTATTAATTCTCAGGCTCCTATAGCTCATTTTTAGTATACCACGTTGAGTACACCGCTTCCCGTCCGATCAGCGAAGTTAAGCAACGTTGGGTCTGGTTAGTACTTGGATGGGTGACCGCCTGGGAACACCAGATGCTGTTGGCATCCCTACGTGTCAGGTGGGGTTGGTGGAGGATTAGTGCCCCTCCTTGTAAAACAATTAACTCTAAGCCCTTGGCCACCCCGTTTGGGATACATGGCGTCTGGCAATGAATGAATGAAAAATTGTATGCAGTTAGACGGAATAAAATATCAGAGCTGTCCCGACCATAACAGGTTTAAAGTTCGACAGTTCACACACACACACACACACACACACACACGAAGAATTAAAAAAAAAACACCAATGCCAGATAATATTTCATTTCCCCGTCTCTTGACCCCACCGATACAACCCCCCTCACTGAAACCTTTATCTTTGTCTGTACTCACACCCAAATTCCTGATACATGAAAGAAAGCAGATATTATAACCATACTAGAGCTAAGAAAACAACCTAACAATCCTTCATCGTATAGACCAATATCGTTGCTTTGTACACTATCCGAATCTGACCATCACTCTCCACATCCCTCTACTGGACTCCCACCATGGATTTCGACCTAAGCACTCATTCAACACACACCTCTCCAGTCCAACTCATCTTAAGATGCTTTTCACAGGAAACAACCATCATTTAGAACCACGGTAACAAGAAACAGACATAAACAAATTTCGATACTGTACCTAAACACATTCTTATAAGTCAAATATTAGACGGAAACATAGATACCAGGAATAAGAAATGGCTGGACAACTTCCTCTCAGGCAAACAGGTCTAGGTACTCTGCCATAAATCAAAGTTTCAGTGTTGGACTACTATTCACAGGGGTCAGTTCTTCGCCCTCATTTATAAAATTCTTTTGCACCACCACCTGCCAACCCCTCCTCCTACTATAGTAGTACTGTTCTATGCCAATGACATGGTAATAATTTCACAACGGCCCAAAACTCAACAAGCAGCAGGCCAGCTCCAACTGTGCCAACACACACCAAAATACTGGCTTAGGCAGAACAGAATGACTGTTTTATCAACCAAATTAACCATCATTCTCTGCATTCCTGACAGACATGACCCTCAAGCACACTAACAAATCTCCCTTTTTAACCAAACACTCACACTAGAAAGACATTCCCAATACTGTAGGACTTACTTTGGACAGAATATTCTAGGTCATCAGGACGCAATATTCTAGGACTAATCTGGACACAATATTCTAGGACTTATTTGGACACATATAACCTTTCTCAACAAACACACATCATCAATACATCTACCATCTCGTTATTAAGTAGGCTACTACGAATACTCTCACACATACTGCTTCGGAAAGCAGACTCAATCTCTGGAAACACTGGACAAACAGTTCATTAAAACGAAAATTAATTACAAACAGAGATCACCTACATCAAGAACAAAAATACTTTCCGTCAAGGATCAAATGAATATGAGAGGTGGATAAATCATCGTTTCAGGCCAAGACTCATTTCACCTTTTTTACTCTGTTGCATCGTCCCCATCACAAAGAAGCAGAAAACGGACAACTGTTCAACACCAAACAGAGTGCACCAACAACACCCTCTTCCTCCAGCCAACACTACGCTTCAAAAACACATAAACAATAAACACCACAACCATACAAAACTGCCAGTCAAACAGCAACCTTCAGGAACCTCCATCAGACATCTACTTCTCACAAACTACCCTACACAGAAAGACATGAATACCTGACTGTGATGCGGTCACCACCCTTCACGGCTACAATACTACACAAGATACAACTTACACACATCCACAATGGCCACACTGTAATATTGCCCCCGCACCACAACACACTTATTCACCTCATGCATCACACTGTCACAACACAGACAATCCCTCAACGTAACTTCAATAAAAGATCTCTGGGAGCGACCGACTGAAGTGGCTGGTTTTCTGTGGTCCACTATGTTCACATCAGATACGGCTGAGATGCAACAAGAGCAACAACAATGTATGTCCCTTCTCTCTCTCTCTCTCTCTCTCTCTCTCTCTCTCTCTCTCTCTCGTAGTTGATGATGGCAGGAGGCGCCAGTTCAGGTGCTCCCCGCTGTGGCCACTCCAACCCTCTTTCTCTCACCACACCAGCTAAAAGCCAACTTGGGTCCCCTCGTCTCCCCTCCCTTTATGGCCCCTCCCCTCATCTTCCCTCTCGGACAGCCTCTCCTCTCTCTCATGGATCTCCAACTAAACCCTATAGCTCTATTTCACTTCAGTTGCTTTCTTTCACTTCCACATCTCACTTTATTCCCTGTTTACTACTGCGCTTCTATTCTCATTTTTTTTTTCGTATTTTTTACTCCTCTGTTAGTAACTTCAATTCCCAATTATCACCTCAGTCCCTTGTCACCTTACTTCCTGCATCGTACCTCTCTTCAAATGTCTTATATTATTTTAGTCTCTGTCTCTTCCTTCTCTGTAATTTCCATCTTGCACTTCAGTTCGTACCTCACTTTAAGTCTCTTTATTCACACATTTGGCCTGAGAGGTAACACACTAGGGGGAGATGTGGGGGAGTGGATAGAGGAGTGGCCTATTGGTCGAGAGGACGAAAGATTTATTTCAGGATGTAGCAAGGAACAGTTTGTTGACTTTATGTTTTAAAAATCCTATTTGACCATCTGTAGACCCACCACTGTCACAAATTCATCTCATAAGACAACCCAAGCATGTATTCAGTATAGATGGTGTGTATTTGTGCCAAAGTAGTGACACGCGGAAAGATTGCTAAGCCTCAGGGAACAGACTGTGTAGTCTATGTCTCGCGCTGCAACAAAATCTGCCAAATTACTCTATATGCTGCTGAGTACATGTTTTACCTCTCAGGCTCTCTCTTCCTCCGACGGTCCTGGGTAATGGCTGGCCAGAGACACATTACCTTGTTACTCCACCAGACTGCAATATGTTTAATTACACTCTGGTGGGTTGTTTATACCTCCCACATATCACAGGTGTCGCTCTGCCTGCTACCATCCCGTCGGCCGCTGTCTTGAATTGCCTTGTTTAACAAACAGGTTAGACGGGAAATATAAGTAGATGGTTGGTCTTTACACTTGATTCAGCTTATCACAATTAGTCCTCAGAATAAAATGTTTGATAGGAAACGGCTGATGAAGGCTACGTATAACCTATCTTGTCTGAAATCTCCACTGAGGTAAGTAAAAGTGCCTGAGAGTAAAAAGGGTAAAATAAGATAAACATTATCCTAGTGAGTGTTATATCACAGTATGAGTTATATATACCTTCAGTCCTCAACACACACACACACACACACACACACACACACACACACTGATTCACGATTTGCTAGCGTAGATTTTTTTTTTTTTTTTTTTTTTTTTTTTTTTTTTTTTTTTTGTGCGACCATGGTAGGCCGAGCAATCCCACTGATATGGTTGAGGCAGCATAATTACAGGCAAATCTCAGGAGAAGGGTATGTCATCTGAGGAGAACGAGAGGATTCCAGGGGCTTGTGTATGTGGGGAGGTGAGGGTTTCTCTCTCTCTCTCTCTCTCTCTGAGTCGTGGCTACTAAAGACCTTAAACCTAAGGCAACTGTGTATTAGTGCGAGAAATACTGCCCATGGGGCCCTATGATTGACTTTACGAAGCGTGAGCAATAGGTCATCGAAAATACTACTACTATTTTATCTAGCATTAATAAGGCCACATTCAGCCTATGTCGTGCAATTTTGGTGCCCGACTTATAAAATGGATATAGATTTGTTTGAAAACGTGCAGCGAAGAATGACAAAAATGGTACATGATGTTCGGAACCTTTCAAATGAAAAACTCAAAAGACTAAATCGGCCCCACTATAGTAAGGGGAGACTTCATTGGGGTGTTTAAGAAGATGAAGGGAATAAATAAGGGAGATATTGGCAAGGTGCTTAAAGTGAACATGCAGGATAGAACTAGGACTAGTGGTTTCAAACTAGATATATTTAGTTTTAGTAAGGAAATACGTAGAAATTGGTTTGACGGCAGAGTAGAGGACGAATGAAATCAGGTGCCTAGTGATGTTGTTGCTGCCCCTCCACAGGGAGTTTCAGGCATAGGCTAACCTAACCAGAGGTAAGGGTTGAATATAAAAAATCTAATAACCAGAACTAATTCATTCTTTTTCCTTTTCACGTTTCACAACAATAATCTCTTGTCTCATTTTTTATTTTCCTGTAAAATTGCCGTCAGTTGTTCTATTATGCTTTTTATTTTTTTTACTTTTTCCTGCCGGTTTCCGCAGGAGGGTTTGATGGGCGGGGGAGAGCCTTCATCTTTGCTATCCTTGTCTTATTCTAGTAGTTTGGTCACACTCTAGTATGAGCTGCCTAGCATGGGTCAACTGGCCTAGCGCAGTTAACCTCTCTTCTCACGTTCTTAAGCTCTTATATAGCTCTCTCTCTCCCTCTCTCTCTCTCTCTCTCTCTCCCTCTCTCTCTCTCTCTCTCTCTCTCTCTCATATACGAAAAATTGCACTTTGAACCGCTAGAAAAAATTTTGATTTTTGATTTGCCTTTTTCTCCTCCTCACTCCCTTCATCCTCTTCTTTCCGCCTCCATTCCTCCTCCATTTCGTTTATTTCAGTTCCCACCATTTCTGGCACACGCTTCCACTTTTATTCATATGATATTCCTCCATTCTAGTTTTGTCCCATTCTAATTTCCTCCATTTTTACCTCATTCCCTTCATCGCTCATTTCCGCCTGTGTTCCTTCTCCATTCTTTTTCTGGTTTTCATCTCATTTTGGACTGGCGGCAAATTTTGTAAAAAAAAAAAAATAATAATAATAAGATTTCTGGTTTTCTTCTTTCTCCTCCTCCTCACTCCCCTTATCCGCTCCGTTCTTCTTCTCTTCCTCCTCAACTACATTTCCTTCCTCCTCCTCCTCCCTTCTTCTCTCTCGCGGAATCCTTTTAGAATTGCGGCGGAGAATTCCTAATGCAAGATAACAGCACGAGAGGAAGGGAAGACGGCCGGGGAAGAGGAACCAAAGGAGTACAGGAAGGGAGTGTGGGAAGAGTTAAGCAAGACAGATAGGAAGGTAGGAAGGGTGAAGATAGGGATAAAATAACATACAGTGCAATGAAAGGACTGAGAGTGTCGTTCAGGTGGGTAGGATGGAAACGAGGAAGGGCGAAGATGTGGATAATAAAGCAAACTGTAGAAAAAAAAAAATAGTGCCATGTTTGTTGGTGACACTGGCTTGGAAGGTAGGAAGATAAAAGAAAGAGAGAGAGAGAGATGGGGAAAATTAAGCAAAAACTAACAGAAGGGGAAAGGACAGGAGTGGGAGTGAACACGGTAGCTTGGTATGGAGGTTGGGAGGGAAAAAATGGAAAATTAAGGAAAATACATAATCATCAAAAAACACGTGGCAGAAGATAGGCAGGAGGGGAGACAGAGACGAGAGAAATAAGAAGAGCATACAGAACGGACAGAACAGGAAACATGGAAGGAAGGGAGAGAGTGGTTGGGACAGTATTGGAGGAAGGAAATAATATAAAAATATACAGATGAAAAAGAAAAGCAAGAGTATGGCTGGGATAAGAGAAAATGGAGAATAAAAAAGAGAAAACAAAGAAAACGAAGCAGAGAACAATGCTAAAAAAAAAAAAAAAAAAAAAGGAAATGAAGAAGGAAAGAATAAAATGGGATCACTCATGAAGTAGGAGCCAATTATTTGACTTTACTCTGTGATCCTGATATCTGACAGATTAATTTCAGTATCAAATTACTTCATCCTTGCCTAAATCTTAACTCCTGTACCAACTTTGGCTCAAATCACATCAAGAGTGAGCTGACTTTGCCCAGTGACCTGTATCTTTGACATTTTCCGGTGACCATTGAAGGACTGTTCGCAAAAATGATTCTTTTTTACGTTCCTTTGCTCTGAACATTGCCACAAAGATTACCTTAAATCGGATAAATGTTGTTTAAGTTGACCTTATCATGTGAGCTTGACCTTCGACATCACTGATTTTGCAAGCAATAGGTCAATTTCCTGGATGCCTCTAAACTTATCCACCAACTTGGATCCAAATCAGATCAAAATTATTTTACTTCTTCACTTCACACACAAGCACACGGGTCGAAATTTGACCTTGCATTGTGACCTTGACCTTTGATTGTTCTCAACACTAAAATTCCTTCTTTCTCGCCTGACACTACACCCTTCCATTATGTCTGGCTCAGTTCAGATTATTACGCAAGTGATCTTAATATGTAACCTTGGGCTATGGCATTTCCCTGTGACCTTTACCTTTAAACTCAAAACCTAATCCGTTCCTGAAACTTTGGTTGAAACTGGATAATAAATTGACCACAGTACCACCGCTCACACACCTACACCTATCAACACAGTAGAACATTGTCAACCAATACCATTCAAACAACACAACCATCAATACAACAACACAACCATCAATACAACAACACAGCCATCAATACAAACACATAAACCACTTTCAAGCGCTTGCGCGCACGCACGCACGCACGCACGCACACACACACACACACACACACACACACACACACACACACACACACACACACACACACACACACACACACACAGGCACAATAACCAACAGCACAAAGAACACCTCCCTCCTCAAACACCAGCACACACAATCAACACATAAACGCCTCTGTTTGCCTCCCCACCAGCAGCAAATTCTCCTCCTGTCAGCTTATGTACATCAACACGCTGGGAATTATTCACGGCGGCTGCAGAAGAGAGGGGAGAGGAGACATGGGGAAGAGGGAGAGGAGCGGAGGAGAGAAATGGAGGCGGGAGAAGAGAGAAGGGTGAGAGAGAGGAGACAGGGGGAAGATGGAGAAGAGAGGAGAGAAATGGAGGAGGAAGAGAGAAGGACAGAAATGCAGGAGAGAGAGAAGAGAGAAGGGTGAGAGAGGGTAACTGGGGGAAGGGGGAGAAGAGAGGAGCAGAGAAATGGAGGAGGGAGAGGAGAGAAGGATGAGGGAGAGGAGACAGTGGGAAGGAGGAGAAGAGAAAGAGAGAAGTGGAGGAGGGAGATAAGAGAAGGAGAAAACTGGAGGAGGGAGAAAAGAGAAGGAGAAAACTGGAGGAGGGAGATAAAGTGATAAATGCAGGAGGAAGATGGATAGAAATGGAGGAGAGAGAAGGAGAAAAATGAAGAAGCGGGAAGAAAGGAGAAGGAGAGAAATGGAGGAGGGAGAAGAGAAGAGAAAGAGAGAAAAGGAAGAGGGATAGAAGGGAGACAAATGCAAGAGTGTAGGCAAGAGATGGAGAGCAGAGAGAAGTGAGAGAAAGAGAAGAAAAAGGAAAACGGAATAGAAAAAGAAGAAAGGGACAAGGGAGAGACGAGAAAAAGAGAATGGGTAAGAAGAGGTGAGGGGGACAAGATGAAACTGGAGGAGAAAGAGAAAAGATACGGAAGAGAGAGAGAGAGAGAGAGAGAGAGAGAGAGAGACTGTGGGGGGATGTTACAAAGACTGCAGGTGATTAGGACTTAAGACGGCCGAGTTTGTTGTCAAGTGGAGTAAGCAGCGGGGGATTTACAGTAGAATGTCCTAATTATGCGCGAAATTGACTCTCTCTATGAAGAGATTAATTTCCCCACCTATGTTTTTTCTCTCTACCTTTCACCTTATTCACATGAAGTCATTAGTCCTCTCTCTCTCTCTCTCCTTCTCTCTCTCTCTCTCTTTAGGGCCTTGTATTTTACTCAGATAGGTAACTCCTGGCGATTTTATTGATTTTATTCAGCTGCTTCTCCTCAGTATCTTCTTACGTTAATTTTCCTCTCACAAATATTACAAAAATCTCGGTCTTACTCCTGCTGTTGCCTTACGATTTTATACAGCAATTCCTTACATTCTTTGCGCACCTACAACTTGAAGGTCTTGGTTGTCGGTAACGTCTAAGGCTTTTATTCATTTGGATTCTGGTCGTCCTAATTTTCCAAGAACCCGGAGGGGAAAAAATAACTGTTTCTTGTTTTCCTGCAAAGGGTAATATTTAAACTGTTCTTATCACATTCCTTGGAGCCAAAACTATTGACAGATATTATACAATTTCTTTTTACTTCCAGCTTACACCAGGGATTTGAATTTATCCACTATTTTTTTTTTCCTAATCCGCCACAACCACTACCTAATAGCCTATCTTAAATTCCTTTTTAACTCCAACTAACGAATGACGGTCTTATACAGCTGTTCTTATGGTAATAATATATGTATATATATATATATATATATATATATATATATATATATATATATATAAATATATATATATATGTATATATATATATATATATATATATATATATATATATAAACAGACGATTTTATTTACCCATTCTCAAACATAATGCCAACTACAGACAGACGATTTCATTCAACTGTTCCTATACAATCTTCAGTGCACTAAAATTTTTTACTATAAACAGCAGCTTCGCATTATATTCTAGCTAACTGTCAAATATTATATTTAAAAAAGGTAAAGAACTATCTCCATTTTCGGGCAAAGATATAAAAAATTTGTATACTTTATCTAGGAAAGTTAGACTACGTTAACATCATATACAAGTGTTGATCTATTGTTACATCGCAGCTTTCAAGATGTATAGATGACAATTTTAGGTCGTTTCCACTGCACTTCTTCGTGACTAACATTATACTCAGGTGTTAATCTACTGTTACATAGCAGCTTTCAAGATGGAGAGAGGGTAGTTTTAGGTCACATTTATAAAGCACTTTTTCGCCACTAGCATCATGTTCAAGCGTTAATCTGTTGTTACAATGCAGCTTTCAAGATGGAGAGATGGCAATTTTAGGTCATTTCCATAGTACTTCTTCGTGACTAGCATCATATTCCAGTGTTCATTTACCGTTACACTGAAGCATTCATGACGGACAGATGACAATTTTGGGTCGATTCCATGGCACTTCTTCGCGACTAGCATCATATTCTAGTGTTAATCAATTGTTACATCACAGCTTTCCAAATGGAGAGACGCCAATTTAGGTCACGTTTATAGAGCACTTCGTGAAAATCGAAGGGTCGTGTTTAGTATACAGTATATCCTATGCTGAATTAGTGTATGAGAAGGATTGCTTCTATTTTCATCTTCACTCATACAGCAAACAAACACTTCAAAATTCAAAGCCGAATTAAAGAAAAAAAAAATCACTTTAATTACGTATGTTGCTGGTCTACGCTTTGCAACATCCAGGTGATGTAATTTATTCAGGAGTGACCTTTACGTGTGAAAGAGTTAATGAAAGTCGTACCTGACCCCTCAAGGTAGGAAAACATCGCCTGATCTGAAAACATCGCCTTGTTACTGCAAAAATGAAGGATGAAATACGCCTTAGGAATCAAGGGTTAGGCCGGTACTCCCAAAGGTTAAGGAAGCTCCCTAAGACCTCTTCCTAAGAGACTTACTTTGCTTATTGCACCTGACCGTCTTCTTGTTACTTATATCACTCTATGATAGTATCACCATACTCTGCGTGAGTTACGTACACACCGATCTCAGTCAGCCTCATCCAAAAATAAATCGCTAAGGGTGAGGTGTTAGGGAGCTTCCTTAACCACTGGCAATACGAACCTTAAAACGATGACAGTTAAATGCATTGAGAGTTGTAAATCGGTTAAGATCATTTACATAATCCAGTTAGTGTAAACAAACGTCTGACCTCACTACAGACAGCACGCCCGCGAGCCTGGGCCAACAGAAGGAAATTAACTTGGTAAACTACGTCTGATTCAGTCTACTCGCCCTCTGAGGATGGTCCGCCAGGCATGTAGGACGAGTACGCACAGTAGCTGGTGACTGAGACTGAAGTATACAAGCAGGAGAGCAAGTAAGCAATCAATTATTCTAGTGGGCCAAGTGGCAAGTATGCAAGCAATCATTCGAGAGGGAAAAGCAACAAGTAAGCAATCAATCATTCTAGAGGGCAGAGATGCGAAGAAGTACCCAATTATCAAGGATGCAAGCAAGCAAGTAAGAAGTTAACTGCAAGCAAACAAATAAGAAATCCACCAGAGAAACAAATAATAATGCAAAGAAGAAAGAAAACAAGAAAGCATGACAGAATTAAACAAAAACATGGCCTTAAACACATACAGCAGATTGTAGTGAGGCTGGGGCAAGCGGTAGAAAGGTGGCCTGCAGTCCTACCGGACCCAGGTTCAAATCCCTGCCGGGGCAGGGAACAGTTTAAGGATTTGAATTTCATAAAAAAGCAGACCTTACTAATCTACCAGAAGACCAGCCGACATGTTGTAAAAATACCCCCGCTAATACAAACACACCAGTCCTGTATGAGATAGCCCTAGCATGTGTTCAATATGGACGGTGAGTGTTAGCGCCGAAGTGGTGACACGTAGAGGTGTATGGAATGTAGAAGGACTACTGGTCCTTGAGAGCAGGTTGTGAAGCCTATGCCCAAAGTCGGACACATGAAAAAAAAAAAAAAAAAACAAGCAAGTAAGAATTCAAGTAAGCACGCAAGCATACAAGTAAAACTCAAATAATCCAGAAATGAATCAAGCAAGAAATCAAGCAAGAAAACCATGCAAGAAATCAACAACTAATCAGAAATATAATCAAGCAAGGAAATGGAGACTCAATCTTGCACAGTACATGTTGGGTGAAGGTGGAGTAAGGAAACAAGTGAACAAGTGAAAATGCAAGCAAGTAATGAAGCAACCAAGTAATATGAAAGAACAAACAATCACTATGCGAGAAGATGGAAGCAGCCAAGCACGAAATCACGAAAAAAAAAAAAGTAGTTAAGTAAACTATCAAGTAATCAGTGAAGCTTCTAAACGCATGACGATTAACTAGATGTTAGGACACCCCTCTCCCAGTGAAGGAGTTACCGTAATTAACTCAAGTTCGAGGGGGAAAAAATCTGATCTAAGCATCTGGTAGAAGCAAAATCTAGGTCAAAACAGCCCAGAAAGCAATGCGAAGCCTTGACCTTGGCGACGATTTTTGTTTGTTTTCTGCGGCGGAGTGGGGGTAGATGCTGTAAATTTACTCCAGTCTCTGTAACTGAGGCAGCATCGATAAACCAGCACGTTTACTGCCTACTTCCACCCTTAATGAGCTGTTTGGGTGCCGTTACTTCATCACCACGAGTGCTAGCTTTCTGACTTTCAGTGTCAGTCTTTTGACCCTTAGTTTTAAATGATTAACAATGAGCATCAACTAAGTATCAACCTCCTGACCTTCAGTACTAGCCTCCTGACCTTGTAATTCTGTGAGTTAATGTATAAATAATATGTGTTCTGAATTCTCTTTCGTGGTTTTCTTTTCCCTCACATTAGTGTTTTCTGACTATGTGGGAATCACGGAGCTTATATACCCATCTAAATAATATATTGCAGTACAAGCAAACCACACTGACTTTGCTTTTGCAGTGCTGTGACGTACACATTTCTGGGGAGGAGAATAAAAAAGCATAAACTTTCTGCTGGAACTGCTGTCGACTTACCAAGGCACCAGTAAAATTGTGCCTTCAACACACGAATGCTGTTTTTAAACCAACTGTCAATGAGGCTGCAACATTAGGTGATTAGACTGATAATAACAGTATCATATTCATTAACAGAATATTCCTTATTATTTGTATTCAAGGCATAACGCTATTTAATCTATACCTTGTTTCCCAAAGGCAATGTTAGTGTATTACTAGCTTTAATGCGTCCTTCATTTTCTCCCACAGGTACGCCACTGTTTTTTTGTTTTGTTTTTAAGTGTACGACTATAGGCTTCACAGGCTGCTCTCAAGGCCCTGTAGTCTTCCTACATACCATACATCTCTACATGTCACCACTTCGGCCCTAACACCCACCGTCTCATACTGGACTGGTGTACTGGTATTAGCGGGGAAATACGCTGTTTGAGAAGAAAGATATTTATAAGTATACATGAGTGAGACGGGGGGGGGGGGGGTGGAAGGGTTGTTGACAGAGCTTTGATGGACTATGTGGTTGTGTCTAGGAATGTAATAGGAAGATTGTTGGATGTGAGAGTTCTGAGAGGGGAGGGGGGAGGTATGTCTGACCACTACCTGGTGGAGGGAAAGTTAAGAGTAGGTAAGAGATGGGTGAGAGCTAGGAGGGTTAGGTGTGGCAGGGAGGTTCTGAAAGTGAGTGAGTTGGATAAAAGAGAGAAAAAGATAGAGTATCAGGAGAAATTGAAAGATGAGTGGAACGCAGTGAAAGATAGGGAAAATGGCAGTGTGGAGGAGGAATGGCAGTTATTTAAGAGTGCTGTGGTGGGGCATGCAGAAGAGGTGTGTGGTGTGAGACGTGTGGGTGGTGGTGTAAGAAAAGGAAGTGAATGGTGGTGCGAGGAAGTAAGTATGGCTGTGGCTGAGAAGAGACGTGCATATGAAGTGTGGCTGCAGAGGAAGGATGAGATGTCATATGAGAGGTATAAGAAAAAGAGGAATAGGGCGAGAAGGGCTGTGCATGATGCTAAAGTGGCAGCATACGAGAGGTGGGGTAGGCGGCTGATTGAGAATTTTCAACAGAATAAGAAAATGTTTTGGAAGGAGGTGAAAAGGGTGTGAAAGGGAGAGTCTGGGAAGGAAGAACGAGTAAAAGCAGAGGATGGAAGGATGTTAACTGAGATGGATGCAGTAAGGAAGAGATGGGCTGAGTATTTTGAAAGATTGTTAAATGTAGAGGAGGAAAGAGTGGCTGAGATTGTGGCGGATGGAAGGGTGCAAGGAATAAATGTGTTGGGAAAGTTGAATGACTCTTTGATCACGAAGGAGGAAGTGGAGAAGGCAGTAAAGGAGATGAAAACAGGGAAAGCTGCAGGTATGGATGGGTGTGCTGTGGAATGCCTGAAGGGTGGTGGAGTGACTATTGTTGACTGGTTAGTAAGATTGTTGAATGTGTGCTTTGTGAAAGGTATGGTGCCAGTTGACTGGGCAAGTGCTTGTGTGGTCCCGTTGTATAAAGGCAAGGGTGATAAGTATGAATGTACTAGCTTTAGGGGTATAAGTCTGTTGAGTGTTGTAGGTAAGGTGTATGGTATAGTGTTAATTATGAGAGTTAGAGAGGGTACAGAGGGAGTGATTGGTGATGATCAGTGTGGCTTTAGGAAAGGGAGGGGATGCGTGGATCAGGTGTTTGCGGTGAGACAAGTGTGTGAAAAGTATTTAGCGAAAAGCAAGAATGTGTTTTGGGCATTTATGGATTTAGAGAAAGCGTATCACAGAATTGATAAGGAGGCTTTGTGGACTGTTTTAAGATTGTATGGACTTGATGGCAGGTTACTAAAAGGGGTGAAAAGTTTTTATGTAAATAGTAGAGCGTGTGTAAGAGTAGGAAATGCTGTGAGTGATTGGTTTCCTGTGAGAGTGGGGTTCCAACAGGGATGTGTGATGTCGCCTTGGTTGTTTAATATTTACATGGATGGTGTTGTAAGGGAGGTGAATGCAAGAGTTTTAGGTGAAGGTCTGAGTCTGGTGAATGTTGATGGTGGAGAGTGGAATCTGAAGCAGCTGCTGTTTGCAGATGATACTGCACTGGTGGCTGATTCAGAGGAGAGATTGAGACAGTTGGTAGAGGAGTTTGGAAGGGTGTGTGAAAGGAGGAAATTGAAAGTAAATGAGAATAAGAGTAAACTGATGAAGTGTACGAGGTTGGTAGATGGTAGGGGGATGAATATAGTTTTGAATGGCGAGTTGCTTGAGGAGGTAGAGTGTTTTAAATATCTAGGGTCACATGTTGCTGTGGATGGAAGAATAGATGCAGAAGTGAAGTTTAGAATAAATGAAGTAGGAAAAGTGCTGGGAGGAATGAAAAAAGTGTTTAGATGTTGTTCGCTTAGAATGGATGTAAAGAGAAGGCTGTATGAGGGTGTTGTTGTACCGACTGCATTATATGGGGCTGAAACATGGAATATGGGTGTAGCAGAGAGGAAAAGTTTGAATGTAATGGAGATGAGGTGTCTGAGGAGTATGTGTGGAGTGACGTGTATGGATCGAGTGCGGAAAGATGAAGTGCGAAGGAGAACTGGAGTTGTTCGGGAGATGGCTGGTAGAGTTGAGCAGAGGGTGTTGCGATGGTTTGGGCATATGGAGAGAATGGATAATGAGCGACTGGTGAAAAAGATAACTAGATCTGATGTGAGAGGTGTAAGGCTGAGAGAAAGACCACGAATAGGATGGATGGACAGTGTGAAGAGAGCGCTGGATGCGAGAGGGATGTCTGTTGAGCAAGGAAGAGTGGCTGTGCGTGACAGAAATAAATGGAGAGAAATTGTGAATGAATAAGTGATGACGCAGCCCTGAGAGGATATTCTCCCGCATTTGGTCTGATCAGCTATTTCAGGTCAGGTGCGGGTAAGGGGATGAGTCTGTTATGATGTGGCAGGGGTAAACCAGCTCTGTTGTCGGGCCCTGCTGCGGATGTCACTGATTGCATTGCGCAGTTGACCCTTGTGCGGTGTGGTGCGGTGAGGATCTGTCCGTTCTCCCCTTTGGGGCTAAGATGTGAATGAATGTGTTTGAATGGATGAGTAAATGGGGAGTGTGTCGTCCTGTCTCGGCTACCTCCCTTTCCTTGGGGGAAGCAGCCTAGGTATATAGATAGATAGATAGATTTTTACGACATGTCGGCGCGTCTTCTGGTAGATCAGTAGTCTGATTTTATGAAATTCAGATCCTTAAACTGCTCCCAACCCCAGCGGGGATTTGAACCTGGGTCCCGTAGGACTGCAGGCCACCTCTACCAATTAAGCCACCGCCACCCCCAATCTGTGTCACTGACGTCTGATCGTTCTGCATCAAAATCGAAGCACTTCTTCCCATTCTCACACACTATGTAAGTATTACGTTTTACCTGAATAGAATCAGGCATTCATGTGGTAACGCTGCGCCCTGAACTTTGACCCTGATCCGTGACATAGATCTATGATCGATATGCAACAGTCAAGTAACTTCTTTTCAAACCTCAACATTTTACATACCGTATGCTAATACTGACCTAAAGTGGATCAGACATTCAATATATAATAATACACACACAAACACGATCACTAAAACTACGTCTTCTGCGTCAATTAAAAGAAAAAGAAAAAAAAAAACTAACTCGTCTTGAGTTAACTCTCGCTGTTTTACAACACATTCACTTCTTCCTCATATTGCTTGCTTAACCCTCTCATTAATACTCTATAACATCTGAAGACAGATGATTTTATTCAGCTGACTGAGTTGTAGGAACCTAAGTCAATACTGTCACCATTAAACCTTTCATGATCGAGGCAATTCTGGTAATCCATTCCTGATACAAAAAAGACAGATGATTTTATTCAGCTGACTGAGTTGTAGGAACCTAAGTCAATACTGTCACCATTAAACCTTTCATGATCGAGGCAATTCTGGTAATCCATTCCTGATAATGCTAGACTTTTTTTTTTTTTTTTTGAGTGAGAGTTCAGTTATAAAAGGCTACGAGAGAGTACTGCCTTACTACCCTTTCACTACTCATGTGTTTCTATCTGTCAACTACTCTGCTTCCATCACTCAGGTTCCTTGGACTCATCCAGCTAAAAACGATCGTCTGGCGATACGGAACACAAAATGCGAAAGAAAAAGAAATAAATGACACAACGTAGGTTAACAGTCACTATATTAACACTCTGAGGCTGCTGTAACTCACTCCCATCCTAAAAGAATCGTCTGTGGTTAGGTGGAATAAAGTCAAAGAAGAGAGCAAACAGTACCAGTAGTAACAGTTAGGCTCCAATGACTATATCTCAGCTGAATAAAGTCGTCCAAGGTTCATTAGAGCAAAATACAAGAACTGCTCTCGCCATCATGGAACTAAACAGCACTAATATTGACAGTTCCAGGCTCCTATGATCCGATCAGCTGAATTACATCGTTGGAGTCTGGTGCAGTAACGAACTAAGGGGGAATCAACTATGCGAGTGTTAAAAGCCTTGTGTTCCAACACCCTAGTCATTTCCCCTCACTGTTTTAACTCCTTCAGTCCCCCCTCACTGTTTTAACCCCTACAGTCTCCCCTCACTCTGTTTTAACCCCTTCAGTCTCCCCTCACTGTTTTAACCCCTTCAGTCCCCCCTCACTGTTTTAACCCCTACAGTCTCCCCTCGCTCTGTTTTAACCCTTCAGTCTCCCCTCACTGTTTTAACCCCTTCAGTCCCCCCTCACTGTTTTAACCCCTACAGTCTCCCCTCACTCTGTTTTAACCCCTTCAGTCTCCCCTCACTGTTTTAACCCCTTCAGTCCCCCCTCACTGTTTTAACCCCTACAGTCTCCCCTCACTCTGTTTTAACCCCTTCAGTCTCCCCTCACTGTTTTAACCCCTTCAGTCCCCCCTCACTGTTTTATCCCCTAAAGTCTCCCCTCGCTCTGTTTTAACCCTTCATTCTCCCCTCACTGTTTTAACCCCTTCAGTCCCCCCTCACTGTTTTAACCCCTACAGTCTCCCCTCACTCTGTTTTAACCCCTTCAGTCTCCCCTCACTGTTTTAACCCCTTCAGTCTCCCCTCACTGTTTTAACCCCTACAGTCTCCCCTCACTCTGTTTTAACCCCTTCAGTCTCCCCTCACTGTTTTAACCCCTTCAGTCCCCCCTCACTGTTTTAACCCCTACAGTCTCCCCTCACTCTGTTTTAACCCCTTCAGTCTCCCCTCACTCTTAATCATTTCAGTCTCCCCCACTCTGTTTTTACCCCTTCAGTTTCCCCTCAATCTTAGCCCTTTCAGTCTCCCAGCTCCCCTCAATCTGTTTTAAACCCTTCAGTCTCCCTTCATTCAGCTTTAACCCCTTCAGTCTCCCCTCACTCTGTTATAACCCCTTCAGTCTTCCCCCACTGTTTTAACTCCTTCAGTCTCCCCTCACTGTTTTAACCCTTTCTGTCTCCCCTCACTCCGTTTTAACCTAACCCCTTCAGTCTCCTCACTCCGTTTTAACCTAACCCCTTCAGTCTCCTCTCACTCCATTTTAACTCCTTCAGTCTCCCCTCTCTCTGTTTTAACTCCTTCAGTCTGAGTACGCAATATCCATTTCATTTTTTTTTTCAGACGTCTATATACAGGAAAAAGAGCCCCATGTTAGTGAAGGGACTTAATTAAGGCCGTATCTAACTGTATCTTACCTCTCCAGCTTGAAAACTATGGCCTAAGCTGAGTAATATCTTCAGCTTAACATAGGGAGTGAATATGTCATCAGGTTGAGGAGATTAGTTCCCCCACCTTTGTTTTTTCCTCTATCTACCCTTCAACTGATTTACAGCCTGTCATTAGTTCTCTCTCTCTCTCAATTATACAGCACTGGGTCACAATAAAACACTGCCAACTTAATCATAGTGTAAATTTCCATCGCCACTCAGTCTCCAAAGTGACCCCTACCTCAAAGGACACTATATTCACTGCTTCATAACGGCCTGTAACTGGGAACAATAATTACCCCTCTAACGACCTTGGAAATCAACTGCCAGCTGATTATTTTTTATGAGTCGCCTCTTGTAATTTCGGAGTTAAAAAGCCTCCACTAAATAAATAAATTAGCTTATTCATTAACACTCTAGCAACGGAAATATTTACCTCCTTATTTCCTCTATCGATACAAGATTTTATTTAGATTAGGAATGGCTGTAAAAGGCTGCCATTTCCACCGATCTAATGGGGTAAACGGGAGTAATGATGTCTCTGGTGATAATATTCCTTTTTAGTCTTGCTAGCGCCGGACAGTTTTATTTAACCCTGAGGAAACCTCTCGCAGTGTAGAGATTACAAAAAAACAAAAAAAAGAAAGAAAAAATCTCCACTAAAGTCGTGCAGCATAAAGGGTTTCAAGACTAATTTTAAAAAATCAAGTGGTGGCAAGAACAGAACGAAGATGACGTCCTGGACTGAAGGGGTTAACTTATGGTAGTAATTAGGGCTAATACAGGCCATAGGACGTACTGAAAAGCGATATTCTTTGGTGTTGTAATATGCTGCATGTATAATAATGACCGCTATATGACGCACTGCACTGATCCTATTATACGAGTAATAATGTATCGTTTGTAATGGACATCACAGTTTGGAATGATAATTATGCAAGTGGTAATTACCGATACGCTTACTACACAGTAATGACCAAAATATATACACAGATTTCGCATACTTTTCTGTACCTAATATATATTCAATGCACACACAAACACACACACACACATTATCTACCTATCTATCTATTTATCTATCTATATATATATATATATATATATATATATATATATATATATATAACAACGGAGGAAGGAAAAACAAATGGGTAAAAAAAAAAATAATCCATACACCAGATTACTGGTGTTCTCTGTTCATAAAATATCTGTAGCAGTTAGACTGGTGAAGTTGTGGGTTGGAGGGTGGAGGAAACAAATGGAGAAGCGAATTCAAGAGAGATGCAGGGAGGGAAATAGATGACTTCTGATAGGCAGAAGTTCTGCAATATGGTTGAGTGACATTCCAGTCATGAG
This sequence comes from Coenobita brevimanus, assembly GCF_032717465.1. Lineage (NCBI taxonomy): Eukaryota > Metazoa > Arthropoda > Malacostraca > Decapoda > Coenobitidae > Coenobita > Coenobita brevimanus. The sequence continues at coordinate 9,405,610 of NC_136954.1, forward strand.
CGCTACCAGATGCCCGTGTAGCACGAGGAAAGGCATAGAGAGGTGGCACCATGGACGCAACTTCGTCTGAGTAATTGCCAAAAAAATATCTGTAAAATAATGCAAGGGAGGCAACATTCCTTCTCACTTGCAGGGGAGGTAGTTTATATGTAATGGCAGGGTTGTTAATGATTCTAACAGCTTTATTCTGAATTTTGTCTAGTTGTCTTAATGCAACCACTCCACAACCATTCCACAAGGGTGAGCAATATTCAAGCTGAGAGCGTACATGACTCTTATAAATTATAGCTAACTGCTCATCAGCGAAGAAGTTACGGACTCTGTACAATAATCCAAGTTTCTTTGAGGAGGTTTGAGCAAGTGATCTGACATGAGAGGCCCAGCTGAGGGCACTGTTAAGTGAGACACCAAGAATTTCAATACTTTTGGAGATGGGAATATTAGTAGCACTGAAGGTAATGTACGAATCTGGCAATATCTGTCTATTAGTAAACTGTATATATTTAGTTTTACTAGCATTAAAAGAGACAAGGTTGTTTTGTCCCCATTCACTGATTGTAGATAGATCTTGATTTATGGAGATGGCTGTACTGAGTTGAGAGGTAGAGATATTAGACTTTGTAAATGGATGTCTGAGTGTGAATGAACTATGTAGTGTTGAGTCATCTGCAAATGAGTGAATGGGATTGTGAGTGACAGATAAGAGATCATTAATATGAACCAGAAATAGGGTTGGCGCCAGAACTGATCCCTGCGGCACGCCGGCGTTAATTGAGTGGAAATTCGAATATACATCATCTACTTTTACTCTTATTTTCCTGTCACTAAGATAAGAAGAAATCAAAGGAACAAAAGACGTTAGTCCATAGCAAGGGAGTTTGGACAGCAGGGAACGGTGCCATAATCTGTCGAAAGCTTTAGAGATATCATGAGCTACTGCATGAGTTTCTCCAAAAAGATCAATTGATTGATGGATGGTATGAGTTAAGAGATTGAGTATGTCAATGGTGGATCTTTCGTGGCGAAAACTGTATTGTCTATCACTAATTAAGTTGTCGGATTCAAGATGTTTAACAATATGCTTATTAATTAAAGTTTCAAATACCTTACCAAGAGAAGATGTGACAGCTATTGGTCTGTAATTGGAGGGGTCAGACGAACTTCCTTTCTTCGGAACTGGGTGGACATTGGCTTCTTTCCATGAATTTGGGAATAAAGAAGTACGTATGCATAGTCTGAATAATTTAGCTAGGACAGAGGCAAGTTCCGGGGAACACTTTTTCAAAACAATTGGCGGAATTCCATCTGGGCCTGGAGCTTTGTTGGTAGGTAAATTGTCTAGGATGAATTTTACGTATCTTGTCTGTATTTTAAGTGGGGCAATTTCGGGAGAATCAAGTTCCAGTACTGAGACATTCTGGCTGGTATCATCTATGGTAGAGTTTCTTGCAAAGGTACTAGCAAAGATATCTGCTTTCCCACGTGGGTCATTTGTAATATTGCAATCTGAAAATTTTGGTGGGGGAATGGAAGATGACTTGTTAAAGTTATTATTGAAAGAATTAAGAGTTGACCAGAATATTCTGTTGTCATTAGGGTTATTAAGTAGTTTTGATGCTTGCTTTTGAAGAAAGTTTGATTTAGATAGATTTTATAGAGCTTTTGCATGATTTCTAGCAATTTTAAATTGGGAGAGTGATTCAGATATTTTTGATTTTAAGTAAGAGTTATATGCTAATGACTTTTGGGCTGTTGCTCTGGCACAATTGCCATCAAACCATTTTGGAGAGTTTGATCTTTTAGTGAATTGTTGACTTGGTATGAATAAATCCATACCAGCTAGTATTAAGTCGCAAATGTGGGACTGGGTAGAACTGGGATCACTAGAGAAGAAAGACTGCCATGGAACATCAGCAAGATAATTTCTAAATCCATCCCAGTCTGCCCTGTCAAAGTGCCATCGGGTCACCCTGACAGGTTCAGAATAGGGAGGTGTAGGAGGGTTAACTAATATATATATATATATAGTAAAAGAGCAGTAAGCACAGACTCGCTTATTATTTAGGGTTTATATAGTGAAGGGCGTGTGCATACATACACATGTACCCCCCCCCCTCCTCCAAAACACACAACCTTGTGTTAGTATGACAGGTGGTCCCTGATGCACAAAGTTCAAGGTGGACGCTGGTGCAGGGTGGGAGGGTGGAGGAGGAAAATGGAGAGGGGAGGACACAAGGAGAAGTGGAGAAGGAGGGAAATAGATGAAAAGGGAGTAAGAAAGAATTATGGAACAAGGGGGTGAAGGAAAATAAAGAAGAGAATAGGAAGAGACATGAGAAGAGGGAGGAGGAATGGGAAGGAAGCAGGGGAAGCGATGGTACGACAGGAAAAGGGTGAGAAAAGAGGGAGACATAAAACAGCACTGAGAGAAGTAAAAGGACATCACACACACACACACACACACACACACACACACACACACACACACACACACACAGAAAGAGAGAGAGAGAGAGAGAGAGAGAGAGAACAGGAAAAAGGAGACGAAACAGAGGAGAGGATTGGGAGAAAGGAAATTGAAGAGAACGGGAGGAGAGAGGGAGGAGGAGAGACGAGGGAGGAGTGGGGGTGGGGAGAGGAGAAGGAGAAAAGGGAGAAAGGTGAGAAGAGGGAGGAGAGAAGAAGAGGGTAAGAAGAGGAGAGAGGAATTATGACAGGGGGAGAGGGGAGAAGAATGAAGTGAAAGGGAGAGAACAGAGGATAAAGACAGCCCAAAAAATCGCGGGGGAGCGAGAGAAAAGAGGAGAGAGTGGAGGGAGGAAGAAGGGTAAAATGGGGATGAAAAGTAAGGAGGCTGAGACAAGAGTGAGGGTTGAGACAAGAGGGAGGAATGAGACAAGAGGGACGAATGAGACAAGAGGGAGGGCTGAGACAAGAGGGAGGGTTGAGACAAGAGGGAGGGTTGAGATAAGAGGGAGGGTTGAGACAAGAGGGAGGGTTGAGATAAGAGGGAGGGTTGAGACAAGAGGGAGGGTTGAGACAAGAGGGAGGGTTGAGATAAGAGGGAGGGTTGAGACAAGAGGGAGGACTGAAACAAGGAGGAGGGTTGAGAAAAAAAAAGGGGGAGGGGTTACTGAGAAGAGCCAGTCGGGTATACTGTAAGGGAGACCGGGAGAGTAAATGAGGAGCGAGGCAGCAAGAGTGTTCAGAAGCGAGGACCTATGAAGAAAACGGATAGGTATGAGGGTAGGGATAAGAGGGGGAAAGGGATTAAAAAGGATGTGGGGAGGAGGAGAGAGAGCGGAGGGGATGAATAAGGTGGGAGAGGGGGAGATGAGGAAGGAAGACAGGGCTAAGAGGGGGAGAGATGAGAGGGGAAGATGGGATGGAAGAGGGGCAAAGGTAGGAAGGGGAGTGGACTAAGTAGGACAGTCGGCACACTGGAAGAGAAATGAAATGGAACAGAAGTGAGAGGAGAGAGGAGAGACTGGAAGGAGGAGGAACAGGAGAGAGGGCAAACTGGAAGGAGGAAGGACAGGAGAGAGGAGGGAATTGCAGGAGGAAGGAGAGAAACGAGAGAGGAGAGATGACCGAGGGGATGAAATGAATAGGCGGCAGTGGCACTCTGGGTGGAAGTTAGGGCAGCCCAGGCCACCTTACCCCTCCTCACACTTCAAGCTGAGAGGTCCTTGTGGCCAGAGTAATTACCCACTTTCCACAATATTACACTCACAATCAGAACGTAATTTTCTACTCAGAAAATTATTAAAACGAGGCTTATAATCTCCACATACAACAAATGGTTCATACATTAAGTGAGAATTTGTTTTGGGTGGAACAATTATCTTGAAGATGGAATATAACACTAACAGTTAAAACTTTTCACTTTCTTACACTCAGTCAAAATTATACGTGCATCATAGTCTAATTATAATGGAAGAACATACAGTAACCTGAAAGACTGGCTGAAAACCATCTTAATTTTTTTTCCTTTTTTTGTGGTACACTGAAAGCCACAATTATTCGCCAAATGTATCAAACTCACTAAGATTTAAGGCTCAGAGGCTGTTTTGGTTGTAGAAATTATGTAGTAAGCTTAATTCTACACTGACAATCACAACAATCATTTATTGTCTTAAATATCACAATCACAACTACAGTTTCCTAGTAAGCTGAATATAACATCGTGAGACAAACAGACCACATCCTTAGCTTGGCTCATATTTTAAGCTGAGGGATCACTGTGGAATACATCACTAGTAAGCTGAATAGGACACTTGAAAGCCACAAATAAATGCAACAGCCATCAAATTCACTAATATATGAAGCTGTGACATCGTTTGCATTGATTCTTATTTACCTATTTATTAATCTATCTATATATCTATCTATTTATATATTTAAGGATCTGGCTCTATGTAACCTTAAAACCCATGATTCGGGAGACGTCTTCTTCGATTTATTTTAGACACCATAATTTTTTTCTCATTCTGGGAGCGATTTTTCGAGCTGGGAAGAAAGCATATCTTTTGTTATATTCCTTCAGTGCAAGAGGTCTAATTTAAACTGAATAATATTGCTCGATTTTGCAATAGTACACCAATAAAAGACAACACAACATGAAAATATTAAAATTACTCTTCTATCCTCGACAAGTTAGTCACATAAATCTAACTAGCTCATAATTCAAGCCGGAAAGTCGTCTGGTTAAAATAATTATCTCCGTACGCTAAAACACACACACACACACACACACACACACACACACACACACACACACACACACACACAGACACACACATTGTTGTTTTGAATCGAGGTATGATACAAAAACCCATCGCCTAAAAGCAAGTCCAGCAATGCACTCCCGCCAGCACTGAAAAAACTTAGGTGCAATAAACAAAATTCCTCTCCATCCACCACTACTGCTGCCACCTGTCTCCAGCTGCACTACCACACACTTCCACAACTCCAAGCCAAAGTGACCACCATCTCCAACACCACCGCAACGACAACAGAAACTACAATCAAAACATCCACCACATCCACCACCATCACCACCACTACTACTACTACATCACCACCGTCACAACAACAGAAACCACAATCACATCTACCAATCACCACTACCACCACCACCACAATAACGACAACAACAACAACAACAACCCCAGCATCCACCAATCACCACTACCACAATCATCACCATCACCACCACCGCCACCACTACCACAATCACCTCCTCAACAGCAACAAAAACAATCACCACAACAATTTCCCTCACAAGCACCACCATAGCCAGCACCACATTCATCACGAATACCATCAAAATCACCACCTCTACCACCACAACAACAACCACCACCACCACCAGCACAAAAACAACAACATTCCCAGCCAACACCAACACCAACACCACCACCACCACCACCGAGCACCCTCACCACTAACCATTCTCAGCATCATCACCACCCAGCACTCTCGCCACCATCCACCACACTCGTAAAATCCCCGCCACTCTCCCCACCACCATCATTATCATCATCATAACCACACACTAAGCCCTCAACTGCTAGATATAATCCCAGTTGTAAAAACCGTCCGCCACCTTCACCACCCATTGTACCTGCAACAATAAAAACATTACAAAACTGCGATTTCCCTTAAAGCCTTTGCAACTCTTGAAAACTGAAAACAGTTGCTATTCTCCCGTACTAACAACAGCCGCGGCCGAGGTATCACCGTAAACGACAAAAATACGAGGAAAATAAAATTCGGACTCACAAACACTTAACTTCCCCTCCCCACCCTCAAAAAAAAAAATAAATAAAAAAAAAATAAAGAATGACACGAACAATTTGTGAAACAAAGAAATAATTAAGTAAAAAAAAAAAAATTATTGTCTGCTTTTTTTGGCCACCTACAAATGCAACAAACAACAACACCACAGAAGCACAACCGCTGGCACGAACACACCCACATGCAAGGAGGACCACTCACAGACAGCAACAGCCGCGACAATCAACCGGACTAAGGGCCCAATATTTGACTTTGCCCTGTGACCTTGACTTTCGACAGATTATTCTCAAAACTGAATTACAGTACTGTACATCGTTCTTGCCTAATCCTTAACCCTTCCACCATCCTTGGTTCAAATCATATCAAAACTGAGTTAACTGTCCGATGACCTTGACCTTTAATCTTTCTCTGTGACCTTGATCTCCGACTCACTATTCTCAAAATCGATTCACTTTATCCTTGTTTTTTACCCGAACTTTCCGCAAACTTTGGTTAAAATCAGAGATAAATCGCTGAGTTGTTTTGTTAAGGAGCACATACACAGGTCGAACTCTGCCCTTGCCCTGTGACCTTGACCTTTGATTGTTCCCAGAACTGAATCACTTAAATCTTGCCTTACTCTCCTAGTTTGATCTAAGCCGAATGAAAACTGTTAAAGCTGATTTTGTTCGGTCATTGTTTGCCCTACCCTGTGGCCTTGACCTTTAGCCTATTGTTCCGAAAATAACTGGTTTAATTAGGCTATACGCTATCCCTCAACCCTTCCACCAAGTTTTGTTAATATCGGAGAAAAAACTGAGTCAATCTGCACACACACACACACACACACACACACACACACACACACACACACACACTGCTTACTTCTTTTCGACTCACCTGAGCAGAAGAGCTTATTGGGTTGGGGAAGAAGACAGGCGTGGAGGGTGAAAGTAATCGGATCCTGGGCTTGTCTGGCTCAGCACGGACAGGATTACCCCGCGGCGCAGGGGTAGGGGGGGAGGCTGTAGGGGGGAAGGTGGAAGGCTGTGAGGGGCAGGGGGGGAGGCAGCAAGATGTATTCCACGAGCAGGGATTTTCAGGGAACGGTTGTAGTGGGCAAAGGTTGTGTGTGTGTGTGTGTGTGTGTGTGTGTGTGTGTGTGTGTGTGTGTGTGTGTGTGTGTGTGTGTGTGTGTGTGTGTGTGTGTGTGTGTGTGTGAAAGAGAGAGAGAGAGAGAGAGAGAGAGAGAGAGAGAGAGAGAGAGAGAGAGAGAGAGAGAGATGTGGTTAACGAAGGATAGGGAAGGAAGAGAAAAACAAGGGCTATGACAAGGCCGAAAAGGGCTACGGCAGGAAAGAAAAAACTCTGCGGTGGAGAGGAAAATGAGGGGGAGAGACAGGGCTGCGGTGGAGAAAAAGAGGGCTGCTTATAAGGACAAGAACGGCTGTGGTACGAAACGGCAGGGACTGTGATAGAGACAGTGTGTGATAGAGGCTGACAGCATTTCCCTGCGGCACAAAGGTAAGACTGTTAGGTGTAGAAGGATAATGTGAACGACAAGTATGTGGAATAGGGATGGACTGCGGTGGACAAGGTAACGACAGAGATATAAGAAATATAAAAAGGAGCACCGATGGCAAGAGAAGGGTGAGAGGCAGAAGAGGATGTGGAGGGTAAGAGAAGGGAGAGAGATAAGAATGGTTGTGATGGGCAAGAGAGGTAGAGAGGTATGAAAGACTTTGATGGTCAGAAGAATGGAGGCTTAGATGGACCTATTTATGGACGAAAATGGCTGTGGTAAGAAGGATAAAGGTAAGGATGGAAGTAGCAAGGCATGTAGTGGAGAACGGGAAGGCTGTGGTGACGGGCAGGACTGTGGTGAAGCAGAGCAGAGCTGTGGACAAGAGGAGAGCTGAGGTGGAAGACAAGGTTGTGGTGATGGGGAGGACTGTGGTAATGGGCAAGGCTGTAGTGGAGAAGGGGAGGGTTATGGTGAAGTGCAAAGCTGTGGTGGTGATGGGCAAGGAGGTGGTGGAGAACGTCAGGGTTGCGGTGAAGAGCAGGGATGTGGTGGCGGCGGTGCGGAAGGATGTAGTGGGAAAAGGGCAGAGATTGTGTCAGAAACTCACAGGATTTCCTTGAAGCACATGGGACAGGCAAAAAGGTAAATCTGTAAACTGGAGACCGGGCGACCCGCGGCTAGACCACAGGGATGTTAGTCAGGGCTGTGGTGGGCAAAGGGCTGTGATGGAGACAAAATTAAGGGCTGTCTTTAAGGACGAGAAAGGCTGAGGAAAGAGACAGAAAGAGCTGGTAGAGGTGAGCTGTGGTAGAAACGAGTTGTAGAAGAGATGGGCCGTGGAAGAGACGGGTTGTAGGATGTGGTGGAGACTAACAGGATTCTCCCGCTGTCAAAGGTAAAGCTACTGGGGGAGGAGGAGGACGAGGATAGATGATGATGATGAGACTGAGACGGACAGACAATAAACGCTAACAGGATTATTCTAAGCAAACGATAATTATGGCGATGATGTTGACGACGACAAGGATTAAGATCATGACAATGCAAAGGAGAAGCAATGATAAAGATTAAAAAAAAAAAAAAAGTGTAGTAATCTATACCTGAATAGCAGGAAACATGAAAGCTGTACACGATCAAATCCCTCGCAGAAGCGAGTATAAAGGCACACACACAATGAAGGCGCTGGAAGTGGGAAGGAAGTGCAGTGCAAGAGCGAGTAGGCGGACAGAGTAACGAAGGAAGACATAAATGGTGACAGTGGCAGCAGGAAGCAGTGGTGGTGAGATATCGAGGGCGAGAGAGAGCCGCTAGTAAAAGAAAGCTGTGGCTGCCAGATGGTGAAAAGAATGGCCAGTTTTCTTTGTGGGAGAGACTGTCGGGCAAGAAACAAGAACAAGAAACCTAGAGAACACATAAAATACTCGTAACACCTCATTTGACTCGATCACTACAAGAGGTCGCCTCTCAATAAAATCACCTTACAACAAAAACTAACTCAAAAGTTGTCATCATTTTGATGAATTTAACACTAAGACCACATTCATTCACAGTACAATAATAAACTATTGCACGAAAAATCCAAAAAGGTAAAAATACATGTACGCGCTTTACATATGCAGCTACAAACCAAGTATGATTGACTGTGCTTAGGAGGACTGTTGAGTCACAAGGACCAAGCCGTCTAGTCGATGCCCAAAGTCCGATATATCACACAAAAAGAAATGTGAGATCAGGGACCTTGGTTTTTACTTAGAACCTATTAACACTTAATACTACCTATCACTGAGCAAAATGGCTCCTCCAACATGGGTGTATTTAGGGCATTGCTACCGTTACAAAACAAACTCCTTCATTCACGAATGATCTCGGATCGTAAATGCTATCCCAAGTGGCTCTCTCGGATCTAAAATGTTCACACTGGCGGCACTGTTTTGTCCAACATTAATCCCCTAACGGATATTCAGAACAAAAAATGAGTCATAAACATGCGCTACAACATTTTCCGAGCCCCGGCACAAATACGGCAGCAGGTAGTAACACAAGGTGCCTCCCCTCACAGGGGGGGCACCTCATTTCATACACTCGGGGTCATTCTCTCGTTAGCTCAGGAGGTTTTCAAACATTTTCCTTATGGATTCATCTTGTTTGTTACACCATGTTATTAACTTGCATTTTATTTTTACCTGTCTGCATAAGTGACATAAGGTTATATAATACAACATCACAGATATAAACTGGTATAGCAGACGTGCAAGACAGCCTCCTCCTTTGCCCTCAAGAACACGGGTTAGATGCATGTGGGCAAAAAATAAAACCAACAAAGACATACATACATGAACAAAGAAGTTCAGTACATACCATCGATACTCCCAGCAACAGTTTAATAAAGCAGTACTTACCTGCAAAGAACAGAGATTATTAGTACATATAATAAAATAAGGACAGGTAGAAATATGTGTAGCTTTGATCCTTAAATAAGACTAACACTGCATACCAATCCTTGTGATAATATAGGTACTCATCCATTTTAGGGTAAGAGATCAGTTTTATAGTTACATGCATACAAACAAATGCATACGGCCTACGGAAATTTTTAAGTAAGCTGCGGCACACACACACACACACACACACACACACACACACACACACACACACACACACACACACACACACACACACACACACGCACACACAAATCATGCCCGCTAATGTGGGTTAAAGATGCTGCCCCCTATTGACAAAGGTGCTTTACGTATCAATGAGTAACTATGTGCTTCGTGCATGAGGAGGGTAACGTGGGAAATAAAAGACACAGAAGGAAAAAAGATATGAGGTCATTGATATGAGAATGATCAGGTGATATGTAATCCAAAACTAAGGAGAAGATATTGTGTATGCAGATTTAAGAAGATGCCGGCAACGCAGCGTCTCTCTCTCTCTCTCTCTCTCTCTCTCTCTCTCTCTCTCTCTCACACACACACACACACACACACACACAGCGACATTTGGTATGCTCTGACTATCTTCAGGGTTCATCAAGGCAAATTCACCACCAACCCCCCACATCCCTCTCCTTCCCACCCATCCGTCTACCCCCTCCCCATGCCATCCAGCTTCAGCCTCCCCATCCCTGGCAGTCTGGCACCAAAAAGCCCTGTCTCACCCTGTTCTAAGACAGACGGGGAAAAGAGAAGGCTAGAGTGGCTTTCTTCTCTGGGCCTGAATGGATTTACAGTGTCCCCTCCTTCCCCGTCGCCGTACCACCTTCCCTTCCTCCCTGCGATTCCCCGGGGGAGCCGGTGGTGCAGTGGTAGCATATCAAGCTCGCAACTACAAGATCTCTTGTTCGATTCTCCAGCCGGTCAGACTGTTGAGCATAGCTTGCTTCACCTTCTCCTTCTTCACCAAGCAGTACAATTAAGGAAACCTAGATGTGAAATCAGTATTACTTTGTCGTACCCTAGGGAAAAAAAGGCCTTGGCAAAAACTGACTCTCTGCCTCTGCGACCCTTGTAGAGTTGATCAGAATTAACCCCAAGGCTCCATCTTCAACTCTCTTCTTCCCAACCCCACAACATCAGAGGTGAGGCAAGAAGGAAAGTGGATCTACAGTTGAGGAGGGAGGGAGAGATAAGGGGCTAGAACAATATTTTTTATGGTTTAAATGATCTTTGGATGGATTTACGAGTACGACCTGTTCCACTGGAAGTTCCAGAGACATTTCTCCCAATCTATAATTTGGTTGTTCCTATTGCTGGGTACAAGCTACCATGTCTATAGTATTGACACTAGCTAAGGATATTCTCTGTTTCTCTCCCTCTCTCTCTCTCTCTCTCTCTCTCTCTCTCTCTCTCTCGAGAGAGAGAGAGAGAGAGAGAGAGAGAGAGAAAAAAAACTTGTTTGGACGTCCTGCTGGCAGAAGGGTGAGTATGGATTTGACGTCACGGGTACCGAAGCAAACTAAAGGCTAGGTAGGACAGTGAACAGAACTTGCGGGAGTGATTTCGGCGCCTCCCATTGGCTAAGATCGTAGTGGTAGATGAGTGTGCTGGAAGTTGAAAGGGAAGTGAGTGTGCAGGAAGTTGAAGGGGAGGTGTTCTCAGACGACAAGGCATATCAATTTTCAACATTCATGTGTACAGCAAGATTAAAATTTTTCGGAGACGTGTGAACATTACTACAGTTTACTGAAAGAAATAATGGCGGTG
>NC_136954.1:9419620-9442120 GCF_032717465.1 Coenobita brevimanus
TAACGTTAACCTATCCCACTAGGGCTGCCTGGCTGAGGGCGATGGTGCTGAACCGTAATACAGAAGGGAAATATGCAGTCGGGACTGCAAAGGTGTTCTAGTTCAGCTGCCGCCATTTTTACCACCATTCTTTCTCCTTTACATCACACTTATTCCTCGTTATCATTTATCTTCGTCCTCTTAACACTAGCTCCTCCACCCCTCTCGTCTTTCTTCCTAAATCCATGCTTCATTTCCTTTCTCATTTCCTTTCTTAGATTTTTCGCATCTCGCGCTGGCATTGTTCCTCCTCTCTCTCTCTCTCAATCTCTCACTGAATTTTACTTCGGGTCTCGTGACCAACCTTCACTTTCACTCTTAATTAACTTCCGCCTCCATAACTTCCTCTCCCACTACCCTCTCCCTCTCCAGCTCTCTCTCCCCTCTCCCTTCCTCTCCTAGTCACATTCTCTCAGTGTCACTTGAACTCTTCCTCTCTCTGTCATACCTATTTATCCCTTCTTGCTCTCTCCCCTCTCCTCCAGACAATCTTCTCCACCAACAGTATTACAAGTGACGAAGGAGGGAGGGGAGAAGAGAGAAAGCTCTTTAGAGGAGAGAAGAGGGGAAAGGGATAGGTATGGAAAGAAATGAGGGAGAAGGGGAGATGAGGATGGAAGTGAGGGGGGGAAAGGATGGAAGAGAGGGAAGGAAAAGAAGGAATAATGGAAAGGAAAAAATGAGAAAAAAGGAGGACAAGATGGAAGATAGGGGAGGAAAGGAAGGGAGAGTGGGGACGAAAAGAGGCAAGAGAGGGGAGGAAAGGACGCAAGAGAGGAGAGGAAAGGGCGGAAGAGAGGGGATGGAAAGACGGAAGAGGGGGGAGGATAAGAAGGAAGAAAGGGGAGGATAAGAGGGAAGAAAGAGAAAGGTAAGATGGAGGAAAGGGGAGGATAAGAAGAAAGAAAGGGAAGGAAAAGATGAACGAATGGGGACGAAGAGCCGAAAATAGGAGGATAAGATGGAAAAGTGAAGAGGATAAGATGGTAGAGAGTAGAGGACAAGATGGACAAGAGAAGAGGAAAAGAGGGAAGAGGAGGGTGAGAGAAGAAGGAGAGAGGTCTTGAGTGCAGGGGAGAGAAAGCATAAAGTTGGAGAGAAAAGGAGAGAATAGGGCAAGATGGTAAGGAAAAAGAGTAATGAGAGACGGGACGAGAGGAAAGGAAGTGTGAACATGGGGGAGGAAAAGAAGAAGTGGAAAAGTTCTTTGGAGGAGGGAAGGGTGCTGAGACGGAAAGTGGGAGGAAAGGAAGGAAATGGGGAGGAAAGTAGGAGAAAATCGGAAGAAAGGATAGAAGCAGAGGAATGTGTGGGGAGGAGAAGAGGAAAGGAAAATGAAAAATAAAGGAGGGGAAGTACAAGGACTGGGGAAACAGGAAAAAGGAACGGTAGAGGGGAAAGGGGGCTAAACGAAAGGTAAAGGAAGAAGGAAAATGAAAGGAAAATAAGGTCAGAGAGAGAGAGAGAGAGAGAGAGAGAGAAAGGGGGGATGATCCTTTGAGACATCTGGCTATCACTCCTGATGGGAACGCTGTAAGGAGCTGCCCCACCTACTGAGAGGCTGGAAAACACAATGAGAGGAAATTTGTACCTCTCTCTCTCTCTCTCTCTCTCTCTCATACGAACTCCTGCAAAGGACCCACTGCTAACAAAGCCAACCATAAACCGAGATGGAGACCAAAAATCATTCATTCATTCATTGCCAGACGCCATGTATCCCAAACGGGGTGACTCAAAATAAAAACTAATAAGGAACGAAATTGAAGTCTGATCAAATTAATCTTACAATATATAGCGAAAAAATCCTGGACAAAAAGTTACTTTATACATACATACCCGGTACATACATACATAGAGAGAGAGAGAGAGAGAGAGAGAGAGAGAGAGAGAGAGGGGGGGGGGGGAGGAAGGAAATATTGCAAAAATCAGGAAGAGTAATTTTAAAGTGTCCTTGATGGTGTATGAAGGTAAGAAGTGGTGGGATTTGGCGAGAAATGGCAAGACTTGACGAGAAGCAGCGAGACGTGGCGAAATGTAACAAGATATGGCAGGAAGTGGCGAGAAATGGCAAGATATGGCCATAAGTGGCGAGAGGCGGTGGGATATGGCGAGAAGCGAAATATAGCGAAAAGTCGCGAGATCTTCCGAAAAGTGGCGTGGGACTGTGACGGGGAGAAACGGCGTGACAAGAGAAGCAACGAAAATTTGATATACTGCGAGAAGTGGTGAGAAAATAAGTGAGGAGGCAAATAATAATAATAATAATAATAATAATAAAATCGAAATCAGGCTATAAGTGGCGAGATCAGGAGAGCAGTGGTGAAATCAGGTGGTAGGTGGAGAGAATAAACGAGATATGGCAAGTTGCGAGATCAAACGAGATATGGCAAGTGGCGAGATCAGACGAGATGTGGCAACAAGTGGCGAGATCAGACGAGGTATGGCAAGAAGTGGCGAGATCAGACGAGAAATGGCAAAATGTGGCGAGATCAGACGAGATATGGCAAAAAGTGGCGAGATCAGACGAGATATGGCAAAGAGTGGCGAGATCAGACGAGATGTGGCAAGAAGTGGCGAGATCAGACGAAATGTGGCAAGAAGTGGCGAGATCAGACGAGATATGGCAATAAGAGAGATCAGACGAGATATGGCAAGAAGTGGCGAGATCACACGAGATATGGCAATAAGAGAGATCAGACGAGATATGGCAAGAAATGGCGAGATCAGACGTGATCTGGCAAGAAGTGGCGAGATTAGGCAAGATTAGGCAAGAAGTGGCGAGATCAGACGAGATATGGCAAGAAGTGGCGAGATCAGACGAGATACGGCAAGAAGTGGCGAGATCAGACGAGATATGGCAAGAAGTGGCGAGATCAGACGAGAAACGACGAGATATACCAAGCACTGACAAGTGACTATGTGGCTGAGCGCAAATTGTGAAGAGGTGTAGATGAGGGCGAATGGCAGAAAGGATGGCTGGACGAGACGAGACGAGACAAGCGGCAAAACCAGACGGGATAAGAGGAGAAGAGGCGAGATCAGATAAGATGTAGCGAGATCAGACGAGAAATGACGAGATACTGCGAGAAATACCAAGGGTGTGCGTGGTTAGGCGGGAATGTTGTGGTGGTGTGAGTGAAGGTGGACGGTGGATGGGATGGCGTGATTTTACCAGGGAACACATACCTCTCTCACCACACTGGCAAATGATGATGATGATGATGACAGAGAGAGAGAGAGAGAGAGAGAGAGAGAATTAAACGACAGAGGAAGGAATGAACAGAGGGTGGTAGAGAGAGAGGGAGAGAAGGAAGGGAGAGAGTGTTGTAGGGAGATGGGGAGAAGATGAGAGTGATGAGGTGGGACTGCAAGGGAGAGAGGGTAAAAAGTGGAGAGACAGAGAGGGAGGGAGAGAGGGGGCGAGTGAGAAGAACCACACACATCTATGGCGGTAGTCGTCTCAGGGGGAATGGGTGAGAGGAGGAGGGGGAATGAGAAAGACGCAGAGAGGGAGAAAGAGCGAGAGGGAACACATCCATACACCCTACCATTCTAAGCTATGTGGGTGTGTAGGTCTCGAGGGGAATGGGTGAGTAGAAGGAAATTGTGAATAGCGGATACGGTCATAAAGCCCATTCGCCTCCCTTGCCTCCTCACTGCTGGATTCAGACACACTTGAAGGAGACGTAGTGGACAAAGGTGCATCTTACCACCCAACAGACGAATGGCAACATGCATCTCAATATACCAAGTCACATCTAAGCATATATGAATCCAGTGATGAAACAAAGACTTGAGAGGCAAAAGGACTCTAGGGCCCATCTCGTGGCGTCAGGAGGCTCCCCAGCACCCCTGCCTTAGCAATTTATTTTTGAATATGGCTGTTTAATATCGTTTTGCACGTTATTTGTGCAATGTTAGAAAGATTTATGTAACAGAATAGGACAGTAGGGAATAATAAACACAAGTCACTCAGGAAAAGATGTTAGGAAGCTTCTTAACCGACGAGAATAGCACCCTCGTATTTCACTGAACATTATCGTCTTCACGTCAGAATCCTTCTACAATGACTAGGCATTCGATGTGGCCCCTCTAACGCAGTGAATGAATGTGTGTTCCTTTACTTCAATACAGAGTAGACAGCTGTGGACATCTTTGTTAACTTCCTCACGATCGGGGCAGCTCTAGACGATTTATTCAGCTTAGAGTGAATCATAGGAGCCTGAGAGCGTTAATGCTATCACCATCAATACCCTCTGAGCTTTATTAATTTATTTATATTCTGGACACAGACTACACTATCGTTCCCTAACCCCTACCTGCCCTGCTAAGCATCACAAAGTGAGTCACCTGTAAGCCCTAATACCTTTCCTTCACGCTGATTACGTGCTAGTTTCTCACTTAGGAATGATGTGATGGATCGTCCCTGCGTCCTTCTAGACAGCATTCCACTGCTCTATCCACTCCACCATCACCTCCCACGATGATGAACGTAGTGTTTGCTGTCACATCACAGCCACGCCTCACAACTCGCTGCCCACGTTCTGGAGCCCTTTCAAAGTTTTCCGCTGACATGAGAGGTTCCCCTTTTTGTTTCACTCTCGCAGACACACAGAGTTAATTAGCTTGAGTTTACCCGGAAGACTTGGGTCCAGTGTTCTCCAGATAACGCACTTTGTTGCTGGAAAAGTGGCAAATGCTGGTTTCCGGCAACATCATAGTTTTCGTAACGTATGGTTTGTGAGCGTTACCTCGGTCTATATTGGATCTCCCTTCTCAAGTGTTCTCATCCATATATATTGTTGGCATTTACCAGACTTTTTTTCAGTTATCATTCCACATTTCTATTATAATGTTTTATTTTCAATCACTCATCCTTTTTTCTGATTTTATGCTGCCTTTGTGTGTGTGTGTGTGTGTGTGTGTGTGTGTGTGTGTGTGTGTGTGTGTGTGTGTGTGTGTGTGTGTGTGTGTGTGTGTGTGTGTGTGTGTGTGTGTGTGTGTGTCTTACCAAAATATCCCGAAATCAAATGTGAAAATTGTACCCAAACTCTGCGTGCAGTATCCCGAAATATGTGGCTTGTTTGTTAATAATTTTGGTGAAGCTGCGATGATATGCCTCCGATTGCCACAGGGTTTTGCAAGAAAAATACCTTCCAACTTTTTCTTTTTGCTTGTCATTATTCACCATTTTCTATCGTACCATCAACGAAGAGAACGGCTATTTAAAAGGTAATTATTCAAAATTCTTCAAAGGCAAGTTATACCCAATGACCTTCACCAACATGATACCCAAGACATCAGGCTTCGGAATGCTAGCGTGAAATTTAACTTGGGAGAAAACGAAGAAATCCTAAGACTTTTGAGGGTAATGCTGCGATGTTATGCCACTAGATCTTGGCCGGCCCTTCACGCTTCACTTATCGTTGATATTCGCTGGTATATGTCGTAATGCGCCTCTCTCTCTCTCTCTCTCTCTCTCTCTCTCTCTCTCTCTCTCTCTCTGATTTTCTTGATGCCACCCATCCAGAAATTCAGTCTCCGTTCTTGTCTTCTCTCACGCCAATCTTGCCATCCCCCCTCCTTAACTACCCTGCCTTCTACACTTCTCACTTTCCTCCTCCTCCTCCTCCTCCGTCACAACGCCAGCAATGAGCTAGATTATGTGGCACTTACGCTGTCTATTTATCTTCTCGAAGTTTTAGTATCCTGGACCAGCTAATTTCTCTTGTATGAAGCTGTCCCAAGGCCTTAATCCCCCCCCCCTCTCTCTCTCTATCTCTCTCTCTCTCTCTCTCTCTCTCTCTCTGATAATGGCTGTACCGGGTCAGTATATCTTCTATATTTCCTGTTTTTATGGCCGGCTGCTTTGTGGCACCGGAGCTGAAAATGACGTTCAGTTTTAGGCACAAAGCATCAATGTCACTACTCAGTGAAGTTAGTCAAGTACATAACACGGTAATTCTTTTTCCGGGGGTGTTTATGAGGGGGAGGATGGAGGGCTGGGGGACAGGGAGAGGGAGGAAGGCAGGGGATGGGAAGAGGGGCAGGAAGGAATGAGTGAAGGAAAGGGGGAGGAAAATAAAAAGGGGAAGAAGACTGGAGAGGGGAGGCAGGGTTGAAGGAAGGGAGAGGGAAGGGGAAAGTAGAGGACAGAGAGAGAGAGAGAGAGAGAGAGAGAGAGAGAGAGAGGTATTGCAAAAAGCGAATGTTATTGTGCATGTGCCCTTTCAGAGAGAGAGAGAGAGAGAGAGAGGTATTGCATAATATGCACACATGCAACAAAGGCTCGATTTGCAAAATGCGAATGCTATTGTGCATGTGGCCTTTGAGAGAGAGAGAGAGAGAGAGAGAGAGAGAGAGAGAGAGGTATTGCATAATATGCACACATGCAACAAAGGCTCGATTTGCAAAAAGCGAATGCTATTGTGCATGTGGCCTTTGAGAGAGAGAGAGAGAGAAAGAGAGAGAGAGAGAGGTATTGCATAATATGCACACATGCAACAAAGGCTCGATTTGCAAAAAGCGAATGCTATTGTGCATGTGGCCTTTCAGACAGAGAAAGAGACGGGGGGGAGGGGAAGAGAATCATAATAGGCGAAAGGGAGAATAAATAGCGGGTGCATGCGTAAACAAAAATGGCTTGAAAACGGGAATGGATGCTTTTTAAACCCTCCTCAATACAACACGCTGATATTACATGCCTTTCCCTCCTTTTTATTTATTGCAACCATGGATATTAAAACACGAATATTTAAATCTACTATTATTATTCCCATAACGCAATATGGCGAACAGTTCATATTTGTATGTCCCTTCCTCAACCCCCTTCGGATGGGATTTCGTCTCTGTTTTGTTGCGGTTCCCTACAGACGATTTTATTCAGCTACTGAGAGGCTTTTAAGTATTATGGGCTAACCAGGTTCTCATTATCCCTTTCACTACAAGATCTTCCCAAAGGTGAAAAAAAGTCTTTAGGTAACAAAAAACACATGATAATATATAAATAAAACAATAACTTCGAAAATGCAACTGATGCCATGTATAAAGTTTGTCCAAAAAAGCAGGTCACTTTCGTATTTCATTCCCTAAGAATCTTGCTTTAAAATTTTCCAAGGCATTGACCCAATAATGCAAAGATTATGTGCACTTCCCATTTTTTAAAAACTAATAAGTGAAATCTCTTATTGAAATATTTCGTCTAATAATAAATTATAATATTCAATGTCTAAATCACTCCTGAAGATCAAGTAAAAAAAGTACTGTTGTGGACACTACTAGCGATCCCCATCAGAACGATAATTAACAAGACAGTGACCACTGACTGATAATCCAGTATTGCGATCATCAGAATCCTATCAAACTTTTTGTCTAAAAGTTTATTAATGCTTCAGCAAAAAAGTAGATTGATATTAGTGTCCACTATAATATATCTGTTTTACTATTCTCACCCCATAACACAGTGAAAAATCTCTTACTGCTTCTCTCTCTCTCTCTCTCTCTCTCTGTTTTCTGTCTTCTCTTTTCCCCTTTTTACACTGTTAATGGTTTACTTGATGGTTCATGAGGGCATTGTGAAAAGGGGAAATTACTGTAATAAGAATGATGATTATGTTAATCAGGTATTCAGTTTTATATAGTTACATACGTAAATATTGGGAATAAACACTGCCAAAGAAGGACGTATTTCTGCTCAGTAAACACTCAAAGGACTTATTTCTGCTCTGCAAACAAAGGACGTATTTCTGCTCTGTAAACATTCAAAGGACGTATTTCTGCTCTGCAAACAATCAAAGGACGTATTTCTGCTCTGTAAACATGAAAAGGACGTATTTCTGCTCTGTAAACATTCAAAGGACGTATTTCTGCTCTGCAAACAATCAAAGGACGTATTTCTGCTCTGTAAACATTCAAAGGACGTATTTCTGCTCTGCAAACAATCAAAGGACGTATTTCTGCTCTGCAAACAATCAAAGGACGTATTTCTGCTCTGTAAACATGCAAAGGACGTACTTCTGCTCTGTAAAAAAGCAAAGGACGCATTTCTGGTCTGTACATTCAAAGGACGTATTTCTGCCCTGTAAATATTTCTGTCAGCATCACTCTCCTCGGGTGTCATTTATAGAGGATCTTGTTCATTTTTTTTACGAGAAACGTATTTCCATAACAGCTTTTATTAGTGTGTGTGTGTGTGTGTGTGTGTGTGTGTGTGTGTGTGTGTGTGTGTGTGTGTGTGTGTGTGTGTGTGTGTGTGTGTGTGTGTGTGTGTGTGTGTGTGTGTGTGGTCTTCACTTTATCAACTCCTAATTTAATTTTGAAGTGATAATTACCTGTACGAATGAAAATGAAAGCAGACACAAGCAACCTTAGTCACAACTTAACCCCTTCACTCCGACTTTTTCACTTTAAGCCTGCTACCTAATGTCAGTTTTAGTCAATCAGGGGAGGACCTCTGGCTGGGACGAGGTTTGTGAAGACTATACTGTATGTTAAGCTTATCCTGAGGTGAATCAAACCGTCCGAATATAGCAAGAATAAAATACAAACACGCCATCGAATTCAAGGAGATGAGAGTAAATACTGGACCTCATCATTATCCTTCCTTCCCAACTCCATATTCTACCTGGGCTTCCTACTTCATCAATTATTTCCATAGGCCAGCTCCTTCCTTCCTTCCTTCTTTCCCGTCAGTGTCGTCTTTTCTTTCTTAATCCTTCTTCATTTACAGCAGTTCATGTCCTTATCTTCTATCGTCAAGACTACATCATCATCATTATCACCAAACAACACCATCATCATCACTATCATCATCATCATCATCAATTACCATCATCATTATCACCATCAGCCATCATCGTCATCATCATCTCCATCATCATTATCATCATCACCCTCACCATCATCATCATCAATCCTTTACCTCCTTCTACCTTACCTTCCTTTTCTTCTCATTCTCATTTGTCTTCTCATTACCCTCATCCACTCGTATTTTCTATGTCACTTCCCCCTTCCCCCTGATATTACTTTTCATTGTCATTTTACTCTCTCCTTCTCCTTGCCACTCTGCTTCTTCCTTTCTTCTCTCTCTCTCTCTCTCTCTCTCTCTCTCTCCATCCGAAAATACCTAACAAGAAATTCAAGTAAAAAAAAAAAAAAATCCCCCACGAAAAAAAGTGTACGAAAACCAAGGAGGGGACGGAGGGGGATGGGGACGGAGGGGAGAGGGGACGGAGAAAGTGAAGAGGAAGAAGCGGGGGGGGAACAAGAGGAGATTTGTGACCTGAGAGTTGGGGAGGAGAGGAAAGGGGGAAGGGGTTTTATACGGGGTTGTCGAAGGTAGGGGATATGAAGGTAGGGAAAGAGTGGGGAGGGGGTGAGCGAAGAGGGAGAGGGATGGGGGCGAAGAAAGATGGTGATGGGGGAGGAGGAACACAGAGGGTGAGGGGAGTATGTAAAAGGGGAGCTAGGAAGGTTCGAGATATGAGAGGAGGGGGGGATATGAAGGTAGGGAAAGAGTGGGGAGGGGGTGAGTGAAGAGGGAGAGGGATGGGGGCGAAGAAAGATGGTGATGGGGGAGGGGGAGCACAGTGGGTGAGGGGAGCAGGAAAAAGGGGAGCTAGGAAGGTTCGAGACATGAGAGGAAGGGATCGGAAAAATGGGGTGGCGAGGGTAGAGGGTTACAAAGGGTAGGGGTGGCAAGAGGGGTAGGGCAAGCTCAAGGGGAGGGGAAATGGTGCAAGGATGGTGACAAAGGAAGGGAGGCGACGGTGGGAGGGGGGGGGGTGAGAGTAGAGAAGAGGGCTCTGACAGACAGACCAGATGACAGGTACAAGCAGACAGACAGTCGGCACTGATCCGGAAGCAGATTAATAAATATAACAACGGGCGAAGGAGGACAGGAGGCTGAGAAAAAGGTTTTGGGCTGAAGGAAGTGGGAAAAAGAAAGAAACAGGCAGGCAGTAGATATGGATATCTGGACGAAGATGAAAGAAGAATGAAGAAAGAAGATCTGGGAGAGTCGAGGAAGGAAGGAGATCGGAGATGGGTACAGGTGGGTGAAGAGGGACCTGGGATACAAGAGGTGAGGGACAGACACACAGATAGATAGACAGGCTGGCCCAGACAAAGAGGCAGACAAAGGAAGGAGGAGAGAGTAAAGGCTGACAGGCAGTCGGCGCAAATTTCCGAGAGACGATAGAGGTTGAGTAAGGTGGGGAGTTGGGTATAGTGAGGGAGGTAGTGAGGAGGCAACGACAGAGAACATGGGGCGGGGAGGGTTGAGGCAGGGGAGGGCGGCAGGCAGTCCAAGCACGTAGCTGGGATATTAACCAAACTTGGCGCAGCAAGGACCAATTCTGGGCAATTCCGCCGTATCAGAAGGGGATTTTAGGTCGCTAACTATGGGATGGGTTTTGTTGTGGTCTCCAGACTCTTGCCTTCCCCTCCCCCCATTCCTTTCTCCTCCCCCCTCTCCATATTTTCTTTCCTTCTTTTTTTTAAGGAAGCAGGAGAGATGGAGTTGGGACTTTCTGACGACGGGGGTGGGGGCGATGACTTTGAGAATTTGTGGAGGGACGGTGTTGGGTTTGAGACTTTTGCGGGGTTAGGAATATTGACTTAAGACCTTTTTATTACTGGCGAGGAGTTTTTATTCGTCTCGAGACTTCACACATTGCTGGAGTTTTTTTTTTTTTTTTTTTTTCCGGGGGGGGGGGGATGGAGAAGTAAGGATGGTTTTGCCTTTTTGGCCAGACATATGACACTGGACACATCTTCAACGACCACATACAAAACATCAAGAAGCGGTGTATCCCAAACTCAACGCACTTAGGGCAATTAAATCGAAACAATTTGGACAACAAAATGAAACACTCTCTTTACCCTACAAGCAATATATCAGATCAGTGGTCCCCCCGGGCATGTGTCCCCATCCTATCTAACACCCTCTACTCTACAGCACCTTGCAGACTATGTGCAACAACGCTCTGCGCATCATCACTGGCTGCATCACTACCATTATACGCGGCAGCCTGTGTCAACAAACAACACACGTCATTACATGCCAGTGCCACACAATATAACCAAACACAAAACAATCACCACACAAACATTACCAGACCCTCTTCAACAACATCCCACCTCCAGACAATCCAAACACATGCATTGGAGAAACACCTACATACTCATTTCACATGCAGGGAAATACACCTTGATTGCAACACTTTGCTACTATCTCTCCTTCCGAAATCCACCCATCAGAGATACGGTATCCTGAGAATAACAGAGCTGACTGAGTTCACCTAGTTAGGCTTATATCAGGACATCACCCAGCCCTCCTAAGTTACCAGCCTAGATTAGAGGTGGGTGGAGTCACTGACAACACGTGCCCCATTTGTACAACAGACCCACACAACACAACACACATAATAAAGCACCGCACAGCACTTATCACAGTAAGACACTGACACAACAATACTGGGGGTCTTTTTGCTGCGTAGGAAACCTATGCGACGAGCCCATACAAGCAACTGCTTACATGCGGTCGAAGGGTCTGCTGGGACAGGTATAACCGTGGTTAAGCAACAACAACAAAAACAACAACCTTTAGGGGTAGTGGTGTTAGTAGTGTTTACGAGGCTTCGAAGGGAATAACATATTTTCTCGTTTCAAGATTTTTTTTTTTTTTTCTTTGGGGGGGGGAGATTCGGCTTGAGGCGTTTCTGGGAATTTTAGGGCGCTTTTCACACCGCTGCTCACTTGTTATACTTAGTATTTATTTATTTATTCTTTCACTTCTTTATTTACCTATTCACTTTATTAAATCATTAATTTGGGCGTGGTTTCGAGAAACTGCTGGAAATATTTTTTGGAATCTATGTTTTTGAGATTACTCCCTTACTATATTTTTTTTTCTAATTTTTCCTAACGAGACTCCCTTCCCTTTTAGTGAGTTTTTTGCTGAAGAGACTGCCGCCAGATTTTCTGACACTAAAAGAAAATGTTCAGCCCATGAGGATTGGTTGTATGAAGTGTTAGATATGAATCACTGTATCTATCTATGTCTCTATCTATTTATCAATCATCGTCTATCTATTGTCTAACGTCACATCCTATGAGAAGTCTCGACTAAATGGCCTTCAAGCGTTTCCCGTCCAACTCAATAATCTCCCCGCCCATGACACACCACTTTCCCTGAACTCTCTGTTACCTCCTCTCCCCACTCAATTTTATGTGTCCCTCTACTTCCCTTAGAAACTTTACTCCTCTGCAGTTTCCTAGTCAATCTCTTACTCTCCCGTACATACCCTTATCATCAGTCTCTTCTTCTCTCCTAGTACTACTTTAGTCTCTCACTTTCCCTTACATTACCTGATCTCACCTAGCTAATTCTCTATCTCCCTCTCCTCTTAAACATTCATTTTTTTTCCTTTCATTGTGTATTTCCTGCTATAAATCTCTAACATCTTTCTGCTCAACAGATGGGTAAGTGTACTCACATGGCAAGGTCCATCTAACTACAATCCAAGGACACTCATTCCTACTTTACGATTATTGTCCATCGAATTTTACACAGCCACTACCTCGCATATCAAGATGGGGAATGGCCCAGTCTCGTCAGATGAAAAAAAATAATAATTGTTAGTTTGTCGGTAGAAGAGGGTCACTGAAACTCATGACAACAATTTAGGCAGTTGGGGTTAAGAGACACTGACTCATTCTCATTTGTACTATAGTTCTTTCACCATAAGCTGGCCTAGATTTGCTTCCTTTTGCTGCTTATTTCACGTAGCTCAATGGCAGAAGACAATAATACTACGGCTCAGTATCCTTCCCATAGCACTTGGCGACTAGCACGTTATTCTAGTGTTAATCTCTTATAGCTCAGCATTCAAGATGGAGAGATGGTAATTTTAGGCCAAGTTAGAGTAAAAAGAGTATAATACTCACAGCACCACTTAAAACGAACACTCTGCCGACGTAGTGAAAATACTATATAGTTCTTAACCGTTTTGCTATGTGGGGTGTCTTTCGGTTTTGTATTTCATTCGATATTGCGAGAACTTGTTACCGTACCAAACAGCGACCTACACAGTTTAAGACTAGGGAAATACACAGGTGTATGTCATAGCTCTGAGTCTTAATGAGGCATCGTTAGGGAACAAGAGAGAGAGAGTGTGTGTGTGTGTGTGTGTGTGTCTCCCCTAGGGTTCCGCGGTGCTATTAAGGTAATACTTCGCAAATAGCCACCAGTTTTGCAAAATAGCCCAGTGCTTAACCAACTCTCCCCAACCACTCATTTGCACATGTAATTATTTTTTGCTATTCCCAGATAGTTTTATTCAGCTAACCTTTTTTTTCCCTTTCAGAACAGATATTTACATTATCACCTATCCCATTACAAGCAAGACTCGAATGGGCCAAACAGATTTAATGTTTGTTTTCCTGTATACAACGCTCCTACTCTGCTAATAACCAGCCTTTCTCCCTCTCTGCCCCTCGTCCTCGTCCCCCTCTGCACTCCCTGAATTACTTTACCTTTATTTTCGTACATATTCAGAGAGCTTAACACTAATTCCTTGCTTGAGCTCCTCCTTCTTCTGCTATTCGTCCGTTGTCATACATCTCATCCTCCACTCCCTGTGCCTTCCTTTATCCCCCCTCCCCACAGAATTCTATCCCTACCCCCCCACGTCAACCTTCCTTGCGTTTCCCATTCCATCTTTCCAGCCCAGTTCTTACCATGTTCCCCTGATGCCCACACTTTTCTTCCATCTGTTTCTCTCCCCATCTCACATTATTCCTCAATCCTCATCCCTTCCTCTATCCCCTATTATTACACTTTCATCTCCTTCATCTTCCACTGTTCCTCTACGACCCACTACTATTCTGCCCCTATTCATCATCTCCTCCCCTGCAGTATGCCTTCCCCCCCCCTCCACTTACCTTTCCCTTGTTGTTAATTACCTCCCACGACGATCTCTCTCTCTCTCTCTCTCTCTCTCTCTCTCTCTCTCTCTCTCTCTCTCTCTCTCCAAGCAAGCAGCATCCCCAACCTCTCCCCTCTCCCTTCCATATTTCACCTTTCACCTCCTCCACTCTCCTCCTCACCCTGCTCCTACTCTTTCTCCTCATACCTCCACTCCCTCTCTCCGTCCCAGACACATACCCACCCCTTCCTCCCTCCCTTTCCATGTCTCCGTCACACTCTCCTCCCCTCTCTTTTCCTACTTTCCTTCCTTCCCTCCCTCACTCCCTCTGCCTGCGACACACTCTCCTCCCCTCTATTTTCCTTCTTTCCTTCACTCCATCCCTCCCCCTACCTCCGTTACACTCCCCTCCCCTCCCCTCTCTTTTCCTTCTTTCCTTCCCTCCCTCCTTCCCTCCCGCTGCCTCCATCATACTCTCCTTCCCTCTCTTTTCCTTCCTTCTTCCTTCCCTCCTTCCCCTTGCCTCCATCATACTCTCCTCCCTCCCTCCCGCCTCCCCTGGCTCCATCATACTCTCCTCCCCTCTCTTTTCCTTCCCTCCTTCCCATTCTTACCCCCCATGGGAAGCCCCGCCATAAAAATATATAATGACAGATCGCCTGTCTCAAATCTCCGGCCGTCGCCAGTCCCATGAAAATATGATGGACGGTTTTGGCTCTTACTCTGGCCAGCCCTCGAGGTGGCTAGTCCTTTCCCTGAGGATATATTTCTTATATTTTTGACATTTTTAGTTTTGGGTTTTAGATGCATATTTAGGAAGATCTCTCTCTCTCTCTCTCTCTCTCTCTCTC
This sequence comes from Coenobita brevimanus, assembly GCF_032717465.1. Taxonomy (NCBI): domain Eukaryota; kingdom Metazoa; phylum Arthropoda; class Malacostraca; order Decapoda; family Coenobitidae; genus Coenobita; species Coenobita brevimanus. Next base: position 9,434,439 of record NC_136954.1, read on the forward strand.
TCTCTCTCTCTAACACACACACACACACACACACACAGTTTCTCATACAGTCTTCCCTGTACTCACATTCTCTAACCCCCTCTCCTTTCAAGCACGATATATAGATAGATAAAGATAGACAGACAGACAGGATATAGCGAGAAATACCAAGGGTCTGTGTGGTTAGGCGGGAATGTTGTGGTGGTGTGAGTGAAGATGGACGGTGGATGGGATGGCGTGATTTCACCAGGGAACACATTATATATCCCACCACACTGGCATATAGGATAAAGATAGATAGATAGATAGATAGATAGATAGATGGATAGAGAGAGAGAGAGAGAGAGAGAGAGAGAGAGACTGTGTCAAATAAAATAGAAATGGAAAAAATTCTAAGGCTTTCCCGCTGAGCCTCACATATCACCTGGACGTATATCTGATCCCCCCTCCCCTCTCTCGCTCTCTCTTTCTCTCAAAGCTGACCATCGCCCTCTACAATAATAAAAAAAAAAACGATAAAAGTAAAAAAAGGAGGTGACTGAAAAGGCCTGGAATATTACTGTTATGATAAATGGCGTCATGAAACTTCCCCTACCCTCACTTTCCTCTTCTTTCCCCATTCCCCTCTACTTCTCTCCCTTTCTCCCTCTCTCTTCTTCCGGTCCTTCCTCCCCTCCCATTCACTTCCCTTCCTCCTCTTTCCTATTCCTGCCCCCTCCCCTCCTCACACCACCATTGATCCCCATCCCGTCTCTCTCCTCTTCCATCATGTTCCTCCTCCCGCCTCTCCTCTCTTCCCCTCCATCCTCTTCACCCCTCTCTCTCTTTCCTCTTTCCCCTCCCTTTCCACTCTCAATCTTTTTTCTTCTCTCATTCTCTTTGCTTTAACTTTCTCTTACCCCTTTCCCCTCTGTTACTCCCCTACCCGACCTTCCCCTCCTCTCCCATCCCCACAACTCCAATCCACTCTTCCTTTCTCTTCCCTTCACCTACCCTTTCCTTCCTAGATTCAAGCACTCCTCGCTCCCATTTCTCTTCGTTTTCCGCTTTCTCTCCCTTCCTTTAACAATCGTTTCTGTACATATCTTTTGTATTGTCATCACCCTCCTCTTTCCTTTCCTTCTCCCTCAACTTCTGTACATCCTCTTCCGCCTCTCTCTTCCTTGTCAATCTTATACTATTCTCTCTCTCTCTCTCTCTCTCTCTCTCTCTCTCTCAACAGCAGGCGACATTCAAACAACTCACCCTCATCAATATCGCTAACTTGACTTCACCAGCATCGACAGCCTACCATAACTCTCCCAGACCAGCAATACCACCTGACCCCCTCACGTCTATAACTCAAATCCTGCATGCACGCACCACGCACTCAGCGCACGCACACACACACACACACACACACACACACACACACACACACACACACGCAGTCCCTCTAATTTCAAGTACTGTATTAAGGTCCCATCATCCCCTATCTGTCATCTTTCATTTCAAGCAACAGTGGAAGACGATTTAACCTTTGGCTGCGATTTACCTACTTTGCCATTTATTTTCAGCTGCAGTCAGACGATTTTACTAAGCTGAAGAGATTTCCGGGGCACTGAAATTTTTAGAAGTGGAAGGATTAACATAGTGACCTGGAATAAAGGACCTAGCTTCCTTCTCTCTCTCTCTCTACCTACCTACCTACCTACCCACCTACCGACAACAGACGATTTTCACCTCTTCAATCCGGGCAGGTCCTCGAGCGTATTCTTGTTACTAGCAGGCAATTATGTTCACCTTAGGAAAAGTCTCTTGTATTCTAAGGAGGTTTTTGAAGACTGACTCTACCCCCACCAGGTCGAAAAGCCTACCTTAAACTGAATAAAACTCCCATGATATCACAGTAACAAAATATGGGAAAAAAATAAAAAGACAATATCGGCCTCAATGGGTTCCGATCACACAAACTTTCCGTTTGGGACAGTATCAAATTTGGGTCGTATTCTAAGAGACGACGGAGATTTCGTAATACCTCATCTTTAGCGATTTATTTTGCAGATTACTCTTTCATATCACAATGTTTGTTGCTGATGGATCTATGTCGATATTTCGCACTCTAATATCACCATGTATGAGAATGATGAAAGTTATGAGGCTATGAAACAAACTGTATGCAATGGATTGTTAAGGTGTGATATGCAAAATAAATCGCTAAGGAAGAGGTGTTACGAAGCCTCTATGCAACCTTGATTACGTTACTGTGTCCTAGTCTGTTATCTTGGGCCTGCATTCTCGTCATTTAAGGATGCTCCCTAACACCTCTTCATATGCGATTTATTATGCATATTACACCTTGCCGTCCGCTTGTGTGATACTTAAGTCATCCCAGTATAACCATACTCTGCACAAATAATGTACATAACGATATTAGTCAGCCGAATCTAAAAATAAATCGATGAGGAGGAGGTGTTAGGGAACTTCCTTACCTGACGAGAATACGGGCCTTGGACACAGCAGATGATGTAGTTCCTCTTTGTCAACGATATATAAACGATTCCACACCTAACTTTCTCGTATGTTATCTGTTTAATATCGACACCCTTTGCATCAGTAACACACAAGATGATGCATAATACAAGAGTAGTGTACTGAAGAAACCAACAGAGGGATTACCATACCTCCGATGCCAACTAAAATTACTGGCCTATAAAACAACGTAAGTACACCACCGAACCTCTGATCATTTACACGTTACCAACACAGTGGGATCCATTACTCAGTGTGTTGTGTTGGTAGGAGTTTGGGGACCGAAAATATGATGTGTTTAAAAAGCTGGCGATTTTATTCAGCTTAGCTATGGTAGGAATTTGGTAGCTAAAAATATGCACACTTTGAATACCTACCGACAGCTAAACTTGATATAATTTCAGTTAGCCTTTTGTAGGCATTGGTAAAGACAACTAGGCAAAATTCATACAGATGGCTATTTTACCATGCTTATTCATAGCTTTTGGTAGTAAAATGGCTTCAGCCCAACTGTGTCCACCAGTGAATCATGTCATTCTGACTTTTACTGGTAGGAATTTGGCAACTACAAATATGCAAAATTTCTACAGCTGGAGATTTTACATAACTTATTCAAAGCTTTTGGTAGTAAACTGGCTTCAACCCAACTGTGTCCACCAGTAAATCATGCCATTCTCAACTCTGAACAGCCAAATCATGACCAATTCATCTCACAGATCCCTTGTTGCTGGTCCATTTTTCTTCTTCACTCCAGCACCAGCCTCGTCCGGGGCAGCTGTAAATTAACATCTTCCCCACATTAGGACAGTGTGGGGGAAAAGTAGGCCTCACATTTCACCACGATGTTTAGGCAAGGTGCTCATGTGTTCACCGCATTTCCCTCGTTAGTGATCTAGGTGTTCAGTGTCTTCCTCGTTAGCCCAGTTTATTTCTTTTTTCAGTGCTCGTGTGTTCAGTTTCTTTCTCGTTACAAGATGCGTTAGGTCTCTTTGATGGGGATTTGTTGCAGCCGCTCAAGAATTGGATCGTGATGCATAGGATACTCCCAGACTGCTTGGGTTGACTTAAAAGGAAAAACAGGGCTTGTGATGAATGCCTACCGACTACAGGGAGGGGGAAGTGACAGGAACGCGGTCAAATTAAGCCTAGTCTTTCCCTTGAGTATAACAAGCACCCACCAAACCTATATCCAGGATAATATTTATATGTAATGCTGGTCGAATAGGGATATGGGGTAAACAAACTCTGTCTACCAGTCTGGCTTCGTAGTTTTGTTTAGCTTAGAAGTAATGGCAATCAAAGGGTTAAAAAAAAACACTTCTTACTGTTATGAATGCTGTAGAATACTAAGTTCCAGCATTCATGTTTAGCTGAGAAAAATATCCAAAACTTCTGTTTAGCTGGGAAGAATATCCAGCAATTCTGTTTAGCTGAGAAAAATATCCGGAAATTCTGTTTAGCTGAGAAAAATATCCAGCAATTCTGTTTAGGTGGGAAGAATATCCGGCAATTCTGCTTAGCCTAGATCATTTTTAACAGCTGTAGTTGTCCTTGTGATCTCTGGCTCATCTGAACGTGAACCCAGTGGACCGCAGGCTAAAGTTTCCCTCCTCCTGCAGTCCAACATCCCCCTTTCAAAGGACTGAGAGGAAAGTGAGGGGCGTTTGTATAACCAGGCACTGAAGCTGCCCGGCTATACCGTAGTGGTGCTAGCATGGGAAGACATACAGACAGACGCACAAAATCTTCCCAAACTTTGAAGAATAGATAGCGGAAAAAAAAATATAAAACGGAAACATCTGAAACACGCACTAGCACAGACAGGAATTATAAATGTATTTCGTCAGCTGTAGATTTTCTTCCGATGGAACTGGGAAGAGAGTTGTTTCATTCACTCTCTCTCTAACACCAAAATTCTAACAGCCTAAAGGGTTAACAGGAAGTCAGAACAGTAAAAGTCAAACATCATAACTATGTGCAGTGGTCATTTCGTATTACTGATGTACAGGAATATTTTTCAGGCCTACATCAGAAATTTTGTTCAGGCTAAAAATTTCTGCCAGATAACTGGGCTAATGTAAGCCTCCTATGACTCACTCACAGTTAAATAAAGTCTCTTCATGTTGGCTGGAACCGAGTACTAGAACTGTAATGACCATGAGCGGCTTAATGTGGATATTCTTGCTTTCTGTTATCACTACAAAAGATAACGTCTCGGGAATGGTCCTGCTTTCTGTCATCAATATCAGCGTCTCGAAAATAGTCTTGGTTTTTGTCATTAATACAAAAAAATAACGTTTCATAAATATACGCAGCATAACTTAATTCGAGTTCAGATATGGAGATTTCCTAACACTTTTTCCTTTGGATATTCTTGCTTTCTGTTATCACTACAAAAGATAACGTCTCGGGAATGGTCCTGCTTTCTGTCATCAATATCAGCGTCTCGAAAATAGTCTTGGTTTTTGTCATTAATACAAAAAAATAACGTTTCATAAATATACGCAGCATAACTTAATTCGAGTTCAGATATGGAGATTTCCTAACACTTTTTCCTTTGCGACTGAATATGCACATTACAATTCCATACTCTGTGTAACTGATGTAAACTGAGCTGATATTAATACGACATAAATAACATACAGTGGAGTGCTGAGGTGTAATATGCAAACAAAATCGCTAAGGATGAGGCGCTACGAAGCCTCCTAGGCTACCTTAAATACAACCCCCTCTGCCATGGCGTCTATTGCTTAATTCTAATCACACTGACTATTATAATGCTCTCAATTTTATTTTTTTCCACGTTCGTCCATCTCCAGTCTTTTTCCCCACAGTTTCTCTCTCTCTCTCTCTCTCTCTCTCTCTCTCTCTCTCACACACACACACACACACACACACACGCACACACACACCAAGTTTCACTGACACTAAAGCTTTTATACTGCATATGTAACATTATATTTTCACAGTATTTCATAACCCAATGAGGGGAGCGCGGTAGCTCAGTGGTAGGGTGTCGGGCTCGTAATCGTGAGGTTGCGAGTTCGCGCCCCGCCAGTGGCTGCTGTGCTGGGAGGGGTAGCGCTTTCCTGTAACCCTAGCAGGCCTATACGATCTGATGAGGTCTAGCTCGGGGATTAATCCCCTTAACCCAATGAGCACTTTCTTATATCTTTATTCAGCGAATGATTCATCGTTTCCATGTTCATCTAACTACACCTGGCCATCAACTGAGCTGAAAAAAAAAAAAAAAATCCTACCATTCTGATTACCAAACTCCTTAATGTCATTTCTGTCCCTACGCAGTAACGAACACTTTCCCTCCTGTTAATTTCATTAACACTCTTTCAATACACTTTTTGCAGTATTCATTATCATCACTATTCCACCAATGCATCTGTCCAATATTTCCTGGCTTCAGCAGTTCATTTCCCCTCCCTCCCTGTTTTTTCCAGTCTTTCCCGGTGTGTAATGAGTCGGCAGCCATTCATCCATTCCCCTCACCTGGGCCGTATTAGCGGTGTCATGTCCATTAACCGGATTGTCGAGGTGGCAGTTTCACAGGGACTCCCCCGGTGCTGGTCGTGTCACATTTTCTGTGTCGGCTCCACATTTCGCGTCAATGGCTTTACTTTCTCGGCTACGACCGTATCACATAGCCAGTTTAAAGACTTTAGAATTCTCGAGTTGCATACAGCCTTCATTAACACCACCATGAGAAGGTCACCACTATGAGAGGGTTAATGGTAACAGTATTATCACTCTGGTTTCTGTGACTAACGCAGCTGCATGAAATGGTCTAAAGATAGATGGACATGAACACTTGAGTTGTCCCGACCATGTTAGGGTTAGAGGAAACAATACCAACACTCAAGTACTTTTATTCATTCTTAGATGGATAAATGCAGGGGTATCCGGCGCTGCCCAGTAAAACCCTATGATTGAGCAAATCAACATTGCCTGGGACCCTAGATGGCCACTCTCTCTGTGGGAGAAGGCCCCCCAGGTCCCATTTTACCCACTGAAACTATGTTCCCCCTAGGGCCCATTTCCCCATGGATATATTCTCCATGGACCTATTCCTACCTTGGATCAAATTTGCCAGTACCCACCTATCCCACCAATCCGTCCATCCATCCGTCTCGCTGCAGCTAATAATGGTATGGTTGTAGGACTTAAAAAAACAAAGGTAATTTGCTGCCATGTTTCCATCATGCTGACTTGATTATATCTAATTAGTCCTAATCTTGGCCATCAGGGGCGCCACTTTAGCAACTGTGGTGTACACAATTAAATTCCTCGTATACGGTACAGTAACACCACGTAGAGCATTTTACAGAGTTATAGATACATCTCCTCGATTTTCCACAGTGGTCAGACACACAAGCAGACAAACATTCTCACGTGTGTGTGTGTGTGTGTGTGTGTGTGTGTGTGTGTGTGTGTGTGTGTGTGTGTGTGTTTTGTCTAGCGGTATGTGAAATAAAATACTAGAGTTTTACCTATCACGAGAGTTCACCACATATCAATTAACACTTCAATACGACGACACTGAACCGTTTATGTTATTATTGCTATCTCCAGGCGATTTTATTCTACTTCCGAGAGAATTTTAAAACTGAAGAAATTAACCACATACTTTATAATTATCATCCCTTTCCTTACGAGGGGTTCACGTATACTGCATGTGTCGATTACCAAAATATATATATAAATGCGGTAATATATAAATAATAGACATACATACATACAAAATACAGACATGCGTACATACATACATACACAGGACAGATTAATAAATAAATGATAAATAAAAACGACGTCAGCGTAAGAAAGAGCTTAACCCCTTCAATCTCAGTACCTCTTGGGGGACGATTTGCCTATTTTTCCCGACTAACCCCAAAACAGCAAATATAGCCAAGACTGGAAGGTTAAGACACCATCTCCATTCTCTCTTACGACTGGGTCCGTATTCTCGTCTTAAGAAAGCTCCCTAATACCTATTTCTAAGCGATTTATTTTCAATACACCTTGCTATCCTCTTCTGTGTTATTTAGATCGTTCTAATATCACCATTCTCTTCATAAATATATACCATACAAAGTTATATTAACCGGCCACATCCACAAATAAATCGCTAAGGAAGAGACGGTACGGAGCTTCCTTATGTGACGTTAACACGGGCCCTGGGA
>NC_136954.1:9447120-9488458 GCF_032717465.1 Coenobita brevimanus
AGGCATCACTTCCGTATTCTCGTTGGTTAAGGAAGCTCCCTAGCACCTTTTCCTTTGTGATTTAATTTCGGCTATTTCTGGTTACTATCACACTTTGTATGTTATTTATGCTGAGTGTCGAAACATTTTAATGATTCATATGACACAGAAAAGGATAGCAAAAAGTAATAAACACAATACATTACTCAGAAAGAGGTGTTAGGGAGCTTCCTTAACCGACAATGAATCAGTGCAAGGCTTTCCTGCACTGATTCAATGATCGTATATATATATATATATATATATATATATATATATATAGATAGATAGATAGATAGATAGATAGATAGATAGATAGATAGATTTTTTTTTAAATAAATGCCAGGTTTTCCGTTCACCTGATATAATTTTACAATTTTTTCTCCTGATTAACGTGTCATCTTAAGGCGAAAGGGACACACACACACACACACACACACACACACACACACACACACACACACAAGCTTCGCACAGGCTATTTGTCTGGTTAAAAGAAAACATTATGAAGGAGAATAAAGCCATCACAGTGAAGGAGGCGTAAAACCTTGATAATTTGGAAGACAGAGTTCAGTTATGCTTAGAGTTATGTCAGAGTTATGTTTGGATTATGTTTAGAGTTATGTTTAGTTACGATTAGTGTTGTGCTTAGAGTTATGTTTGGAGTTCTATAATGTTTAGAGTTATGATTGAATTTATGCTTAGAGTTATATTTGGAGTTGTGTTTAGAATTATGTTTAGAGTTATGCTTGGTTATGTTTAGAGTTATGATTTGATTTATGCTTAGAGTTATGATTACATTTGTGCTTTGAGTTATGTTTCGAGTTATGCTTAGAGTTATGTTCAGAGTTACGCCTGGAGTTATGCTTAGAGCTATCCTTAAAATTATGCTTAGAGTGATATGCTGCTTTCAGTACTTGGTTGTAATGAAGTGAAAAAAAAGTGTGTATATCCTTAGAATTATGCTTAAAGTGAAATGCTGCTTTCAGTACTTGGCTGTAAAGACGTGAAAAAGTGTGTATATCCTTAGAATTATGCTTAGAGTGAAATGCTGCTTTAAGTACTTGGCTGTAAAGAAGTGAAAAAAAGTGTGTACTAAATTTCACACAAATCAGTTCTTTAAAAGCGAAAAATAATGAAATAATTCTTCGGATTTAGAACAGTGATTCGCCCAATATCAAAACATGTACTTGGACTCAAGGGGTTAATGAAGGCTGGATCTAACCCTTCACTTATAAAAGCCAATCTAAAGTTAAATAAAATTGTCCTGAGTTGGAAAGTATGAGAAAAAAAAAAATAATCAACGTGAAGTAATGTTAAGGTGCTTTCTCAGCGCCCTCACCTCCTGCCTTTTGGGATTTCTATAACACTACACTACTTTGATTACTTTCCTCAGCATCTGGAAATTTTACACCTATTCTTGCCAACTTGCCGGGAAATAAATATATAACATCATAAAAAAAAATCTTGAGTGTAAATCGGTGACGTCCTCATTTCTTAAATTTTACTTAATTCTTGCGGATACCCACGAAATTTACTCAAAGGCATCTTATACTGAAGGCTTACTGAGGCTGCACCTACCCCCCCCCCCTTCAGTTTTAAAAATCAGTCCTAAAATAAATAATGCCGTCAGGAGATGGTAAAAAAAAAAAAAAAAAAAAATCCCCAGTTCGTATGGGTAACATACTCCCTTAACCGATTCATTGTGAGAATCTGGACGTTATTCATTTTTTTTTTTTTTTCCAGTTTCATTCTTGCCACGGCCATATTATTTTCTTCGGGATAAAAGGGCTTTAGGGAGTGCAGGCGTTTACCCTCACACGACCAGCTTCCATACCTAACCTGAACGAAACCAACAGGTGATAGCAAGAACTGTGTTGAATAAAGTCGTCACACACACACACACACACACACACACACAGGTATATAATCAGCCATCCCTTCTTCAACCAACTCATCCTCAAAATGCTGGTGAACTTACTACGAAATTACTCTAAAAGTTAAAAATGGGCCATCAGTAGAAAACTTTGCAAGGGATTATTGGAGATTTTTGGTAAAAGTTTGTCGGGGCGAGTGAAGGTAAGTACGAATTTTCAAGGTTCTAAGGTCAAGGCTGGAACAGGTCAAAGATTACGTTTTATCAATTTAACATGACCCAAATTTTCGTCCGTTTGTAGCTGATTTTGCTTTGCCCAGTGACAGAAAAAATTTAATATTACAGTTCTGCACCCTTACCACAGCAAGCATCTTACTCTATTATTAACCTATTTTTACAACTCGGCTTTCTAGATGGAAAGACGGCAATTGCGAAAAGTCAAGTGAAGAGTATACGCCATGTTAAAATGCAGAGAGTATCAAAGCCAGGCAGAGGGATCCCGACACCTTTTTCTCTAGTTCTATCTTAATTATATTTAGGGTGTAATAATATTCGTCATCCCAGTGAAGGGGTGACGACCGTGCCGTACGCGCAAAGGTTCGAATCCGTTATGGGAGATTGGAACGGTGAATTTCGGCTACAACTCTCCCATCAATGAGCAGGTTCGATCCCGTAGTTGGACTGATATGAACTGTGTGTGTGTGTGTGTGTGTGTGTGTGTGTGTGTGTGTGTGTGTGTGTGTGTGTGTGTGTGTGTGTGTGTGTGTGTGTGTGTGTGTGTGTGTGAATTCACTCATGTCACCCTCTTACTCGGTTAGGGCACATTCCTCTTTCTCCTTATCGTTCGTCATCGTCATTATCATTACCATTGCCGTCATTATAATTATCAATTATTATCATCGTCGTCATCATCTTCGTTCCAGGACCTGTAATAAACTGTTGTCACTTGTTTACCTGGCTACTGTTTTCCTCTCATTATCGTTAGTCATCATCATCATCGTCACCATCAGCAGCAGCATCTTTGATTAATTCTTGCCCCTCGATCAGCTAGGGCACGTTTCTCTTTCTCATGATTGTTCCTCGTGGCCATCATCACCGTCGTCATCACCATTGTCATCGTCATTAACTCACACTTTTATCGTCTAAGGGACGCTTCTCTTTCTAAGTATTGTTCGTCATTTTCATCATCATCGACATCATCGTCATCACCATCATTACCCTACCATCACAATCATCTTAATCAATATCTTTATATATATACTCTTGAAAATATTACACACACGATAAGTTAATCAGTAATATTTTCAAACACCCCATCCTCTGCTTCAAAATACTGCACAGTGAAGCCTACATATCGGGCAACTACTTGTCTCTAACACTCAGATTTCTATTAAGGGGAGGCGGTGGCCGAGTTGGTAGAAAGGTGGTCTACTATTCCACAGGACGCGGGTTCAAATACCGACTGAGACAGAGAACAGCTAAAAGGGTATGAAATTCTTTAATTGTAACTCTGCTGATCTACCAAAGACCCGCCGTCATCTCGTAAAAACATCCCAGCTAATACCAATATATACACCAGTCCTGTATGGGACAGCCCTAGGAAGTAATCATTATGAACGGTGGGTGTTAGCGCTTAAGTGGTGACATGTGTAGGTGTATGTTATGTGGGAGGACTGCTGGGGCATCAGGGAATGGTCTTTTAAGTCTATACTCTGAGTCAGACGCATAAAAAAAAAAAATCAAATTAGCAAAATCATCTTGTGTTAGCAGGAAGAGAATGCATCCCCATCCATGTGTGAGCTCTTAGCACCAGTATTAACACTCAAGCTCTTCTGACTCACCCTCGGCTGAATAAAATCGTTTGGCGTTTGCTGGACTAGAAGAGTTGCCCAGACCATGAGAAGGTTAATACCTGAATGGAAGACTAGAGGTGCCCCAGCCTAGAATGGGGTAACTGTACTATACTCGTTTTACTCAAACCTGACGTGAAACTGACATCTCTCCATTTTGAATGCTGAGTTTTAGCAATAGATTACCACTAAAAAATTATGCTAGTCTCTCTCTCTCTCTCTCTCTCTCTCTCTCTCTTTGTATAACTGGGCAGCTCCACCTCCCAGTCATATCAATGCCACCACGTAAAGGCGTCCCTCTCCAACACCTGGGATTACGGTAAATAGCGATAACAGGAGAAAAAATCGTTCTAAATGGACTAATACGTGATCTGCTTAGGACGGATACAGGGCACAACACCGAATTCGGACAGGCGGGGTCAGACCGGATACATTACTGGTATCCGCTGGGGCCCCTGGGATGTAGTTGGGCTCGTCAACAGGATCCCATAATCTGTTTAAGAGGGTCACTGTTGGCATCATGACTGTTGACGCAGAGGGTGAGGTGGACTGGTGAGGGACGTGGTGAGGAAATGGAGGGATGGGAGGTTAACCGGTGAGAAATGAGGAAGACTGTGAGGTGAAATGACGAACACTGGGGTGCTGCGGGATACATTATGCCAAAGTAGTAAAGGGAGGTGCTTGATGAGGCATGGAAGGGAGGTGAGCTGGTGAGAGGGAGGGAAGTGAGCTGATGACAGGGAGGGACTGAGGTGGTGAGAGGGAAGGAGGTGAGCTGGTGAGAGGGAGGGAGGTGAGCTGGTGAAAGGGAGGGAGGTGAGCTGGTGAGAGGGAGGGAGGAGAGCTAGTGAGAGGGAGAGAGTCGGTGAAAGGAAGGGAGGTGAGCTGATGAGACGAAGGGGGATAAGATGGTGAGAGGGAAGGAGGGAGGAAAGTGAGCTGGAGAGAGGGAGGGAGGGAGGGAGGTGGTGATGGATGACAGATGGGATATAGAGGTGCTTGTCGACGGGATCCGACTATCTGCTGAAGTGCATTCCTGTGAGTAGGATGAATGCTAATGGAGTAAGGCCAGTGAGGTGGGGGGTATAACGTCAGTAAGGTTGGAGAAAGGATGGAGTGAAGTGATGTGGTGAAGGAGGGAAATAGTGAGGGAGGGAAATGACGTGGCGAGGAAGTGAAGTGGTGTGGGAGGAAAGACGTGAGGGAGGGAAGTGAAGAGGTGAGGGAGGGAAGTGAAGTGGTGAGGGAGGAAGGTGAAGTGGTCCGGCAGGAAAGAGGTGAGGGAGATAAGTGAAGGAGTGAGAGACGGAAGTGAACTGATAAGGGAAAGGAGGGTGAACAGTGAAATGGTGATGGAGTGGAAGGTGACTGTTGAGGGCAGGGATATAGAGGCGCCTGTTTGCAGGATCCGATTCTCTGTCTGGGGATTCACTGATAGCAGGATGAATGTTAAGAAAGGCGGCGCGGCGGAGGCTGACATGAACTGCAGAGGATAAAATGATAACAAGCAATTCCGTATCATCGGCTTCATGTACAGGGACCCGAGGCTAGGCTACGGTGGTCCAGTGTATTTAAGTGTAGATAGCCAGCACACTTCCCTTCATGGCATTACGTAATCGAAACACTTCCATTCATTTTTTGAGATTGAGTCTATGCAAGTCGTTCACTCTATCTGAAGCGTTCCAACCACTAGACCATCAGTGAAAATGATCGGGATTAAGAGGCGATCAGAGATTATATGATTGAGATTAGGTGACATGATAATATGATTTGAGATGGGGAGACGAATCAGGTGAAGAAGCGGCCACGAAACTGAGTAATGGGAACCGACATTAAAGCTCCTATAACTCACTCATTCCTCACTCTGACTGGGCTGTTCAAACCCTTAAACCTCCCCAAGTGTTCTATCTCTCTATCTATATACCTTGGCTGCTTCCCCCAAAGAAAGGAAGGCAGCCGAGACAGGACGACACACTCCCAATTTACTCATCCAAACACACATTTATTCGTATCTTAGCCCCACGGGAAGAAGGGACAGGTCCTCACCGCACCACACCGCACGAGGGTCAACTGCGCAGTGCAATCAGCAACATCAGCAGCAGGGCCCGACAACAGAGCTGGTTTACCCCTGCCACATCATAATTGACCCATCCCCTTACCCGCACCTGACCTGATCAGCTGATCAGACCAAATGCGGGAGAATATCCCTTCAGGGCTGTGTCATCAATTATTCTTTCACAATTTCTCTCCAATCATTCCTATCACGCACAGCCACTCTTCCTTGCTCAACAGACATCCCTCTCGCATCTAATGCTCTCTTCACACTGTCCATCCATCCTATTCGTGGTCGTCCTCTCAGCCTTACACCTCTCACATCCGATCCAGTTATTTTTTTCACCAATCGCTCTTCATCCATTCTCTCCAAGTGCCCAAATCATCGCAACACCCTCTGCTCAACTCGATCAGCCATTTCCCACAGAACTCCAGTTCTTCACATTTCATCATTTCTCACTCGATCCATACGTGTCACTCCACACATACTCCTCAGACACCTCATCTCCATTACATTCAAACTTTTCCTGCTACACCCGTATTCCATGTTTCAGCCGCATATAACACAGTCGGAACCATTACACCCTCACACAGCCTTCTCTTTACATCCATTCTAAGTGATCGACATCTAAACATGTTTTCATTCCTCCCAGCACCTTTCCTACTTCATTCATTCCAAACTTCACTTCTACATATATTCTTCCCAAGTGTTAAAGGACTATAATGGAAAGAAATAACAAAGGAAAATCGAGCAAAGGAATACTGACAATATTTAAAAAATATAAAAATAAAACATGGAAATAAACCAAGAGGAGAATGGTGCAAAAATGGAAAAAGACAAACTGAGAATAAAACAACAGTAAAGGTAAAAAATAAGCAACACCCATGAAAAGGAAAGGGAGCAAGTAAAGCAAAACAAAACGAAAAACTGAGCAAAAAATGAAAAAAAAAAAGACAATCTAACAAGACGCAAACGAAGGCAAAGAAACACTGAAAAGACCAAAGGAACAAAAGAAATATTAGTAAAAAAGACAAAAATAAAATTACAGGGAAAAAAAGAAAGGCGGAGAAAAAGTGTAGAAAAAGTGTAGTAGTGGGCGAGAGGGATTACTGAGGATTAGTGAAAGTCTGTGTCAAAAGTCTAGGGCGCTCTGCTTTCGTCGACAGTGGTGGTGGTGGTGCAAGGACTATCACCACCACTACCACCATCAGCCCCACCACTCTCACCATCAATCACTAGCACTATTACTATCACCATTATCATAGCACCATCATTTATCACAACATAAACATCAAGGGTCAACAAAACCACCAATATCACAATTATTAGCGCCGGGAGTCACTAGCAATAGCAGTCATTAACATCTATCATTGTGTCACTATCACCATCATCACTATCACCACGGTCACCATCACCAACTAAACTGCACTATCATCCACTATGGCCAGCAGTTAATATCAGCTACACCACCACTGTCAGCAACATTAACCATCACCATCATTCATCATCATCACTATCACTGTACTGCCTTTAAGATGATCCAGGCTTTCATCCTCCAGCGGGATATTTCACGTAGCCCAGTGGCAGGTAACGACGATACTTAGGCTCTACATCCTTTCCATAGTACCACCACCTAGTGATAAACTATTGCTACAACTCAGCATTCAAGATGGAGAGGTGGTAATTTTAGAACAAGTGATGGTAAAAAGAGTATAGCACCAACAGTTATCACAATCGTCATTACTAACACCACCTTATCACCACTTCCACCATCCGTGTTAGATGTCTTGGCCGCTGTGCTATGGTGCTATCGTGGTGACTGGGATGGTGGCGGTGGTGATAGTGTTTGGTGCAAGGACTCTCACCACCACTGCTAAACTTTTTTTTTTATTAACTTGATATAAAGTTGCCATCTCCTCTCCTTGACTGCTGAGTTGTAGCAATGGATTACCGGCAGCAACAGATTATGACAGTCACGAAGAACTGTTACGGTTTAGGATGTACAGCCGTAGTACTGTCTTATTTTCCATTCAACTACACGAAATGAAATCCAAGTTAAAGTGTGAAGAATATAGCACTTTTTGTCATCAACAGCACCAGGAGTCACTATCACCACTAGCATCACGGATGTCATCATCACAACATCACCACCGAAATATCACCAGCACCAGCCACCACTATCACCACCACCACTAGCACTATGAGTCACTAGTACCAGCAACAAAACCTCCATCACCATCACCAGGACCTCGCACCATCACCACCAACTAGTACTTCACCATCACCGTCGCCAGCACCATTACTCTGATGGCTTTGCACCAACCCTTTAACCATCACCACTACCATCATGGATATCACTATCACCACTAGCACTGTCACAGATCACCATCTCTCGTACCAATAGTCACTACCCACTAAGCCAGCAGTATCGCCACCATCACTAGCACAATTATGAGTCACCACCACCATCACTAGCACAGTTTGTCACTACCACCACCCCCGCCACAATCACCATTATCCTCATCATCATCACCTTTACCATCATCACCTCCACAAATACCATCATCATCATTATTGGCATCAAACCACCACTACCATCATCACCGCAAATACCATCATCATCATCATCATCATCATCATCATCATCACCAGCACCACCAAGAAAACCACCAGTACTATCATCACCATCATCATCAGCAGCAGTAGCATCACAGTTCACAAGCAGTCGATAGCACAACCTCTATTTGTGTCACTGTTACCATTACCACTCTCACCATCAACATTTAACAATCAATATCACCAGTATGAATCACCACTATCGCTATCATTATCAGTCACTATCATCAATGTCACCAGCAGTCAACAGTATTATCACCATCACCATCTACGTGACAACGGAACAGGCCTATCTACGGTAATGGAGGTAAGGTGTTATGGGTGTGTCTGGAACCGGATTACGTAACGGAAACTTAACGTATACACTTTTCTTGCGGATTATATAACAACAACAACAACAACAATAATAATATTAATAATAATAATAATAACAATATTAATAATAATAATGTCAAGCTGTGTATGTGTGTCTGTCTGTGCGTTTGTACGTCTCTTTCACGACAACGGTAATAGATATCGACCTAATTCTTTTTGCATTAGGTCGGGCTAAGTCCAGACAGTGTCAGAAAAAAAAAAAAAATGGCGATCGCGCCCGACGCGACAGTGCGAAATTTTCCGAAATCGCGACGCGCAAAAATGTGAAAATCATTTTTTCGACTTTTTGGTCAGAACTGGCGATTGTGGGCTCAATACAAAGATGAAGGTATTTGCAAATATTTTGTGATGGAAAGGCTGCTAGTCCCTCAAATTTTTGCGGGCATGGACTAGTAATAACAACAACAACAATAATAATAATAATAATAATAATAATAAATAGTAGTAGTAGTAGTATAAGTAGTAGTGGAAGTAATAATAATAATAATTATCCATCCATCCATCCATCATCCAATCCTACATTTCCCCATGAGGGGCGTAGGAGCCCGGGGCTAGGCAGTTGGTCCCGATATTTAAGATGAGAGTGAATAATAATAATAATAATTATTATTATTATTATTATTATTATTATTATTATTATTATCATTATTATAGTTATTATTATTATTATTATTATTATTATTATTATTTATTATTATTATTATGACAGGTAGTAATACTTACAACATAAGTAGTACGGTACAGTACTGTACGTTACGGTAAAAGCTTCCACTTACCTGAAAATAATACTAATAACATACTCTGTAACAAGACAACAATAATAAGTTTATAAAATTACTAAGACGACTAGCAAATCAAAATAACAGTAGCACTGTTAAAGAAGAAATGTAGTTTATAGTACTGAAATCTCTATAATTACGTAGGTAAATATTTACTTGTATGCATAACATGCCTACTCGTGACAAATTTCCAACCACTAAAACACTGGACTGTCTGTACCGTTTAGCCTCCGTCTGTGACCTTGATATTTATGAGATATGTGCCAAATATTTCTCAAGGATTCTAGCCACTTCACTCCAAGGACACCAATTCACTTAGGTTATCAAGTGACAATTTATGTTCAAGTTGATAAGGATCCCTAACAACGAAGAATTTAATGAAGGCGATATCTGATTATCAGGTAGGGAAAGTCTCTCCTGGCCTCATTATAATAACCTGGATTTAAAAAAAAAAAAAACTAGAAAGTGCTCAGACAGCGCATACCACCGCCAATGCCACTGATATTAAAAAGAATCCGGATTCGGATCCGGATCCGCCGCAAAGTTTAATCAATTCTTTCTTCGTCCAGGGTCCACCTTTCCACAAAATTTCATTGAAATTCATTGAGAACTTTTGGAGATTTTGTGCAGGATACTCCGGATGCGGATCAAAATTTAATTATTTCTTCCTTGGCTCATGGCCCACCCTTCCACAAAATTTCACAAAAATCCATTCATAACTTTTTAAGTAATCCCGGATCCGGATCCGTGGATACAGGATCCGGATCCGCATCCTCCCCCTAATTTATTCAATTCTTTCTTCGCCCATGGCCCACCAATCCTGTCCACAAATTTTCACTGAAATTCACTGAGAACTTTTGGAGATATTGTGCAGGATACTCCGGATCCGCATCCGGATCCGATCCAAACTTTAATCATTTCTTCCTTGGCCCATGGCTTCCCCCCTCCAAAAAAAAAAAAAAAAAAAAAAATCAAAATCCGTTCATAACTTTTTGAGTAATCCGGCTAACACACAAACCAACGCGGGGTAAAATAACCTCCTTGGCGGAGTTAAAAATCTGACTGAAGGGATTATGGTGACTGCTGTTTTTACTCTTACTTGGCACAGATTTTTGTCCTTTTGCAGGTTACATCACGGAGGTCACTGCCACAAAAAGACAATGCTACTGCTCTACATCCATTCCGCAGCACTGCTTCGTAACTAGCATCATATACTAATGTTAATCTCTTGTTAC
Source organism: Coenobita brevimanus (assembly GCF_032717465.1). Lineage (NCBI taxonomy): Eukaryota > Metazoa > Arthropoda > Malacostraca > Decapoda > Coenobitidae > Coenobita > Coenobita brevimanus. Next base: position 9,457,923 of record NC_136954.1, read on the forward strand.
AGCTCAGTATTCACGATGAAGCGATCGCAATTTAGGCTAAGTTATCGTAAAAAAGAGTATGCTAAAATGATGACCGGAAAATGGGGAAAAGACGAAACATAAATCAAAACAGCTAAGAGTTAAATTCGTAAGCTAGGTTATCGGTACATTTCAGGGTAGATGACCAGCCAACGCTTCTTGGTGGCATTAACTTTACTCTTTTAACTCTAACGTGGCCTAAAAATGCCCTCTCTTCAGCTTCAACGTAGAGTTGTAAGAGCAGATGAACACTAGCACAGGGTGTTGGTTATGAAGAAGTGCTATGGAAAGGATGTACAGCAGTATCAGTGGCGTACCTAGATAGTTGATAAGGGGGGGTGGGGCTATTTTTTTTATCTTTTTAACTGTGCAGCCCATGACTTTGGCGAGCACAGCAAGCCCGTACAGCTGGGGGTTGGGGGCGCGCTGTAACCCCTCCCCGAGAAAATTTTGCATTTTGACCAATTTTAGGATCATTTTGATAATATATATATATATATATATATATATATATATATATATATATATATATATATGACAATACTGCTCAGCGGCGTACCGAGGGAAGGGGGCCATGAGGCCATGCCCACCCCTTTTACATGTACTATATATATATATATATATATATATATATATATATAAACACTCTATATATATATATATATATATATATACAGTACATGTAAAAGAGGGTGGGCATGGCCGCATGGTCCCCCTCCCTCGGTACGCCGCTGAGCAGTATTGTCATTTTTCTGCCACTGAGCTACGTGAAACAAGCTGGAAGAGGAAGATTTGGGCTAAGTTAAGGTGAAAAAAGCATGGTCGAAAATCTTGATCTAACACACGAAGCTCGAGCTGTCACTCCTACTGGGCTGTTCAAACCACTACACCAACACCACCAAGGAAAGAGAGAGAGAGAGAGAGAGAGAGAGAGAGAAATAATTTTTGTCCTCCCTCCAAGGCGGCAACATAGTCGAGGAAAATGAGGAAAAGAACAGAGCTAACACTAAAAGAAATGTCTGCAATATGAAAAGAAGGAATAAGGAAAGAAGGGGAAGATGGAAAGACACGGAAATATAGGAAAGAAGGATCAAAGGTGAGGAAATTCTCTCTCTCTCTCTCTCTCTCTCTCTCTCTCTCTCTCTCTCTATTTCTTTTCGTCCTTCCCCTCTCTCTCTCTCTCTCTCTCTCTCTCTCTCTCTCTCTCTCTCTCTCTCTCTCTCTCTCTCTCTCTCTCTCGTTTCTTTTCGTCCTTCCCCCCTTTACTGGTTCATTTATCTTCCTCTCCTCTCTCTCAATCTCCCTTTCTTTAGTTCTTCTTTCTCCTCCCCCACTTTTCTTTCCTTTTCCTTCCTCTCTCTCTTTCCTCCCAACTCCCTGCATTTTCTCTCCCTCTTTCCAGTCTTTCCTCTCGTCTCTCTCCACCTCTACTCCCTTGTACTTAGGTCCCCTCCTCAATTTTCTCCGGACTCTGGAGGCCATTGTAAAAAATAATGCTCTGTTTTGGCGTTACTTTTTTCCTTTCCACTGGTACTTTTCCTGACTTTCTTATTTCACGGTTTTATTTTACTCCTTTCCCTCTCGCTTCCTCTTTCCTCTCTCTGTTTTTCCTCCACACATTTTTCTCTCTTCACCCCTCCCTTTTCCTCATTCCTCTCTCATCCATCTCTCCTCTATACATCTTTCTCTCTCTATTCCTCCTCTTCCTCATTCCTCTCTCTGTCTTCTCTCCTTTACACATCTTTCTCTCTCTATTCCCCTCTTTTCCCTTTTCCTCTATTTCTCTCCTCTACACATCTTTCTTCATTCCTCCCTTTTCCTCAATCCTCTCTCATCCTCCTTCCTCTACACACCTCTAATCCTGCATTTCTTTCTTTCTTCATTCCTCCCTTTTTGTCTTCCTTCATTTCTCTCTCCCTCTCGTGTGATGGGTGGGGGCGATAACCACTTACTCACTCAATGTAGTGCTCCCTTTAATGTCTACGTTGAAAGACAAGCCATTTGGTTCCCTGTAACCCAATAAATCATCTACGGCGTTGGATGGTAACCATACAACTAGCAAGTGGTCACTTGGGCTCGTAGTATCGTCGGTTTAGGTGGCTCCCGAACACCTCTTCCTTAGCGATTTAATTTTGGGTAAAGCTGATTCTTATCCTTTTGTAAGGTATGTTATTTAAGCAGAGTATGGTGTTACTGCCACGATCTATGTAACAGAAGAGACAAACATGGTGTAATAAGCAAAATGAATCGTTTAGGAAAAGGTCTTAGGGAGCTTCCTTAACTGACTGGAATACCGGCCCTGGTGGTCTAGTGGGTTACGGCATGCCAACCGATTTGGCATTTCATGGGTCTGAGAGTCGTATTTTATGTGACATCGCTAAGTCCGTAACGCATCTATCTTAGCGATTTAGTCTGCAGATTACACCTCAGTATCATCTTGTATGTTATCGTTGTAGTAATAAATCGCTAAGGAGGAGGCGCTACGAAGCCTCTTACAGCACTCCGAGGGGTATACATTGTTCACTTTAACTCGGCCTAAAATTGTCATCTCTCCATCATACAATCTGAACTGTAACAATAGACTAACACTAAAATATGATGCTGGTCACGAGGAAACGCAATGGAAAACAAGCAGAGTCCTAGCATTGTCTTATGCGTCACTGTGCTACTGGAAAAAGGCTGCTAAAGGACGAAAATTTAGGTCAAGTTATAGTCAGTGAACTACAGTAGGGGTTCACTAACATAACACAGCCCATGGAAGAACGACTGGTCATCTTCGTCGTAAGTGTCTGAACAGAGTTGACTAGCATTAGGCCGTTATGCTCCTGACAAATGTGAATCAAGTATTGCAGTGCAATACAAAGCTCCCTACCGGACGATAACCATACATATATAATTGACCTTGGGAGAAGATGGCTGGTTGTTATGCACGACACACCGTCAGGGTATGAGGAACACTTGTGTGAAGTTCTATCAAAAGCTGTCCATGCACGTGGAAGTTAAAGAGCGGACACGAAATTTCGGACGGACTGACGGACGTACTGACGGAACTGGCAAACCTATAGTCCGGACTAATAAAGAAATAAAATAAACCTATAATCAAAGCAATAAGGGACTGGATGATGGATGGATGACCCTACTTATTTTTCACATTTGGGGGCCAAGATTTCAGAGACTTGCATAATGGCTGATTGACTATGTGAGCAATTTCACTGCGCTCTCTCTCTCTCTCTCTCTCTCTCTCTCTCTCACTAACCCTTTCAGGCAGTGGAAGTCTTTTTCATTATCATCTTCCCACCACCTAACGACTTAACGCTCTCTCTCTCTCTCTCTCTCTCTCTCTCTCTCTCTCTCTCAACTGTCCTCCGGTCAAGGGGAATTTTTTTTTACCAGCATGGGTTAAAAACATCCTTCACTGATCCCCTCACTGCAGTTAATCTAAACTGAATCAAGCCATCTACAATTGACAACATTAAGCTAAAAAACTCGAACTGAAGATGTTAACTGTGCATTAGGCCGGTATTCCTGTCGGTTATGGAAGTCTCCTAACACCTCTGCCTTAGCAATTTATTTTTGGATGCAGTGGGTCAATATCAATTTTCTTGTTATTTGTGTTGAAAATTATGGTACTGGAATGATTTAAGTGACAGCAAAATAAATCTCTTAGGAAGAGGTGTTAGGGTGAGGAAGCGTCCTTAACCGAACCATAACGAAATTGAAATTGTGTCATACAAGAGAGGGGGTCAAGAACAGATTAAGGCTGTGATGGTGATGGTGGTGATGGCTGTGATAGTTATGATGATGATAAATGATGGTGATGGTGAGGATGGTAATGGTAATGGTGTTGATGGTGATAGATAATGATGATGGTAATGACAGATGATGGCGATGATGATATCTCTGAAGGCAACGGCGATTATAGTGATAATGCTGGTGGTGAAAGTGATGAAAGCGATGATAATGATGATGGTGATGACATATGATGATAGCTATGCTGATGGTGATGACAGCGATGGTGATGGTAGTGATGGGTATGACACTAATGATCATAATGGCGATAATAATAACAATGATAACGTTATGGCCTAGGTAATGTGGGTGGTGATGCTGATAAAGATGATGATGGTAATAACTGTGATGATGACTGTATAGCACAGTATGGATATATGAAGCATGTTTTTAGTCATTTAGCTAAATATACAATGACGTAACTCATATATAGAATGTTATATATCCAGTGTGTTATATGTGAGAGAGAGAGAGAGAGAGAGAGAGAGAGGGGGGTCAATGCGCTGGATAACAATTAGGTCGTGAAACGTGCTTTTCAGTCTGATGCTCCGGGCATGGGTCAGGAGAGGAGGAAGAGACAGCAGCGGATAGAGGGCAAAGACAGGAAAGAATGGGTAATGATGGGGAAGAAAACAAGCAGAAGAAAAGGGTAGGGGGAGAAAACAGCGTGAAGAGTAGGCAGAAGAGAATAAGAGGAGAGGAAGGGAAGGAAACGAGATGAAGAAAATAACAAGAGGGAGAAGAAGAGACAGAGAGACGACAGAAGTGTAGAGATAAGTGAGAAAGGACGAAGGAAGGAAGAAAAGGCGGAATGGTGAGAACTGAAAGAATTTGGGGAGCAGAAATGAATAACAGGAGAGAGAAGAGGAATAAAAAGGAGAGTCAGGGTAGATATAAAGGAAGTATGATGGAAACAGTTGAAAACAGAAGAGAGGAGACAAGACGAGACGAATCGAGAGGATAAGAATCTGGATGAAAAGAAACTGAAATGATGGGAAAGGAGGAGATAAGACGGAAGTGAAGTTGGAGGACAAAAAGAAACGTAAAAGTCTAAGAGAGAGAGAGAGAGAGAGAGAGAGAGAGAGAGGATAAGAATCTGGATTTTTTTATTTTAATAATAGAACGGAGGAAGGAAAATCGAATTAAAAAAAATAATAATCCATACACCAGATTACTGGTGTCCTCTGTTCATAAAATATCTGTAACAGTTAGACTTGAACAGCTGTGGGATGAAATTTGGAGGGAAACAACTCTGGGGAAGCGAGTTCCAAAGAGATGCAGTTCGGGGAATGAAAGAATTCTGATAGGCAGAAGTTCTGCAATATGGCTGAGTGACATTCCAGTCATGAGCACTACCAGATGCCCGTGTAGCACGAGGGAAGGCATGGAGAGGCGGCACCATGGACGCAACTTCGTCTGAGCATTTGCCAAAAAAAATATCTGTAATATAATGCGAGGGAGGCAACATTCCTTCTTACTTGCAGGGGAGGTAGTTTATTTGTAATGGCAGGGTTGTTAATAATTCTAGCAGCTTTGTTCTGAATTTTATCTAGTTGTTTTAATGCAACCTCTCCACATCCATTCCACAAGGGTGAGCAATATTCAAGCTGAAAGCGCACATGACTATTATAAATTATAGCTAACTACTCATCAGCGAAGAAGTTACGGACTTTGTACAATAACCCAAGTTTCTTTGAGGCGGTTTTAGCAAGTGATCTAACATGAGAGGTCCAGCTGAGGGCACTGTTAAGTGCGACGCCAATAATTTCAATACTTTTGGAGATGAGAATATTAGTGGCACTGAAGCTAATGTACGAATCTGGCAATATCTGTCTATTAGTAAATTGTATATATTTAGTTTTACTAGCATTAAAAGAGACAAGGTTGTTTTGTCCCATTCACGGATCGTAGATAGGTCTTGATTTATGGAGATAGCTGATCTGAGTTGAGAGGTTGAGATATTAGACTTTGCAAATGAGTGTCTGAGTGTAGAGATATTAGACTTTGTAAATGGGTGTCTGAGTGTGAATGAACTATGTAGTGTTGAGTCATCTGCATATGAGTGGATGGGATTGTGGGTGACAGATAAGAGATCATTAATATGAACTAGAAATAGGGTTGGTGCCAGAACTGACCCCTACGGCACGCCGGCGTTAATTGAGTGGAAATTGGAATATACATCATCTACTTGTACTCTTATTTTCCTGTCACTAAGATATGAAGAAATCAAAGGAACAAAAGACGTTAGTCCATAGCAAGGGAGTTTGGACAGCAGGGAACGGTGCCATACTCTGTCGAAAGCAATAGAAAGGATAAGAAGAAACTTTGAAATGATGGGAAAGGAGATAAGATACGACGGAAGTGAAGTTGGAGGGAAAAAAAAGAAATGTAAAAGTCTGAGAGAGAGAGAGAGAGAGAGAGAGAGAGATGAAAGGGCGGAGGTGACAAATAGGAGAGATTAAAGTGTGTGTGTGTGTGTGTGTGTGTGTGTGTGTGTGTGTGTGTGTGTGTGTGTGTGTGTGTGTGTGTGTACAGTAAGTATGTATATACATAAATGTATGAGCGTATGTACGTATGCAGGTATGTATGTAGACATTTATGTATGTATATGTGCGCGTTATTGTTACGTTGGGGTGAGGGGAGATCTGAGGGGAAGGACACAGGGCACGAAAACTCCCTCACAAAACAGACAGGAACAATAGCGGGAAACTTCAGGAGGAGGAGGAGGAGGAGGAGGAGGAAAGGGGAGAAAAGTGGGAAGGGAATGACTGAGGAAAGAAAAAGTGATATGGTAATGAGAAGAAGGAAAAAAGAAGAAGGCAGACAGAAAGGAAAAGAGAAAAAGAAGAGAGGACGAAGGGAAAAAGAAAAGGAGAAGAGAGGAGGATGAGGGAATTATTAGGAAAGAAAAGAGACGAAGAGGAGGAGGAAAGAAGAGTGATAAAAAGGACCTTACGTTAAGCAGATGTTAGAGGCACTCAGAAACACGTTTGGAGAAAAAGAAAGCTTGATATAGCAATTAAAAAAAAAGTTTGAATTAAAAAATCGAAATGAAAGGTGAGCGATGGATGGAGGGGAATGAAGGACGTTTGGGGCTTTTTGCCATCAACTTTTCTTAAATTTTAACAATTTAGTCCCTGTTATCATTTTTTTTTTACCTTGTCACCACAATCTTCGCATTTTTCCTTCGTCCATCGATTCCCCTTATTATTATTATTATTATTGTTGTTGTTATTCTGTCATCAACCTCTCCCTTTCCTTCTCTCGTCATTTAGTATTTTTCACGACTTTCTTTTCCATGTGTCCTCAGTCTTTTCCTGCCATTACCTCAATTTTCCTTTCAGTCTTCTCATTTTCCTTGGTCCATTAGCCTTCCACACAAAAATTTCCCATCTGACTTTACTTCCCCCCCCTCCCCCCATGTTTTTCGTTCTCCAGTCTCCCTTACATTTCCCTTGTCCCCAGGGCTCATCAATTTAATCTTCAAAATTGTCCTGCTTCCTGCTCATTCACGAATTTTCCCGAACACATCTTACCATCAGTGGTAAATCTTTCACCCTGTTATTTTCCCCACTTTTTTCTTCTCTCCTCATTCCCTCCACCTGTACTGTCTTTCTTTCCTTTTTCATTTTTGTCCGGTTCATCCCTTCTCTCAATTAGCCCTACCATTAGCAATTAACTATTTTTTCTTATTATTTAATATTTCTTCCTTCCCTTCTCTACTGCCTCTCAACGAAGTAAACTGTGATACATTACTAACCTTAGAGGTGGCTTGGGTAGGTATATGTCTTCTATCTCCCAGCTTAGTATGTTCCTTCTTGAACAATACTTAGAAATTTTCTATACACATAAATTAATTTTTTATCTTTTTTTTTTTTCAGAACGCGGATGACACAACCGGCAGAACAACATCGATAAATATTCACTTAATGTTACCTGCCTTTTCAGGTAGACAGTGCAGACTAATATTTCCCTTTCCTCTTTCCTATGAAATTACAATGACAATTTTTCTAAGGTGCATGGTGATCCTTCTCACGATTTCCTGCCGGCTTCGGCTGGAGTGTTTGGTGGTGGGGGGAGGGGAGTCTTCCTGTTTTTCTATACTTGTCTTTAGCTGAAAGATTAGTTTATGTTAGTTATAACCTGCCCTATACCAAACAGTCACGAAAGGACCAACAGGTCTATTGCTGTTTGCTTTCCGTTGTACTCCTTTGTACTCCTCAATTCCTCCCTGGTCATTTTTCCACTTTCCCTTTTTCCCTTTTATCTCTTAAATTTTCCCCAGTCCCTCAATTTGTCCTCATTTTTCATTTTCCCCATTTTCCCTTCACTCCTTCAGATTTTTTCCCTCTTTCTGGTGTTTGTTTTCAGTTGGGCAGGACACGCCGGAAGGGACGAATTTCCAATGATTTCCACTAGCATCATTGTAATTAAACTTCCTCCCTGATGAGAGTCCTGTCATTCTCTCTCTCTCTCTCTCTCTCTCTCTCTCTCTCTCTCTCTCTCTCTCCATTACTGTCGACCTCTTCTTTCGTACTCTCTTACTTTCTCATACGTTTCCTTTCTCTCTCTCTCTCTCTCTCTCTCTCTTTCCAGCTAGTATCATCGCTAATTAGAATGTCATATTGGCCATATTCCTGTCATGTCTGGCCATCTCATTCTTCCTTTCCCTCCTCTTCCTCTTCCTCTCATCTTGAGTCCCTTCTAAACTTCTCTTTTTATTTATCTTCTCTCTCCTCTTCCACATCGTTTCCTTCTACCTTGTCCTCTCTCTTCCTTGTTCCCCTTGTTCTCCCTTTTTCCTTTCCTCTTTCCCTTCCCTTTCCCTCTTTTTCAAACCACTTTCTCTTCCCTTACCTCCTTTCCACTTTTCCTCTTTCCTTTTTCCTTTCCCATCACGCTTCCCCTTTCCGTCCTCTTCCTTTTGCTCTTCCCTCCTCTTCACTTTTCCCCATTTCCTTCCTCTTCCCTCTCCCCTTATCATCTCTATTTTTCACTTTCCTTCCTCTTCCCTTTCCCCTTTCCTCTTCCCTTCCCAATCCTCCTCCTCCTCACCTCTCTTCCACTTCTTTCGCTTTTCCTCTTGCCTTCCTTTTCCCTTTCAATATTTCCCTTCCTTTCCCTTCCCTTTCTTATCCACTCCTTCTCTTCCACTTAAAATTTCCATATGCTCTCCATTCTTTTCAATATCTTCTGACTCTTCACTTCCTCTTTCCCCATCCGATGTTCTTTCATCCACCTCTTTCATTTACAGTATCTTTCGTTTCTCTATTTCCTTTCTCTTCCCTTCCCTTCCCTGTCTCCCTTCTCTTCCATTCGCCCATTCCATCCTTTCTCCCTCACTTCATCCCCTTTTCATCAATTTTCACTGCTCCTATCTCTGACCCTGTAGTTACGCGTGCATGGATATTACTCTTGTAATTTCATTCTCTCATTCACTTCATGTTTTTATCTCACCAATTTTTTGTCTAACGGTTTGTCAATCCATCATTCAGTAACTGTGTGTGTGTGTGTGTGTGTGTGTGTGTGTGTGTGTGTGTACAGTAAGTCTGTTGTTATTGTTGATCAACCTGTCTGACCAAGCAGACCCATAAATTGCTGGCAAGCAACCGCCCCTCCAAGGCTGTCCAGTGCAGCGAAATGATGTTCCCTTGCGGCTGACAGCGCCCCGTGACAGCGAGGAGCGGTGAAAAATGTGGAGGTCTGGTTCCTAGATGGATGCCGCCTTTGCGTCGCTCCATCCAGTTAGCAGGGACACTATAGTAGGTCTCACATCACGGTGGTGGTGGTGGTGGGATATTCGCCCCGGCCCAGAGGCCGAGGCACGGGCAAACTGGAGCCCGTGAGGGGTCATGCCAAAATGGCATAGACAGACTAACGAGGAGGCGGGTATCGGGTTACCACCCGTATCAAAGTGGGGAGAGGGAACCCCGCAATCACAGCAGGGGCGTCCCGCAGGTCCTCCCCGGACCAAACAAAAGTGCGGGCCAAGCAGGATCGGAAGGCATGCGTCACCGGACACCGCAGGACATAATGTAGCAGAGGCTCCTCCTCCAACTCCAAACAAAAGTCGCACGGGTCCGGTCGGGCTAGAGCTGTCTGCCTGTAGCACAGGAAGCCCAGACGCAACCGACGAATGTGGACCAGGACAGCATTGGGAACATCAGGCAGTGGTGGCAGAGGCTCACAGCGGGTAGCCGCCGCGTACCAAGTAGCAGAACGAGAGCCTTCTGCCACACAAACCTGATGCTCCTCCCGGGCCCACCGCATGACAGTGGACCTGAGCGGCTGAAGGATCTGATGCGTCCCGCTCGGGAGGACAAAAGACACCTCCCGGAGCGAGCATGCCAGCCGCGCCGTCTGATCTGCATGCTCATTACCTTCGAGTCCTACATGGCCTGGTACCCAGTGGAGGGTCACCGACCCCCCGGCACTGACAAATCTGGCCGCACATACATAAATTGAGGATAGGAGGAGGGGGTTGTCCCCCAGGGATCCGGAATGGACAGCCTGAATCGCTGAAAGTGAGTCAGAATGGGTGGAGGCATGCTGGCTTGCATGCCGCAGTGCCCCCAATATGGCCACAAGCTCCGTCTGAAAGACAGACACACCCTGTGTGACGCGCCACGATACCACCGCAGCCCCGCATACGAAGGCTGCCCCCGCAGCCCCGTCGGCAGAGACCGAGCCATCGGTATAGTAGTCTGTGGATGCTGGGCGCCGCAGAGCCTCTATCCGCGCCAAGGCCTCCCGCCGAAGGAGAGCAGGGACAGCATTTCGCCCTCCGCCAGCAGTCGGAATGACGACTTGAATAGGCGGAGACGTCCAGGGCGGTGGCTCAGTGTAGCCCACACAGGGTGTGTCAGGCTCCTCGCAAATACCAGTGGCCGCTCCCAGCTCATGCAGTGCGGCAACCAACCCACGGACCCAGTCCCTGCGCGGGCAAGGATCAGGCGGCCGCAAAAGAAGCCGCTTAAACAGGGCCGAGACCGGGAGCTGGGGCCTATGCTGCACAAGCTGCAAGATGACCGCAGCAGCGCGGAGCACGACCCTACCCCGAAGCGAGGGGAGGCCGCACTCCAGACGGAGATTGACTAGACGTGTCCACATGGGGGCATGAAGCATTATCCTCATTGCGTCATTCTGAACCACTTCCAGCGAGGCGGCTATCTAAGGCGCCAAGCCTGTCATGCAGATAGCACTGAAGTCGATGACCGACCGGATGGCATGAATATAGAAAGTTCTGAGGACCTCAAAAGAGGCCCCCAGGCTCTTCCGGGAAAGGAAGCGGAGAGCCGCCATCCGAGATCGAGCCCTCTCCCTCAGGTATCTAACATGACAGGCGAATTTCAGCCCCGAGTCCATCCAGACCCCCAGGTATTTGTGGGTCGTCACACAGGCTAGAGGGTGTCCTCCCAACAGCATCGGGAAGGCCGGCGGGCTGAGGGCAAAAGGCATATAGCGGGTCTTCGCCATATTTACCTTCAGCCCCAGCTCCGCCGACCGTCGATAGAGCCGCGAGAGGGCCTCATTGGCCTGTGTGTAGCAGTCTCTCCTTGAAAAGACTAGAACCAGGTCGTCCGCATAAGCAAGGAGCGTGACCCCCCGGCCATACTTCACATCCAACAACCCTTCAACGAGAATGTTGAAAAGGATAGGGCTCAGCACACTGCCCTGCGGCGTGCCATTTGGATGGGAGTATGCCGGGGAAAAACTACCTTGAAAGCGGACGCTGGCAGCCCTGTCAAGGAAGAAATCCTGGACCCACGATAGCAGCCTGCCTCCGATCCCTCGAGCCACAAGGGAGCTCAAGATGACTAACGGATTAGCCAGCTCAAACGCCTTCTCGAGATCAAGAAAGATAGCCATTCCCACTCGACCCCGAAGCTCCCTGAGGAATGATGCCAGACATTGTGCAGCATTACGTTTCCGGTGATATGCAAAAATCCTCGGGTGTAACGGCCCCAGATGCCACGACAGCCGCGCCCGCACCACCCTCTCAGCTGTCTTGCCAATACAACTGAGGAGGGAGATGGGGCGCATGGCACCTGGGTCGTTTGGCTTCGGGATGGGGTGGATAACAGCCGTCTTCCATGACCGCGGCAAACGCCCCTCAGACCAGGAGAGATTGAGCAGATCCAGCAACCACGCCTTACCACAATCCCCCGCATGCGCAAGGATGGAATACATAAGGCCGTCGAGGCCCGGAGCAGTGTCGGCCCTGCGCTGCAGAGCCGCCAGGAGTTCGCCCACCGTGATGGGGCAGTCAGCCTCATCAGGTTGGGAGCAAGCCTCCCGGACGGCCGCAGCACGAGAGTCCGACAACCCCTCCAGAGTGGCCCCGACGGACCGCGGGAGATTGTGGGAAGCAGAGCGATCCGCAAAGTGCTTAGCCAATCGGTCAGCCTCTGAGACCGGGTCTGGGTGTGAAGGCGGACGAGAGGGGCGAGGGTTGGTGAAGGACCGCAGCCTCCTCCACATCTCTCGGAGAGTGGTGTGAGCGCCCAGAGTCCAGCACCACCGAACCAACGCCTCCTCCCGAATGCGACGCTTTTCAACCAGCACGTGTCGCGACACAGCCTCTAAGCGCCTGCGCAGAGGTGAGCCGCGACGCCATCGGTAATCCCGGCGCGCCGCATTCAGCCGCCTATTCAGCTCCCTGACCCGGTCGCAGTAAAACCATCCATCTCGGTAAACCCTTGCGGACCGCCGCTTCTGGGGAATTGCCTCCGAAGCGGCCTGCCCAAAGACGCTGGCCACCAGATCCGCAAAACTCTCCAAGTCTGAGGGGTGGTGGGACGAGGAGAAAAGACGGACGAGGGCACGCTCAAAAGCCACCCAGTCCGCCCACTCCACATCCCACCTATGTGGCGGCTCGAGGGGAGGGAGGCAAGCCAACTCCAACTCCACCACAATAGCATAGTGGTCACTCATGAGGGTGGGGTGTATGGACCAACATGCCGAACCCATAAGCGGATCCGACACGAACGTCAGGTCCAGACGCCCCCCCCTAACATGAGTGGGTCCTGATGGGTCCGTCAGCAAGGACACACCAGCCACCTCCTCTAACACCAGTGCAATGTGCCATCCTGCCTCATTAGACCTCTGCGGGGACTGCAGGAGGTCATGGAGCGCGTTGAAGTCGCCCCCTATAAGCACAGGCTCCCTGGTAGCCTGGGAAAACAAGTCCCCCAACTCCAGGGCTGCACTGGCACCACGGTAGATGTTGTACACTGTAAGGGACGACTCAGCAAGTTGAAGATGCACACCATGAACCTCAACATCAGTTCCACAGAATGGAGCAAGCTCACAAACTGTGGAAGCGATGTGGTCCTGGACAAGGATGGCACAACCCCTAGTCTCACCCCGCACATGGGGGAGGAGATGAGTGGTGTATCCCTGCAGCCGGAAAGGGGACCTCTCCCCCAGCAGAGTCTGCTGCAGCATAAACACATGCGGCCGGTCACAAGCAGCAATCTCCTGGAGGAGTGGGAGCTTGCTCATCGTGCCGACGCAGTTCCACTGCAAGACTCTGATGGGGTCGGGGATGCTCTGTCTGGGGAGAGGTGGAGTCGCGTCCCCGCCTCCTCCCGCGACACACGGGGCGACCCGAGGGACGCCCGCGAGACCACGGGGGAACGCGGTCTTGGACTGTTCCGCTCTCCCTCCGACGCCCTCCTCACACGAGGGCCGCGGCCCTCCCTGCGGCCCCTGTCTCTGGCCCTGCCCCGCATCTCCTCGGGAGTTGGGGTTGACTGGCTCCCCTGGGCCTCGGCGGGCACCTGTGTCACCTGTGGCTCTCCCTGGGGCTGCCACAACACGGGTGAGTCCTGGGGTTGCTGCGCCAGCGCCACCCCACCACCGACCTTGGCCAGTACCCCTGAGACCAGCGCCTGCGCCGCACCCAGCAGCTCCTCCTTGGGGCAGGTGAGGGGAAGTGCATTTGCCAGGAGGCCTATGATGCCGATCATCATTTCCCCCATGGCTTGGAGGACAAACCCAGGGTCGGTTGATCCTTTCACCCGTGACTGAGGTTGAGGGGAGGGCACAGGAGGAGCAGGAGGCCTGGGACGAGGAACCCTCTGTGGTTTGGGTTGACCCGTCGGCGGGGGGGCGTGCACCTCCGCCACCGTCGAGACGGCGACTGCCGCACCTGGCAGTGGCGGGAAGTCCTCGTTGGTTACCACAGGTGAGGCGGCGTTTGTCGGAGCACGGTGTTGTTGGCCCCAAACAAAGGTTCCTGGAGGAGCCGGCGTGGCCAAGGACGCTTGCTGCTCCTGCACCCAAGAGACCTGGGACTCCCGTCCCTGCTCCACCCTGCGCACTCGGGCAGGACAGGCTGGGTGGCATGCATGGTGAGCACCTTGACAGTTGGGGCACCGGGATCGTACCGTTTCCTTTGCCTTGAATTTCTCGAGCGTTGCGTGGTATCGTGCGCCCCGCTGCACATCCCGCAGACTATCGGCCTGTTGCATGATGATCTGTGGTGTCCGTAGCGCTGACACCTGTAGCATCTCAATGGTTCCGGGGTGTAGGGACGGAGCCAGTAGGTCTCCCAGTTGCCGAGGTCGAGAGAGGGGACGAGGGGGCCCCGCAGGGTCACCCGCACCTGCATTGTCTCTTCGCGTGTCCTCTGGTGTTGACACCGCTCCGTTTCCTCCACGAGATCGTGCCGCTTGAGGATCTCGAGCGACATGCGGCGCGGGTACCCCATCACCACAGCCCTTGTAGTTTGCCCACCTGGTGATAGTTCCACTAATCGGACTTCCGCCGCCTCGTCCTCCGCCACAAGCTTCAGCTGGTGGTGAGCCGTCTCCGTCTGTGGGGATGAGGACGCAAGAGTCGTCCCTCCCAAAGCGATTCACCACCGTCAGATCCGGGAAGCGACGCTCCAGGGCTGCCACAGCGTCGTAAGACGTTGCGAAACCCTCCTGTTGGGGCACCCTGAATGCTGGGAAGACAGAGCGAGGCAGGGGCGGTGCCTTCACCGATACCGATGGACGTGCAGGCGCAGAAAAATCCCCCCCAGCATGAGCCCGCCGCTGACGGCGGCCACCACGCTCCACCAGGACAAAATCATCGTCCGCATCCCTAACAGACTCAGGCACACCCCCAGATCCAGCCGCAGAGGAAGAAGGCAAGGCAGGACGCGACTGAGAAGGGGCACAAGATGGTGGATTTGTAGGCTGGATGCCCTCCATCTCATCCGCACTGCTACGGAGCACCTTGCGCCGAGGTGCAGAGGCAGGAGGGGGAGTACCTGAAGCAGAAGATCCACCGGCATGGCCAACTCTCACGGTATTGGCTGGAGGCGGGCCACCCGATCCAGAAGGTGCGCTGCTCCCAGACCCATGTCGAGATCGCTTCCCAGACATCTGCAGAGACGACTTGCCAGGATTAGTGGACGGAACTGGTATCTTCGCTGGGGTCACGGGAAGCCGGCGGAGTCTTCAACGGCCCCTTTGGCGAGGGCGCCGTACAGCCTGCCATAGCTGGCGGCCGATACACACACAGGCACACTCACAAGCACTCGTACAATCACCCAGAACGCAGGAAGGAGCCTACCTACAATAGCGGTTACTGTCCCCCTGCTAGCAGAGGACGAGACAGCCCTACTATTGCCCTGAAGGACTTACCTAACCCTATCCCTATCGAGTTTTGGCCCGCCCTGCGGCTTCCTATAACCACCCCTCTAAGGGGCCTCCTTGTGAACCAGGCCTGCGCCTGGAATCCGCCGAGTTCGGCTTCGTACCACTCTAAACAGAGGTCTCTAGGGCCAGAAAGGAAATATAGGAGAAGGCAAAAAGAACCACAGCAGGGAGAGTACACACAAGAGCGTGTACCCCGATACACTACTGTGGCTGAAGACCAAGGCGTGGTCTGAAAAATGGCGGCAAGCAACAACAACAGCAACACCTCAAGCACTGGCGTGATACAAAAGGGCAGAGCAGCTCGATCAACGGCGAACCGGAGGGCTGTTACCCTTGTTGTAGTAGTCAGGAACAGGAGATGTTGTCGGTGTGGAGGCAGGCAGCCGAGTCTCTCACATCACCCCAGCATCTGGTTATATAATTACCACCCAGCGTAGCAAATGGTTTTCTGGGTTACAAGAAACCATTAGGCTTGTCATTCAGTGTGAGGCCGCCTGAAGTGGAAAAAAAAGAGTACTGAAAAGTGACAGGAAGATAAAGGGAAAATAGGAAAAGAGGACGGCAGATACTGACATACTTGTAAAATGAAAAGTGTGAGGGAAGAAGTAGGCAGCACTACAGCAAGTGAGTGGTTGATGGTCGCCACCACCTACCACGAGTGCTTGTGGATAATAGGCAAATGTGTGGGTGTGCAAGCGTACACATGAAAGGCGAAGCTTAAAAACGAACTCTATGTAAACAAAGGTGATACAATAGCAATGGTGAAGAGATAAACAGCACCTTCTGGCACAATGGGATCAAAGCACACTAACTGGGATTCGGAGCTTCGATACGGCACACCAACCTGGCTGCTCCATTGTCTCGGCTGTGCTGTGTGGATTCACTGGCCTCCATTCTACCGAGATTAACCCTTCTGTCCAGTTATGTAGCCAATATTGTATTTTCGTTACTTAAGACGCATGTAGTTAGCTTAGGAGTTACTTAAGACTCCTTTATTCGGCTTAAAGGAGAAATTTCGAACTGACAGAATAAAATATTCATCAGTAATCCTTGCAATATGAGAAGGCATTTTAAAATGAATAAACATATCTACTAGAAGCAAATGAAAAAAAATGACGTCACCCAAACTGGTTAGATTAAAGCCTTCAATTCAGGATGTATCTGCAATTTTACAGTATTCTTGCACTCTTCTTATATTTTTATTCTGTTTAAAGAGTACTACCATCTCCTGACCCCTTACACTCCCACAACCCACAACCACCCCACTCCCCACCCTCTAACTTCACCCCCAACCCCTCCCAGCTCCCCCGACCCCCCAAGTCCACCCCCACCCTCTACCACCACAACTCACCTCCTCCCTCTGCCAGCTGGTGCCTGGGCGTGAAGCTACAGCCGCTGCACTAACTTTCACACCACGTTTATCCTGTATACCTCTCTCTCTCTCTCTCTCTCTCTCTCTCTCAGAAACTTTCCCACCAGGGCTATCATATATCCCACCTGCACTCAGTAATTGTGTGTGTGTGTGTGTGTGTGTGTGTGTGTGTGTGTGTGTGTGTGTGCGCGCGTGCGTGCGTGCGTGCGTGCGTGCGCGCACGCCTTCCTCTCACCATGGGTCCAACAAATGACTGCTACAAACTAAGTCCTTGCGAATACAAAGAAACGAATACAAACCTTGGCTTCCACGACTCCCAATCAGTCTGGGGGACAAGGCGACCGAAAGCATTAGCGGTAACTCGTTCATTTTCCGTGACGGTCGGTGCCGCGGCCTGAACGGAGGAGGTAAATGGTCCAAAGTTTATGCCACCGTTGCCCCTAATTATTGAAATTCCAAACACACATCTGTCTGCCTGTGCAATATTGGCCTGCAGTTCAGTGCAACGACGTGTTTTATTCTTGTGCCCGCGAGACGGAAGATCCTATTCCCTTCACGCACGACCCCGGCCTAGTGAAGAGGTTTACAAAGCCTATATGTAACCTTTCCAGTTCCAATGCTTGGCTAATCTTAATGAAAGTGCGTGACAGCCACATGACTAGAATAATATTAAGCGTTAAAACCCCAGCTATAAAAATGCAATTACAGGATTATGCCACTTTATCCCAAAATTCTAATATACCGGTATATATATAGATAGACAGATAGATAGATAGATAGATAGATAGATAGATACATATATATATATATAATATATATATATAAAATGCCTTCTCATATATATATATATATATATATATATATATATATATATATAAATCGCCAGACGATCTCAATCAATTGAGAGACCTTGAGTAGAGAAGGAGTAAAATGAAAAAAATTTAGTCCTCTCCAGCTGGAAAAAATCTCTTTACCTTTCCAACTGGAAAAATCTCTCCACCTCTCCAGTCAGGAAAATCTCTCCACCTCCCCAGTTAGAAAAATCTCTCACCCATCCAGCTGGAAAAATCTCTCCACCTCTCCAGTTGGAAAAATTTCTCCACCTCTCCAGTCCGAAGAGTCTCGTGATCCTAACAAATTCAATCCAGTTATTCTTATTTGATCAATTATTTTAGTTACTGATTCATTTTATCTTTTTGCAACCATTACATTATTCTCTTCTCGGCTTGAGGGAAATTTTGAAACATGATGGGTTAGAAGAGATAATGGCCAACATCACTTTCTTCTCTCATAAAGATCCTTCTAACCTGAATAAAATCACTTCGTGGCTGTCTGAATTTAAAAAAAAATAAGTCTCTACAGTTAGACGGTTAATAAAATCGTCTGACGGAAACAAAGGCAAACTATACTCTTTTAACACTAACCTAACCCAAAATTGCCTTCTCCTTAAACGGTGAGTTGTGGCAATAGATTATCGTTAGACCATGATGCTTATGGCGAAGAAATGCTGTGGAAAGGATGCTGAAGCTAGTACTTCCTGTCACTGAGCTACGTAAAATAAGCCTTGTGTACGTAACTTCATTGCTGTTAGTGCCAGGCGATATATCTCAGTTTCGGGTACCGTATACTTCTCATAATAAGCATAACCCCGTCAGTCTCATAGTGTATTTTGTAGCATTTTTACTACCACCACACGTTTTCATTCAACCTATGATTAACACGCATAGTCAATGCGATTGCTAACCTCTCTAGTTTGAAGAATGTCTTTGAAATTACAATATACAGTCTATAAACAGGGAGCATAAAGTACTGTATGTCATCTGACTGAAGTATAAAATTGAATGCATTAATTGCTTCAGTGACATGACGGTTTTTATTAATCACTTTTGTTACCACCACACTAAAGCATTCAGCTCTGAAGAGGCCTCGTTTAGTCAAAGCGTGAATAAAGGTCATACTCTTACCTTACCCCTCCTATCAATAAAGTCCTTCAACAGATGAATATAAACTACACTCCATCTTAACTTCTCCCAGATTATCCCTTTTTCGCAGCTTATTCCACATAGTTTCACAAGAATACAAAACCACGACCCTATTTCCTTCTCGCAGCACTTCTTTGTACCCAGAATTGTATTTTAGTTGTTACAGATCAACAATGAAGAAAAGAGACGAAAATTTTAGACCAAGTTAAAGTAAAAACCAGTACAGTCTGACAGTAGCGAGGAAAGAAAAATGGGCAGGGGGCTTAATGGAAACTATTTCAAATTAATTCCCTGGATACACTCGAGGGCGACAGCTGAAAATTGCAAATTCTATGTCACCATTTCCTCGGATTTACAAAAACTTCCAAACACAGATTTCCCTGTGTGTGAAATATTGGATGACGGTTCAGCAGGATGGCTTCTGTTATTCATCTTACCCCTGGACGATTTTACTTAATTTAGGATAAAATTCTCGAATAGAAGGAGTTAGATATGGACATGGTTCTCCTGAGTAAATGAAATATAGAAACGAAGGATTAAGAAATAGACAAGGCTCTCCCTAACTGAACAAAATCTTAAAATGGAACCAATGATGCAAATAAGGCGTAATCTCGCTGATGGGTTCAATGGTGAATCAAGAGAATGATCGGCAACAACATCTTCAGGTACTCAATTAAGGGGGAATACGTGCGATAGGTGAAGTGTATATATGTCATTCATTTTCCCGCCTAATGGGCATCAGTTAAAATTCTGGACTGATAAACGTAAGTCACTATTTGTTTACCTAGTCATAAATTAGTCTCTCTCTCTCTCTCTCTCTCTCTCTCTCTCTCTCTGCGTGCCCTACTCACGAGGAAGCAGCAGCCTCCCAGGGCCACATATCTTAACCCAAACTGTCAAGGCCACCAACCCCATCATAAAGAAAGGCACTGCTATCCTCACGGCGCTAAATCCACACACGCCAGGAGCTCCAATGCCGCCACTTTCAATCACATCCACATCAACACCACAACGTTCCTTTGTTTCCTCATTTGTCTGTCTGAATCTCCATATAACTCTCTGTAGCTAATTAAGATGATTAATGCTAACAATACACTTCATCAGTTACCGTCATTAATATCGAAATTTCCCATCGCACACGCACACACGTAGGTCTGCATGTTTAAATGTTAAAAAAAAAAAAACTCATAAATGCGTAAAAATTCATCATCATCATCAGCAGCAGATGCAGCAGCAGCATCAGTACCGTCATCACCACTACCATTATCACCATCATCATCATCATCATCATCACCACCACAACTAGGCTATCATCATCATCATCATCACTATCATCTTTTCCATCACCATCACCGTCACTGTTGTCACGGTTTTTTTGAGAATTTATATATTAAAGAATCCTTTAAAATGTTGCTATTAAATATGAACAATGAATTGACTTGTGAAAATCAAGCAGTAAGTTTACACTATTCCGGCTTACTTCGCCGATTCTCCAAGGACGAGAATTTATGAACAAACAGTACACAGCAGAGACTAATTACTCACACGTGCTGTGTGTGTACTGTTAGCCTCTGGAGAAAGTGACTCCACCCTTGACAATTAATAACTAATGCTATTAATGATAAACAGGTTCTTGCCGGTGCATTAACTCCAGGCTGGCACAATGGATTTATGCTTAGTACAAGAGGACTGGCCTAAGTACCAGTTATGAATAATACAAAGCGTTTATGCGAACTAGGAGTGGCTAGTAAAATAAGCTTAATGTGGAGAAATAAAATACAAGTTTACATTACATTAAGCTCAAGAAAAAGAACTGTAAATTTATTAATTACACTGAAATAAATTTTACATTACATGAGTCTCAAATGAATTCAAAATAAGAACACACTCACTCGCTCACTCAAAAGCTAAACTCTTAAGCCTAGGAAAAACGAAAGGAAATACTGGTCAGAGAGTGGGCTATGCGGAATTGATGGGCGTCGGTACGTAGGACGGACGCTGCAACCGCTAAACCTCTACGCCGATTCACGCTGAGTGGAGATTTCCGGAACTCGCTGGACAACGGTGGCGCTGTTCTACACTGGGCCCAAACGAACCTGCTCTCACGATGTTCCAGTCATGACTGACTTCAAATTGTGAGAGAGAGGCAAGGGCCAGCTGCTTGCTAACGGCCAACGGAAATAATGTGAGCGATACACACTCAGAATAAATCACTCAGCGAAGGTGCTAATGTCGCGCGCAAGGATGATCACTTATGAAACAGTGAAAAATGTTCTAAAAACCGTCCCAATCGAGCGAATGCGTGGACGGTCGAAATGAGCAATACACAATGAGAATTCCACTAGAATTTGCGGTTTTCACAGTGAACAAAAATGTCACGAACTTATAAGCATACTCACGCCATTATGACATTACACCCCATCAAAATCAATTTTTTTTTTCTTCAGAATTTTTTTTTTTTATATACATACATATAAATCCTAACTCAGTCACACAAGACTCACACTGTGGTGTGTGTACTACCCTGCTACAGGAGAAAATCACAGTCACCCATGAGCGTAAAAACCTCGTCTTTACGTTAATAGAAGCAAGCTTGAGGGAAAAAACTCCGTGACAACGGTGAAAAATCCTGTACTCAGGTCAAACTGAACGAAAGTCGCTACATTTACACTAACAACTAATTGTTATGTAGCGTGATGTATGTACAGTAATACACGGTGTATGTGTGACAGTCGTGGTGTAACTGTGCCTGCGTGTAAAATGATACAATACAAATTAATAAAGCAGTAAAGAGGCTATGAGGCAGAAGAGAAGAGGCAGCAGCATGCGGCAGGGATGATCAGCTGATCTGCACGACAATGCTGCACCTGCGAAAGGAATCAAGGTGGAGCATCAAAAGTGTCATTTCTCTCTCTCTCTGCCTAGCAATCAGTACTTATGTTTATTATTAACCAGGAAATGTAGCCTCTGGATTTACAAATCTCTCAGGACCCTGGTAGTTTACTGGTTAACCTAGCATTATTAACCAGGAAACGTGCCAGTTCTTGAACTGCTCAAATCTCTCAGAACGGGCAGTTTACTGGTTAACCTAACATTATTAACCAGGAAACATGCCAGTTCTTGAATTGCTCAAATCTCTGAGAACGGGCAGTTTACTGGCTAACCTAACTCTACACTTACAATTAACGACAGGAAGCTGAGAATCCCTATGCAATCTCAGGCAGGTCACATTTTAACACCCACCGTGGGTGTGAACACTCATGTGGATAATGTGCATTCTCCGGTAATCCTCAGAGGCCCACAGCTCAAGACATTCCACAAGGTAATTCACACACAGCCTAGGATTGTGTCTGCAGGGTTCTCGAACTTCCCCCTTAACCTACGGTACATAGGTACGTACAGGCCCTGGACACAATGTGTCCTGTTGGGCCAACAGGTGAGACGTAAGGCCTGCACCCACATTACCACTGCCCTGTCTCTCAATTGCTTCAGAGATTATGGGTGTGGGTTCAAATGGCGCAAGAAGGACATGTCCCTGATTAGTGGTACAAGGACACACATTGCAGGAACGCACAAAACTATCTATTTCCTGTCCCATCCCTGGCCAGAAAAAGTCAGCACGGATACGGCCCTGGGTTTTCCTTTTGCCCATGTGACCTCCTGAGGCTGAACAATGACCCCATTTTAACACTGCTTGGCAGTACTTAGCGGGAATGACAAACTGCAGTCGAACCTCGCCCTGGGGTGTTCGTGACTCACGGTACAGCCGTCCTTGTTTATGAAGGAACTTGGCTCGACCTCCCCGTGAATACTTAATCACTCTAGCCTTTTGTTTCTTCCACACGGCAGCAAGTGTCGGGTGAGAATGTTGTTCTTGAACAACAACTTGGCTACACATCAGATCTTGCGGCGATTCAATGGTCACTGGGGTGACACAGTTTGGAGCTTCAGCCATGGCTCGTGTTTCTGCAGCCGAAGTCTGAGTAGCATCATCTTCAGTGCAACTATACTTGGCACCGGGAATATTGCCTACGATAAGGTCAAATAAAGGTTCTGGCATGACAACTGCGACTGTCATACCAGTGTAAAATGGAGATGCCACCAGGATACGTGCCTCAGGGAACAATCTCACTGATCCATCAATAAGGTTAGATTGGATCTGTCGACCTGTGTACTCCTCAGGCAGAACTAGACTCTGCCTTACAGAGCAACGTGAGGAACCATTGTCTCTCAGGACCTTCACAAGAATGCCTCCCACAAACCCTGGTTGAAATAGGAAGGCACTGTCACCTGTGGGAGGGCCTGTGGAGGAAGCAGCCAGCCACTGATGAGGCTGGTGAATAAATGATGCGGCAAACATGGTGCCCTGAGAACTAGATGCTTGAGGGGTCATACTCGCTGTCTGGGGAGATGGAGTGTTGACCTCCTGTGGCAGAGTGTTCACCGTCGCTGGAGAACTAGAGAACTGTGGGGAGGTACCCACACTGCTAGGGACGACACCACCGTGCTGCTGCTGATGAATGAAGGCTGCGTTTGCTTCCTGCCTGCGAGGGGCTGGTGTTGATAAGGATAGTCCTGACGGTCGATTGCGTGGCTGATACTTCTGCTGGTTAGGGTACTGCTTGTCGTACCACTTCCACTCAGGTTTCTAAGTATTTTGCCCCTGGTCCTTCTTCTGCGGCTTTGGACCTTGGCCATTGTTCTGGAAACGGCCTTGTTGCTGGGGTTCAGTCCGAGACGGTTTCCCAGATTTGTCAGCTTTCCTGTTCCAGGTGTGCTGCTTACGAGTTTTATACCCATATGCAGTGAAGAATGCATCGGCCTTCTCCACCATTTGGCTGGCATCCCATACCTGGAAGATCTTAAGCTGAGCCATAAGTTCAGCAGGCCACAACTTTTCTAGCTGCATGCACAGCATAAGGTCAATTATCCCCTCACTCGTGGAAGGAGTTTCATCTTTCTCCATCCACTCAGCTAAGTAAGCAGTAAGCCGGTCAAGAAACTGAACAGCAGTCTCTTTTTCTTGTAAACGCGCCCTCATAAACTGACCCCTGGCGTCGTCAACTGTGAGACTGTATGCTTTGACGAGTGCGGCCTTCATCATCTCATACATGAGATTGTCTCCACGAATTCTGTGGAGAATATCGAGGGCAGGGCCCTCAAACAGGCCAAGAAACTGAAGCCGCTTAGCTGCCTCATCAAGCTGGTAAAGCTGAACCATGTCTTCAAAACGAGCTATGAATGGCTCGAGTCGCTCGCCTTCCTTGTATGGAGGAAGCTTGATGTGTGGGGTCACCATAATATGTGCAGTGAGAGCGCTTGTGGAGCTTGGGCCAGCTGCATCAGATGTGTCTGAAGCCAAGGAATCTCGCTTGAGCTTCAATATCTCAAGTTCATGTTTTTCACATGCCTCATGCTCGGCAAGTTTGTGTTCTTGTTCTCACTTGCATTCACATTCTCTCTCTCTTTGTCCTCGTTCGTATTCGCGTTGTCCTCGTTCGTATTCGCGTTGTTCTCGCTCGTATTCGCGTTGTTCTCGCTCTTATACTAACTCGAGTTCGCGCTGTTTTTGCTCGTATTTGCATTGTTGTCGCTCGTGTTCACGTTCTTTTTCACGTTCTTCACGAGCATCTTTCTCACGTTGTTGCTCGTAACTAAACCGTGAGAGGGCATAGTCTTGGATTTTCTCGGAGTCGCTAAGCCCCATATCTCTAGCTTCCTGTACATAGACGTTGGCAGCCATGATGTTAACTCAGTCTGAGTGAGCTAAACACAAAGTACTGACTGCTATTTTGCAGAGAAATGCCAATAATCAAGAGTAAAGAATATAGGCACAGGTTAGTGGTGACCAGTTTTATCTAGTTAAACTAATAAAGAAAAAAAAACAACTGACTGTAAAAAACTATGACATAAAATTAATAGAAATGAATCAATAATCACCATTAAGATAGTGCCTATAGACTTTAATGATAAATACCTAAGTATGAGTGAGTGAGTATTATCTCGTTAATAACTTTAGAGCTAGGAGTTAATATCCTGGAATGAGGTCGCCAGATGTCACGGGGTTTTTGAGAATTTATAAATTGAATAAAGGTTATGTGTTTTGCTTGAAAATAAAGACAATGAACTGACTTGTGAAAATCAAGCAGTAAGTTTACTTTATGTCGGCTTACTTCGCCGATTCTCTAAGGACGAGAATTTATAAACTTTCTCAACTATTAACAGCAGAGACTAATTACTCACATGTGCTGTTTGTGTACTGTTAGCCTCTGGAGAAAGTGACTCCACCCCAGACAATCAATAACTAATGCTATTAATGAGAAACAGGTTCTTGCCGGTGTAGTAACTCCAGGGGTGGCATTTGCAACGGATTTACAAACTTAGTATCAGAGAGGACTGGCCTAAGTACCAGTTATGAATAATACAAAGCATTTATGCGAACTAGGAGCGGCTAGTAAAATAAGCTTAATGTGGAGAAATAAAACACGAGTTTACATTACATTAAGCTCAAGAAAAAGAACTGTAAATTTATTAACTACACTGAAATAAATTTTACGTTACAAGTCTCAAACGAATTCAAAATAAGAAATTCACACTCACTCACTCACTCAAAAGCTAAACTCTTAAGCCTAGGAAAAACGAAAGGAAATACTGGTCAGAGAGTGGGCTATGCGGAATTGATGGGCGTCGACACGTAGGACGGACGCTGCAACCGCTAAACCTCTATGCCAATTCACACTGAGTGGAGATTTCCAGAACTCGCTGGACAACGGCGGCGCTGTTCTACACTGGGCCCAAACGAACCTGCTCTCACGACGTTTCCAAATCCTGACTGACTTCAAATTGTGCGAGAAGTGAGGCGAGGGCCGGCCGCGCTTCGCTAACGGCCAAAAACCTGGCAAATAATGAGTAATACACACTCAGAATAAATCACTCCAGCGAAGGTGCTAATGTCGCGCGCAAGGATGATCACTTATGAAACAGTGTGAAAAATCACTTCTAAATAACCGTCCCAATCGAGCAGAATGCGTGGACAGGTTGAAATGAGCGATGACCCTACAGCCATGAGAATTCCACTAGAATTCGTGGTTTTCACAGTGAACAAAAATGTCACGAACTTATAAGCACGCTCACGCGCCAATTCGTGACAACTATCATCATCATCATCATCATCAATCAATAACCTCACCACCACACCATCATCATCATCATCCCGACTCTGTTCCACCATCCGAAAGTGAGGTTAGGTAAGGACCAGAAAAATGGAAAAGGAAAAAAAAATTATGATAGCTGAAGAACCAATGAAGAGCATCGATAATAAAAATGGAGTAACAGTCAGTCACCCACTATCACCCACCCCTAGCCATTTAAACCCACGGATTCCTGACTCCATCCCGCTTACAGGTACTAATTCCCAAACGTACCATCTCAGATTTTATAATTACCTATCTATGTCAGTTCTGCATGCAGCAGTCAAGACGGAAATAACGAACATCAAATATACGAAATAACCTAAAGCTACAGACAGACATGTATCACAGACAGCCCTAGATAAACATACAGACAGATTGACATGATACAGATGCACACAAATTACAACTATCACACATTCATACAGCACATATCATATGATACATACATGCTAAACTTTATGAACATCAAATAAATAAATAACATACATATTGGCAGATAAATAGATTTGATTGACAGATAGACCAGATAGTTGTATGACAAGAAAATTACAAACAACCACTTCCACATACATGCATACAGCACATACATACACACACATAAGGCATATACACACATACGGATCCATACACATACAGCACATACATACACACACATGCAGCACATTACATAAACACATACCAGCACATACACACATACGGATACGTATATGTAAACCCTGAGGCAATAAACAAGCACACACACTCAGGCACACAAAACTCACTGGGCAAACACAAACACAAAAACAAACACAGCTAAAGTCAATCAGGCTTTGCAATGGCGAAGCCTAAGTGCCACAATAAACATCGCTTTATGCTGGAGAAAAAATACGGCGGTGTTTTTATCATAAGCATAACAGCAATTAAACCGTAAATTTCGCTTGCCAGAGTTTCCTTTCTCCTCTCCTCCTCCAATCCTTAATTTCCAACCTCTTCAGTTGGGGACGGCTTTACTACTATATTAAGTTCTTGCTTTGCCACCAAATAATTTTACCCAACTAAGAGATCTCAACCTTAAATTTTCTTAACTTCTCCTTCCTGTCTCCTCTCCTCTTTTTTTTTTTTTATCCAATTCATTACGAGAAAGGTTTTATAATTTCATTTGGCCTGCTTTCGCCACACTATCTTTACTCGTACCAATAAACATCACTTGTATGTTATAAAACAAGTCGCTTTTTTAGTAAACATAAGAGTAACAACCTTAATATTTTTGGTTGGCCCTTCCTTCCTTCCTCATTTCATATTGTCTCCCTCCCTCCTTTCCCTTCCTCTCTTCTTTCTTTTTCTATTCCCATACCTCCCTCAACTTTCACATAGCTTCTCCCCTTCTTCTCTCCTCACATTCTCTCTCCCCTCCCCCTCCTCCTCTTTCGTTCCTCTTCCTGCTCCTCTCCCACTTTCTTCCTCCCCTCCTCGCCTCAGCCCTTTACCAAACCCTTTAGATACACGGATACCTTTAATCCTTTTAATTTAGCGACCGACCATTTTATTCGAAAATGATCAAAGCACGAACGCTGGTTCATTAAACAAACAAGGAACAGTTTTTCCTAAATTGGCAAAAAAAAAAAAAAAAAAAAAAAAAATGCTAGAACCACCTCCTCCTCCTCTTTTCTCACTTCCTGCCTTTGTTTTTTCGTTCCATGCTGACGTACGACGATTTCATTCATCATATGAAAACAACACTTAAATTCGTTACTCAGGCCGTACCTCCTCATGCTCTTCCTTCCTCATCTCCTCTTTTGGGTTCCTTCAGCACAAGGGCGGCTTAGTTATTCCATTCTTGCAACAACCAGACGATTTTACTCAGCTATAACAAGAACCAGCGCTCGGAATACAAGGACTGCATATCTGGTTTTGCCCTGTGACCACGCCCTTAAGCTAATTGTTCTCAGAAGCAAATTACGTCATTCCTGGCTGACCCTCAACCCTTCCATAAAGTTTCCTTTAAATCAGATCCAAACTGAGTTGACCTTGCCTTGTGACCTTGACCCCTGACCTGCTGCTTTCAAGACAGAATATAAAACATTACAATGCATGGGCTATCGCATGCTGCAATAAACTCAGCTTTCATAATAATAATAATAATAATAATGATAATAATATTAATGTCAATAACAATAATGTGACATTTTGTCGAAACATTAGGGAATATGATGGGGGCAGGGCAACAGAGCGTAACAGTTGTGGGGAGGGAGGGGAGGGTAGGAGTCTGCCACCATAACATTTTGTGGCGCTGCGACATGAAAAATCAAGGCACAAAACACACCACATCACCTCATTTAGGGTCTGAGTAAGTAAGCAGAATGGACCAAAGCAAAGTCCTTCAGCCAACAACAGAACCACTACCCGCCCCAGACAAAGCCACTTAGGGTAATAGCTCAGTTCGACTTCGGCTTGTCAGGGATAACACTGGGGGGGGGGGGGATAAAAATAAAAAGCATATTTTTTGATCACGGTATAGGCTAAGCTCTTTCTGCTACTGATATGACCGCGTTTTTGCGTTTTCACTGCATAGGGATATATTTTATTTTGTACACATCATCATCAACAACAATCTGTTGGGGTGGGCAGGATCCAGCAACAGGAAAAACACAAAGGTACGAGGAAGTATACATGTTTTCTGTGCATACTCTATAGGCCTAAGCCACAAGCATTTTTCGTTTTCAGGTACACATTATCATCATCATCATAATCATCAATCATGCTTTGGCTGGTAACCATATAGCCTGGAGGTCTGAAGGTTTACGGCGCTCCATCATCATCATCACTGGGGAAGGCATCATTCGGAGGCCCGTATTACAGATGGCATTATAGGCTCCCTAGCACGCTTTTCTTGGCGATTTAATAAACCCTGACATCCTCTTTTATGTTATATATTTCCGGTGTCAATATTTTTTGTCTCAATACCGCAGAGGAGAACAGAATGGTGTAATATGCAAAATCAATCGAAAAGAAAAACGTGTTGAGAAGCTTCCTATGCTAACTAAAATATAACCCAAAAACAGAGAAAAAGAGTGAGAGAGAGAGAAACTCTCTGGCTGTTCCTCAATACCAGTCAAGTTAAAATATTTTTCATTCACGCACTCTCCTTTTTGGATAAATAAACCAGCCCTTGCACTGCGGTGGATCTTGGAAGATGATTAAAAGTGGTACTTTCGTACCATCAATAAACAATAGTAGCATCATCGTAGTGAACAGATTAAATGTCTTAGGTTTAGAAAATCTACAGTAACTACTGTACCCTTCCACAGCCAAACGTCTTCATTCCGGTGGAAGAGGACACAGACAAATCGCCTCCATGTCACCCTACCCTCCGCCATCCAGCTGCCCTCCCTCCAACTCACAATATCCTCATGCATTATCTCCACTAAGGTGCCCTCTCTCTTTCTCCAACTCATAACATCATTCACATCTGCAGCAGGCTGCCCTTCCTCCAGCTTATAACATCACCGTTCATATCTCCACTAGGCTGCCCTTTCTCCAACTTAAAACATGCTCATCCTTATCTCCACTAGGCTGCCCTCTCTCTCTCTAACTCGTAACATCATATCTCCACTAGGCTGCCCTCCTTCCAATCCATAACATCCTCGTTCACATCTCCACTCCACTCCTCCACCTCATCCAGAATCTTATCACAATATCTTGTCTCATGCAGATATGATGAAAGCAAGCGTGATCAATGCGTCTTTGTCTAATGGTATAGCCTAAAAAATTCTCCTCTTGACTGCTCTTCACTTTCCTATAAACTTCCTAGATGAACCCTGTCGCTGAATTCTTTGACCAGCAAGCAAAGTTTTGAGACAAGAGGACTAAAATGAGTGATTTTTTTTTTTATTATACTCAGGCTGGTAAAATTTTTGAAAGTTTTATTTTTTTTTCTTGCTCTACGAGCTAAAATGAGAAGCTGATTCACAGGGAGGAGGAGGAAGAGAAGTAGAAGGAGGAGGAGGAGGAGGAGGAAAGGAAAGTACGAAAATGGACAGGAGCATCAAAACAGGGCAAGAAAAATGGACAAAACATGTGGACACACAAAAGAATTACGAAAAGGAGGACACACGAGGCAATGATAGGTATACAAAAAAGGAAAAAGAAAAATAAAAAGTGGGACAAAAAGGGGACGAAAGCACAGAAGCTAGGAAAAAGAAGTGGGGCGACGGGAAACGAGAAGCTTGCGGGAAAAAATACAGTGCACAGCAAAAATGCGGGCCAAAAATTTAAGATGAACAAACAAAAATGGAGAAAACAGAACAAAAAAGTCAAACTGGGACAAGACGAAAATGAGGAAGAAAAGGAGGTTTAAGAGAAATAAAAACAGTGGCAGAAAACAAGAGTAAATGATAAAAAATAGAAAAAAGCAAAAACATTTTGAGAGAGAGAGAGAGAGAGAGAGAGAGAGAGAGAAAGAGAGAGAGAGACCATAAACAGTATCGAAAAACGACTAAAAACAAAAATAAATGGCAATAAATTCTTCCTCACTCCCAACACCTCTCTCTCT
>NC_136954.1:9488558-9686058 GCF_032717465.1 Coenobita brevimanus
AACGAAACCGATTGTCATTATGCACACTACGTTGTTTGATGACAGATAATGAAAAGCACAGCTTATAAATACCAAACCAAGCAAAGGTTAAATTAATAAGGAAGTAGAACCAAATCCTGGACATGTGTTTAGCTAATTGAATTGGAAGTATTTTCAACATGGTATTAAATGAATGAGGGTGAGGATCATTTCGGTGTTAAGTTTGCTGATGATACAGTACTGTTGAGTGAAGATGAATGGGAGTTGCAAGGTTTGGCAGAATGAATTTGGGACAGTGTGTAGGAGGAGGAATCTGAAAGTTATCGTAAACAAAAGTAAAGTTATGGTGTTTGAGAGGAACGAAGTCACAGAGTGTGTGCAGTGAGGCTGGATGGTGAGGATATGGAGAATGTGAGTGCTTTCAAGTTCTTGGGTAGTGTGATGAGTTAGGATGGAACTTTGGGGGTTGAAGTGCGTGAAAGGGTACAGCAGGGAAGGAAGGTTGATGATACACTGAAAGCAGTGATGAGAAATAGGGAGGTGAGTATGGAAGTTAAGAAGTCACTGCATGATAGTATTGGTGATCCCTACCCTGACGTAGTGGGAACTTGAGGTATGGACCTTGTAAGAGGGGAACAAGTCAAGAGTGGGAGAGCAGTGGAAATGAGTTAGCTTGAGAGGAGCATGTGGAGTGACGTGGAGGGACAGGTTGACGAATGAAGAAGTGGAAGGAACGCTGTGGGGTGGATGTGGATGTGGTTGAGAAGATTAAGAGTAGTCACACTGAGGTGGTTTGGACATGTGAAGAAAATGGAGAATGAAAGACTGGACTAAGAGTGGGTTTGATAGGTGAGGTGGAGGGAGGGAGAGGGAGAGGTAGACCGAGGATGAGGTGGAGTGATGGGAGTTGAGAGGCGAAGAGGGAGGGGGGCCGGGGTTGGGGGAGGGTAACAAACAGTGGGTGACAGAGCGACTTGGAGGCGTTTTGTCTGCGGCCACCCTTTGCGGGATTAGGGCGTCGGGCTATTGATAGATAGATAGATAGATAGTATTAAAAAGGATAACATAAGAAACTGCTCAGTATATACATCAAGTAAAATCTTTAGTAGTCGGAAAAAAACAACTACTGTATATGTATTTATTTAGCTTAGCTATAAAAAAAGTATGTTGGCATCCACTGGTTCGTCACCTGGAGCATATGGCAACTCATGCCAGTGCTACCCAGGGTAGTACTCTCTTAACCCTGTGTGCTACCAACCGTCCGTTTGACGCAAAGCAGAACGCACCAGAATTTTAGCCTTTTAGCAGATGTTTTCCACAGGGATTTCAAGGCACGACTGTTGTCTTTGATTGAACGAGACAAGTTAATTGGGCCATTCCGAGATGGCTGAATGTTTATTTGTCCTTCCTTTTTCACTCCTCTCCTTCCTACAAACACACCAGGACATTCATCTCGTGTTTTTACAACAGATGATTTTTAAAGCGTCATGAAATCCCATATGTCGGATGTTAAAAATCTATCAACTTGTTTACCCGTGTTGACTCCTTTCCTTCCTACAGACACGCCTGGGCATTCATTTAGTGCGTATGTCCACACATGTGCTGGAACAAGTGCGCGGCAACATGTAAACAACACAATAACGAACAAGCTGCAATTCATGGCTGGGAACGGCAGCGACCAGATCTTGTTGCCAGTATCATGGTGCAGTCACAGCTGCCTCGTAAGGACGTGTTTACTGCATCACCTCTGCTGCTACGTAAGCTCGGAAGCTGCACTCGAAACATGTTTACATACATCTGTCCAAATACTGCTCTTTACGTGTATTCAAACATGTTGCCAGCTGTGTTGTCAACACATGTTCGAGGACACGTGGACGCGCTCCTCAGGTTAACAGCAGACGATTTTAAAGTTCAGTGCTATCCCATATGTCTGGTTTTAAAAATCTGTCAACTTCTCCCTTGGATTGGAATCGCACCTAAGTATAACACCGCATAATCTTCAGTGGTTTCTTTCTACACATGCTTTACACACTCATCGTTTGGACAATTCTAGTAGCTAGAGATTTTCAACTAAGACGATTTTATTGATTTGAGTTATGGCGTAAAAAATTCTTCTACCTACAGCCAAACACCTCAATCTCGTATGGTATGGCCTAATAGACAAATCGCCTTCTTATGTCATCCTGCCCCTTGCCATTTTGCTGGCCCCCCCCCCAATATATAAGCCCCTTTCTCATACACCTGGCATTGTTCCCGTGTATTTACCGATATCATGCTCTGAAAATTGGCGCCAATGTTAGAGTGCGTTACCAAACTATTATAATGCGAGGTATATGAGAGAGAGGGGCATGAGCTGGGGGGAGGGCAGCGAAACGGCAGGGGGGAGGATGACGTGGAGGCGAAGTGTTTGTGACCACCCCACCCCCCCTATAAATGCAGGTATATGAGCGAAAGGGGTACTTGTTTGTGGCCACCCCTTATGGGATTAAGACGTCTGGCTATAGAAAGTTTACTCCTTTTAATGTAATCCTAACATAAGGGATTTTAGTTAATACAAAAACCTGCAGGTAGGAAAAAGAGGCATGATGATGATGATGATGATGATGATGATACGATGATGATGATACGATGATGATGACAGCGACGACGAAAAACAACTATTTGTCCAAACCGGAGAATACTGTGTTACGGTACTAAACTTCATTAACATTACTCAGGTTTATATAACTCTAGTATAGTAGTCTTGTAGCTCACGAAAAAAAAAAAAAAAAAACTCTGCCTACACCTTTCGTAACCGAGGGGTCAGAAATTCTGTCTATCTGTCTCTCTGTCTATCAATCTAATTATTTCCACTCCTTCTTTTATGGAGAATTTTTAGGTCTTCCAATGAGAAAGATGTCTCCTGTTAAAAATGATATATCTACTTTCTATCTACCTGTCTGTCTGTCTAGTATCTATATCTACCTTCACCCAATCTTTTATGGATATATTTTCAGCCCCTTCAGCTAAGCAAATCTCCAGTTGAAAAAAATTCATATTGATTTATCTATCGATTAATCTGTCTAGTATTCGTCTACATTAAATTGTTTATGAAGATTTATCCCTTCAATTAGAAAACTTAAGAAACAATCTATCTACCTGTGTGTATCTACATCAAATCATTTATGGAGATTTATTTCCTTCATTAAAAACACATCTGTTTAACAACTATCTACCTACCTATCAGTCTGTCTGTCTATCTATCTACATCAGATCATTTATGGAGATTTCATTACCTTCATTAAAA
Source organism: Coenobita brevimanus (assembly GCF_032717465.1). Classification (NCBI taxonomy): domain Eukaryota; kingdom Metazoa; phylum Arthropoda; class Malacostraca; order Decapoda; family Coenobitidae; genus Coenobita; species Coenobita brevimanus. The sequence continues at coordinate 9,491,824 of NC_136954.1, forward strand.
TATATCTCCTGTTTTACAGCTGTTGATCTATCTGTCTGTCGATCTATCACTCTGCATCAAATCATTTACACAGCTTTATCCCCTCCAAATAGGAACATATCTCCTTGTTTAAAATCTATCTGTCTACCTATCTACCTATTTTCATCCAGTTAACTATGACGACATTATAGCCCCTTCACCTCTGCAAGGTTCTCCAGTTACTTGAGAAAAAAATAAGTAAAACTAAGACAAAAAAACGTTATTACTCAAAACAGGTTATAATAAAAAAAATGATAATCACTTTCGTTATATTACAATTCTGCAGAGTTCTTGAAGCTATGTAGCCTTCTCTCTCTTTCTCAGAGCAGAAAACGTCAAAGCAGCATCTCTCTCTATCTCTCAAACAAAATAAGTTCAAAGCAGCATCTCTCTTTCTCTCTCTCTTACAAGATGTGAGGCTGAGGATATTAGCCCACCAGGTCAAACATGAGGTTTTTAACCAACCAAAGCAGAGAGGTGAGGCAATGCCAAGCCTAAATAATAATTTTAAAAATATTAGGCCGAAAAACTATTTTAAAAGAAGTACATATAGCATGAAAATAAAATAGTTACATGATGATTTAAAGAGTTATTAAAAAGTCAGTCAAAGATAAGAGCAAGTGTTAGGTAAAATGTGGAGGTGTCTTTTTGAAGGTGCCTGTGGTATTGGACGAGGGTGGATGGGATGCAGAATGGGTAAAGTTCATTACTGTGTAACGTGAGGCACCCCTCACTGGGAGAGGATCTTGTTTCCTGTGGCATTCTGGTGAGGGTGGATGGTGTGCAGGGCTGGGAGAGGTGGGTGGGAGGGAGGCTGGTCAGGCTCTGGGGTGGAGTGAAAAATGTAATAGTGTACGAATCAACTCCCGACTCCCCTCCAACTTTTGCATTAGTATCTCCCCTCTGACCCTCTGAAGCAGGGTACAGGTCTTGTTACTGGGTGGAAGGCCCCTCCCAGCATTAACAGTTAGAATGAATTGTTGGTACCCTGATTTAGGCGGGAAGGTGGCCCTGCACAGATCATCAGAGTTAGAGGTGGTGGACCCACCCACAGTGGGTTGGGTACAGGATGGAATGGAATGGGAGGGAATGTTGGCCCCTGTAGCCTCTCGCTGAACCCCTGCCCTGGCGATGGAATCATGCCTGGGGGCCCCTTGTTGAGGCCCGGCCTCGACAACAGAGTCGTGGCGTCGGGCTCGTTTACGGGTGCGGCAACGCCGGGGTCGGGTTACCAGAGACTCCTCCCCTGGAGCATCTTGGGTGTGATCGGCAACAGACTCGGGCAGCCCCTCGCGGGACTCAGGCTTGGCCTTGGGCACCCCTTCGAGGGACTCGGGCTTCCCCTCAAGGATCTTGGGCTCGGCCTCAGGCAGCCCATCGCGGGACTCGTACTTGGCCCCCAGAGCCACTTGTTGAGACCCGGCCGTGACAATAGAGTCATGGTGCCGGGCTCGTTTACGGGTGCGGTGACGTCGGGGTCGGGTTACTGGAGACTCCTTCCCTGGAGCATCTTTGGCCCAACTGGTATCGGCATCGGCCTCGGGCTACCCCTTGCAGGATTATGGCACCCCTTTGAGTGACTTGTTTTCGGCCTCGGGTTGCCCCTTTCGGGACTTGGGCTCAGCCACAGGCGGCCCCTCCCTGCGATCGGCCATGGGCAGTCCCTCGGTGGGCTCGACCTCGGGCAGCCCCTCGGGCAGCAGCCCCTCGCCGGGCTCGGGCAGCCCTCGGGCAGCCCCTCGCCGGGCTCGTCCTCAGGCAGCCCCTCGCCGGGCTCGTCCTCGGGCAGCCCTCGCCGGGCCTGTCCTCGGGCAGCCCCTCGCCGGGCCTGTCCTCGGGCAGCCCCTCGACCCGGGCTCGTCCCTCGGGCAGCCCCTCGCGGGACTCGGCCTGTCCTCGGGCAGCCCCTCGCGGACTCGGGCTCGTCCTCGGGCAGCCCCTCGCGGGACTCGCCTCGTCCTCGGGCAGCCTCGCGGGACTCGGGCCTCGTCCTCGGGCAACCCCTCGCTGGGCTCGTCCGCGGGCAGCCCTCGCGCTCGTCCTCGGGCAGCCCCTCGCGGGACTCGGGCTCGTCCTCGGGCAGCCCCTCGCGGGACTGGGCCTCGTCCTCAGGCAGCCCCTCGCTCGGGCTCGTCCTCGGGCAGCCCCTCGCGGGACTCGGGCCTCGTCCTCGGGCAGCCCCTCGCGGGACTCGGGCTCGTCCTCGGGCAGCCCCTCGCGGGACTCGGGCTCGTCCTCGGGCAGCCCCTCGCGGGCTCGCCTGTCCTCCGGGCAGCCCCTCGCGGGACTCGGGCTCGTCCTCGGGCAGCCCCTCGCGGGACTCGGCCTAACCCGGCAGCCCTCTCGGACCCCGGGCTCGTCCTCGGGCAGCCCCTCGCTGGGCGGGACTCGCGGGCTCGTCCTCGGGCAGCCCCTCGCGGGACTCCGGGCTCGTCCTCGGGCAGCCCCTCGCGGGACTCTGGCTCTGACTCGGGCAGCCCCTCGCGGGAAGGGCCTGTCCTCGGGCAGCCCCTCGCGGGGCTCGTCCTCGGGCAGCCCCTCGCGGGACTCTGGCTCGGACTCGGGCAGCCCCTCTCGCGGGACTCTGGCTCGTCCTCGGGCAGCCCCTCGCTGGACTCGGGCTCGTCCTCGGGCAGCCCCTCGCGGGACTCGGGCTCGTCCTCGGGCAGCCCCTCGCTGGGCTGGTCCTCGGGCAGCCCCTCGCTGGGCTGGTCCTCGGGCAGCCCCTCGCTGGGCTCGACCTCGGGCAGCCCCTCGCTGGACTCGGACTCGGGCAGCCCCTCTCTGGGCTCGGACTCGGTCAGCCCCTCGCTGGGCTCGGACTCGGGCAGCCCCTCGCTGGGCTCGGACTCGGGCAGCCCCTCGCTGGGCTCGGCCTCGGGCAGCCCCTCGAGGGACTCGGGCTCGGACTCGGGCAGCCCCTCGCTGGGCTCGGCCTCGGGCAGCCCCTCGAGGGACTCGGGCTCGTCCTCGGGCAGCCCCTCGCTGGGCTCGGGCTCGTCCTCGGGCAGCCCCTCGCTGGGCTCGGACTCGGGCAGCCCCTCGCTGGGCTCGGACTCGGGCAGCCCCTCGCAGGACTCGGACTCGGCCTCGGGCTCGTCCTCGGGCAGCCCCTCGCTGGGCTCGGACTCGGCCTCGGGCAGCCCCTCGCGGGACTCAGGCTCGTCCTCGGGCGGCCCCTCACGGGACTCGGGCTCGTCCTCGGGCGGCCCCTCGCGGGACTCGGGCTCGTCCTCGGGCGGCCCCTCGCGGGACTCGGGCTCGTCCTCGGGCGGCCCCTCGCTGGGCTTGGACTCGGGCAGCCCCTCGCTGGGCTCGTCCTCGGGAAGCCCCTTGCGGGACTCGGGCTCGTCCTCGGGCAGCCGCTCACTGGGCTCGTCCTCGGTCAGCCTCTCGCTGGGCTCGTCCTTGGGCAGCCCCTCGCTGGGCTCAGACTCGGACAGCCCCTCGCTGGGCTCGGAGTCGGCCTCGGGCAGCCCCTCGCAGGACTCAGGCTTGGCCTCGGGCGGCCCCTCGCGGGACTCGGGCTCGTCCTCGGGCGGCCCCTCGTGGGACTCGGGCTCGGACTCGGGCAGCCCCTCGCGGGACTCGGGCTTGGCCTCGGGTGGCCCCTTGCGGGACTCAGGCTTGGCCTCGGGCGGCCCCTCGCGGGACTCGGGCTCGTCCTCGGGCGGCCCCTCGTGGGACTCGGGCTCGGACTCGGGCAGCCCCTCGCTGGGCTCTGACTCGGGCAGCCCCTCGCTGGGCTCTGACTCGGTCAGCCCCTCGCTGGGCTCTGACTCGGTCAGCCCCTCGCTGGGCTCGTCCTCGGGCAGCCCCTCGCGGCAGCCCCTCTGGCTCCTTGGGCGGCCCCTTGCAGGACTCGGGCTCGTCCTCGGGCAGCCCCTCGCTGGGCTGGTCCTCGGGCGGCCCCTCGCCGGGCTCGTCCTTGGGCAGCCCTTCGCTGGGCTAGGACTCGGTCAGCCCCTCGCTGGGCTCGTCCTCGGGCAGCCCCTCGCTGGGCTCAGACTCGGGCAGCCCCTCGCTGGGCTCGGACTCGGGCAGCCCCTTGTGGGACTCTGGCTCAGACTCAGGCAGCCCCTTGCTGGGCTCGGACTCGGGCAGCCCCTCACTGGGCTCACCCTTTGGCAGCCCCTCGCTGGGCTCGTCCTCGGGCAGCCCCTCGCGGGACTCGGGCTTGGCCTCGGGCAGCCCCTCGCAGGACTCAGGCTTGGCCTCGGGCGGCCCCTCGCGGGACTCAGGCTCGGACTCGGGCAGCCCCTCGCTGGGCTCGGACTCGGGCAGCCCCTCGCTGGGCTCTGACTCGGTCAGCCCCTCGCTGGGCTCTGACTCGGTCAGCCCCTCGCTGGGCTCGTCCTCGGGCAGCCCCTCGCTGGGCTCAGACTCGGGCAGCCCCTCGCTGGGCTCGGACTCGGGCAGCCCCTCGCTGGGCTGGTCTCGGCGGCCCCCTCGCCGGGCTTGTCCTCGGGCAGCCCTTCGCTGGGCTGGGCTCGTCCTCGGGCAGCCCCTCGCTGGGACTCGGGCTCCGGCCTCAAGGCAGCCCCTCGCTGGGCTCGGACTCGGGGCAGCCCCTTGTGGGACTCTGGCTCAGACTCAGGCAGCCCCTTGCTGGGCTCGGGCTCGGCAGCCCCTCGGGCTCACCTTGGCCCTCGGGCAGCAGCCCTCGCGGGACTCTCGGGCCTCGCAGGACTCTCGGGCAGCCCCTTGCGGGACTCGGGCTCATCCTTGGGCAGCCCCTCCATGGACTCGGACTCGACAGCCCCTCGCTGGGCTCAGACTCGGGCAGCCTGTCGCTGGGCTTGGACTGGGGCAGCCCCTCGATGGGCTCGGACTCGGGCAGCCCCTTGTGGGACTCTGGCTCGCGTGCCTGTCCTCAGGCAGCCCTTGCTGGGCTCGGACCTCGGGCAGCCCCTCACTGGGCTCACCCTTTGGCAGCCCCTCGCTGCGGGACTCGGTCAGCCCCTCGCGGGGCTCATCCTTGGGCAGCCCCTCGCTCGGGCTCATCCACGGGCAGCCCCTCGCTGGGCTCAGACCTCGGGCAGCCCCCGCTGGGCTCAGTCCAGACTCGGGCAGCCCCTCGCTGGGCTCAGACTCGGGCAGCCCCTCGCTGGGCTCGGTCTCGGGCAGCCCCTGCTGGGCTCGGACTCGGGCAGCCCCTTGGGGGACTCTGGCTCCGACTCAGGCAGCCCCTGGCGGGGCTCGGACTCTCGGGCAGCCCCTCACCGGGCTCACCTTGGCAGCCCCTCGCTGGGCTCGTCCTCGGGCAGCCCCTCGCGCTACTCGGGCTCATCCTTGGGCAGCCCCTCCATGGACTCGGGCTTGTCCACGGGCAGCCCCTCGCTGGGCTCGTCCTCGGGCAGCCCCTCCATGGACTCGGGCTCGGCCTCAGGCAGCCCCTCGCGGGACTCGGGCTTGGCCTCGGGCGGCCCCTTGCGGGACTCGGGCTTGGCCTTGGGCGGCCCCTTGCGGGACTCGGGCTCGGCCTCGGGTTTCCCCTCGCGGGACTCGGGCTCGTCCTCGGGCAGCCCCTCGTGGGACTCAGGCTCGGACTCAGGCCGCCCTTTGCTGGGCTCGTCCTCGGGCATCCCCTCGCTGGGCTCGTCCTCGGGCAGCCCCTCTCGGGACTCGGCCTCGGGCAGCCCCTCGCTGGGCTCGTCCTCGGGCAGCCCCTCGCGGGACTCGGGCTCGGCCTTGGGCAGCCCTCGTGGGACTTGGGCTCGGGCTCGGGCAGCCCCTCGCGGGACTCGGGCTCGGCCTCGGGCAGCCCTTTGCGGGACTTGGGCTTTGCCTCGAGCTGCTCGTTGTGGGACTCGGGCTTGGCCTCGGGCAGCCCCTCGCATTGGGGTCTGGGTTCAGGGAGAGCCTGGCGCTGGACGGTGTGGCAGGTCCTACTGTAGATTCCGTGAACACTTATCAAGCGGTCGTGGTGCTTCCACTCCCCAGCCCTCCTCCTGCCCAATTTTTTTACGCTTTTGTCCAAATGGCAGGGTTGGGTGGCGGTGGTGGTGGAGTGTGTTTGGCCACTGAGCCCTCCGGTCTGTCCCACGCTGTGGCAGTTGAGGGTGATGGGGATGCAGGCGGTGGTGAGGACCTGCTTCTCGCCCCCTACCACCACCACCACCAGAGGATGGGGGCACCTACGGTAACGAGGCACCCCATGAGGACGCCATATGGTGCCAGCCCCGCTGCGGTGCGAGACCAGCCTTCCCCAACCAGGAGGCAGGTGAGGCGGCTAGCCAGTTCCTGAGGGAAGCCGGCCTCCCTATAGTAATGGCAGGGCACCAGCGCCCGCTCCTTCCCATCAGTCTCTCCCACCAACCACTTGTTGCCCGCCGTCGCGCCGCCTCCTTAATAAGATTCAGCACCCACAGTTGAGTGACCTCCCACCAGCCCATGAGGGCCGCCGCCACCGCCAGTATCCCCACCAGCAGCCTCCTCATCCCCTCCGTCCTCGTTCTCAACACCCTGACCAACGCGACCTCCTCCCCCTTCCCGCCCGACTCCGTCCGCCTCCCCATCAAACTCAACACGTTTTCCCACAGCATTTTTTCTGTTTTCAACAGATTTGCAATTATTTGTTACTTTATTATCTTTGGACTCTTTAAAACTGTTTTGTAAGCGATGTAATGCAATACTACGGTTTTGGGAGGTAAAAGAGTTGGTGTGAGAGAGAGAGAGAGAGAGAGAGAGAGAGAGAGAGAGAGAGAGAGAGAGAGAGAATAATAAAAAGATGAAGAAAGTTTTAGGATGAGGAGGAGAGGGAGGGAGTGTAGGAGGAGAAGAAAACCTGAATAACGAAGAGCATAGAACAAAATCGTCTGCTGATAACAAGAACACAGGTTTAAAGATTCGATGGCGTGACAAGGAGAACATTATCAATAAGAAAAACCTTCCCTGATTCCCATGAAAGAATGTGGCGGTAACAGGAGGAAAATAAGAGATGTCACCGAATAAAAGATGTCACAGTATACATGTCAGGATGTCACTGTCAGTGTGTCACCGTATAAAAGATATCACCGTATAAAAGATATCACCGTATAAAAGATGTCAAGATGTCACCGTGTAAAAGACGTCAAGATGTCACTGTGTAAAAGATGTCACCGTATAAAAGATGTCAAGATATCACTGTCAAGCTGTCACCGTAAAAAAGATGTTACCATATAAAAGATATCACCGAATAAAAGATGTCACCGTATAAAAGATGTCAAGATGTCACCGTGTAAAAGATGTCAAGATATCACCGTATAAAAGATATCACCGTATAAAAGATGTCACCGTATAAAAGATGTCAAGATGTCACCGTATAAATGATATCACCGTATAAAAGATGTCACTGTATAAAAGATGTCAAGATGTCACCGTAAAAAAGATGTCAAGATGTCACCGTAAAAAAGATGTCAAGATGTCACCGTAAAAAAGATGTCAAGATGTCACCGTGAAAAGGATGTCACCTTATAAAAGATGTCAAGACGTCACCGTATAAAAGATGTCATCACCGTATAAAAGATGTCAAGATGTCATCCTATAAAAGAGCCATCCATCCCTCATCCAATCCTATGTCGCCCCATAAGGAGCATAGGAACCCGGGGCTAGGCAAGTTGGTCCTGACATTTAAGATGAGAGTGACCAGCCTCACTCATCCCTGAGTGGCATTATGTGAGCAATAAACCCCAACCACCCCTTGGATATAAGCCTACACAGGCTCAGTCCGATTGGAGCACCTTAATTACCCACTAAACCGCCAGGTGCCATAATTTGGTTACATGGTTACCACCCAGCGTAGTAAATGGTTTCCTGGTGTACAGGAAACCATTTGGATTGTCACTCAGAGTAGAGTCACCCATAGGCAGTGGGAAGAGGAAAGAATGAAGGAAAAAAAAACTGAAGAAGGAGTGTAAAGTCACCCGTAGGCAGAAGAAAGAGGAAAGAAAGGCAGAAGAGGAAGGATGGAAGGGAGGAAAGTGTAGACACCCAAAGCAGCACTACATCGAGTGAGTGGATGAAGAGCGCCACCCCCCCCCCTTACCACAAATGTCACCGGATAAAAGATGTCAAGATGTCCATAGTAGAGATAACAGTAGTATTCGACACTCGCTATGCCGATGTTACTCCTCTGGCCGTGATTCACAGGAGCCTGAGAGTGTTGATAGCTCTTAATAAGTTTGGTCCTTAAGACAGCGTGATCAGGACTGGTGGAATCGTGGCCTGGGAGTCATAGCAGCCCGGGGTCAGGCCTCGCTATCGGGTCTTTTTTACTTTTATTTTCATTTTGTTTCCCTGTGGACTTGGGATCTGATCCCCCCCCCCCTCCGAGATGTTCATTTCGTTATTTTTCACTTGATGGTGTGTTATGTTATACATGTTATTCCTCGCTGCACGCAACGCCATTTTTTTTCTCCTTATAACTTGTGATAGGTACTTTTTTCTTCGCCATCATTATGATATCCTTGGACTGAACGGGTTAATGGAGTCTGATTTGAATACTTTCAGTAGGCGAGACTATTTCTAAGGTGACTAAAGTGGACTGAAGGCAGAAAGAATATAAAACAAAAGGTGTGATGGTAATGAAGTATTTACCTGCTGTCATTGCCCTACCTGGTGGTGTAGTGGTTAGAAGGCCTCAGTGGAAGTGACGGCCGTGCACTAGTTAGTTACCCCACAGAGTGACTGGATGTTTGTCGCTCATGTAAAGCCACCAGGAGAAGTAGGCCGGTCAACTGCCCTGAAATGTAGGATACCAGACTGGGATAGCCTAGCCTAGGGCCCCTACGCGTACAAGAAGGTAAACTGGAATTGCCTGTTACCGTTTTATTTATTAATTTTCATTTATTACTTTCTACTGATGTCAACGGTTGACCAAAATTGTGATGTGCTATTGCACTTCCTGCTTTACTAAATGTGTGTGTGGGGGGGGGGGCGCACTCCGTTGAAAAGTAGTGTACGATGCACTGAGCGCAAAGGAAGCACACGGATATTTGCTGAATGTCTGAGCTGTGGTCAGCCCTACACTCCTCCTACATCGACACATATTCCAAATGCTTTTTCATTATTGACTTCTACTTTAATACACTTTATAGCACTGAGGAACGCACACACCATAGCTTGTGGTTTATTATGTTGGTTCCTCACCCCTCTTAGAAGACAACTTGATTAGGTAAGTCGTAACATAGTAGGTGTACTGGAAAGTGTACCTGGAAAGCGAGATAGAGCTTGAGATAAGCAGCTCGTTTACACCGAGAAGAGAACCTTTAATACAGGTTATCTGGAAATCAATAATCTTTCTTTTGTTATAAGAGTGTAAATATAAGAAAACTATTTTTTTATTTTCTTGAATAGTAGATTTTATCGAAATATTAATGCAGTGAAAGTAAAAAGTATTGTGAAAGAAAGTAGAAATAACACTTAAATATTCTTAAAAGTAAATATAAGAAATTGTATCTTGTGTATAAATGGTTTTCAAAATTAGATCTATAAATATTTATCCCGAGAAAAAGATAACTAATTTAAAAAAAAAAGTTCTTGTTGCAATAAAATTTTTAACTTAATATTAGAGGTGATATGCCAATCGAGCTTTTATATCTGGTTTTCTAATAAATAAATTTAATTTACGTGCTTAACTATTTAGTTTTAGCAACTAAGAAGATTAGGGTAGAGCTTTTTCTTCCAAAATGAAGAATTATAGAACCCATAAAAATATAAAGAAACAAACAAAGTACATCAACAAAATCCCAATATCATGCAGCGGCCTCAAAACCAAAATGATGAGTTGGAGAAAAATGACACATATAAAGACGATACAAACATACCATTAAAAAAGTAGTCCCAATAATTACATGAAGACCGTGAAAGCCTGTCGCTACAAAAAACAAGATCCAAAAACTGAGTCATTAATAGTAAACGGAGCTTCAAAGTATTCAAAAGCCTGAAGAGCTGTAAAATAAATAACTAGGATTCCTGGGCTTACTCCAACCATTTGCCGATGCTGTAAAATTATTTACTAAAGAGCAAACAATACCAACCATATCCAACTTTACATCGTACTGTTTCTCCCCCGTCTTCAGATTATTTATTTCCCTCTAAGTTTGAGCTATTTTACCTTATCAAACTGGATTAGTAAATTTTAATACAGGAGATTTATTCTTCTTATGTTGTCTAAGCCTAGGTGTCTATTCAACTATAAGTGCTGGTTGGGCTTCGAATTGCAAATACTCAATACATGGAAGACTACGGGCTGTCGCTCAAACAATTTCATATGAAGTTAGACTTGCTCTTATGCGGCTATGTTGCTAATTCTTAGTAAAAATCATCATAGCGCTATTCTTGGTATGAAGTTTAACAAATCTTTATTAATTAAGAGACTTCGACTTCCGATTCTTTCGTATACTATATTTGCAAGGCAAAATAATCCTGAAGAACATAGGCCATGACCGACCATTAGAACACCAGCATCGTTCATTTTACTTGTTACTTACCATAATATACTTTCTGGTTGCCAGTGGTGCTAAGTACAGAAAACTGTAAATGCTTCCTTTGCCGTTGTTTTTGCTGATCCTACTCTTATAATTGTTTACTGTTGCTATATTGTTGCTACTGTTGTTGCTGCTATTGTTGCTATTGTTGTTGCTGTTGATGTAAATGCTACTGTAGTTCTTGATGCGATTACTGCTTTTGTTGTTGCTGCTCCTGTGGATGCTATTATTGTTCTTACTGATGACATTGTTAATATAGCTGTTGCTGTTATTGTTATTCTTCTTGTTACTATTACCCCCACAGGGATTTTACCAGTCTTTTCAGTCCTTCTCCCTCCCTTACCGAGCTTAACAACGTAGCGTTATTTCTGTCCTGCCAGACTCTTCCAACTCTTGACCTCTCCCCCCTCGTCCCACACTTCGGCGCGCTATTGTGCTCTTTCGTTAAACCTTCTTTGGAGTTAAATGCAGACATTTAACCATAGGCTCCTTCGTGTTGCATAAATTAAACTGAATACTGCCACCCCAAAAGGCGCACACACCATGTTTTACAACAGTTTAGGTCCGAATGTTGTTCTTCACAGTAAATACAATGTCAGGATTTGAGTGTAATTCTATCTGCATAACTCACGACTTAAATTTTCGGTTTCTTTAAGGAGTGATAAGATTTTCTACCTTCCAGGACAATTTGTAAAGAGCAATAACTAGTTGGTTATAAGATAAAGCAGACAAGCTAGGTAAGTCCATTCAGACATGCCAAGCATTCAGAAGTCAAGGGAATATTCCTGTTGAAGTGATTACATGTACAGTTCGAAGACAAAAGCCTAATCAAAGATGTAATTATATTTCTCACAAATAAATGATCTGGTGAGATCCAAAAACAGGAAAGAGTCAACACAAAAGTAAAGAAACTTATAACAGAGTGAAGGTAAAATAGTCCCTGCATCCGTCCAGTCAGAGCCCACAGCAATAGCCTGCGTATCTGACAAAAAGAATTTGTTCGATAAGTAAATCGCTTTCACTTTTCGTGTAAACACTGTTTAATTCAATATTTACCGCTAATAAATCAACCATACATTTTGTTTTTTATTATTACAAAATAAACTTACATAATACTGGATTAAGTATATTTCTGAAATTTATATTTGGGGTTTGTCATGACTGGGATTAGCACAGATTACAGTGAGGTGGTGGGGAGGATGGAAGAGGAGAGAAGGGAGAGGATGAATGGAGGAAAGTGGGAGAAGAAATGAGAACGAGGAATGGACGGTGAGAAAAGGAGTGTTATAGACTTCAAAGAGAGAGCTTTAGGAGTAAAGAAAAAGGAAAGACTCATCTGAATGAGATGCAATAAAGAGAGAACAGAAGGACTAAAAAGGATTAGGACATGCGGATACGAGGAAGCAGGTGAAGTGTAAGGAAGAAAAACGGGGGAGAAAGAAAAAACAAAACAGGTAAGGGGGAATGAAGTAGACTATATTAATAAGAACGAGGAAAATCAGAAACGTTGTTAAGGAGGGAAAAATGAAGTTGGTATAGAGTATATAAAATTGTGGTCCAGCAGGAAGAGGTAAGGAGGTGTGAAGTGTGGGGCACAATGATGGGTGGAAGAAAGGGAGAAGGAAATAAAGAATGAGTGTTGTAAGATTAGGTGAGGGGAGCGAAGTGAGATAGTGTGTCAGTAGTCAAGTGAGATGGAGTGCTAGGGTAGAGACTCAGGAATAGCACCGGACTTTATTTCTACCACAGAATACTGACGCGTAGCGTAGTGGTTTGGAGCGCTGGCCTAAGTTAAGATCCTTATGGCTGAAGTTTATATACTTATTTATTTATGTATTTATTAATTTACAGTCATTTAATGCGAGCAAGGTAATAGATCGATAATTCATTCACAACGGTCTCTCTCTCTCTCTCTCTCTCTCTCTCTCTCTCTCTCTCTAAAATAACTGAGGAAATTTATCTAAAGGTACAGTTGCTGGCATATCAAACAGAAACAGCCCGTCCACCAGGGAGGTGGTGTAATGCTCTCTGCATCTGGTAACACTGACAAATATGGAACTTCACCAGGTTTCGTTCGGTCGCTAGGACGAATCGAACGTGGTGATCATTGCAGCTGTGCGTAGTTATTGGTGGCAATATAATGTATAAGCAATATTCCGCCAGAAAATATACCTATAATAGCATGTCATGATTACGGTAAGGTTTTAATGTTTGCAGTTATCCAGTCTGAACACGTGCACATTACATCAATTATGCCATTAGTTACAAAAATCGCTTGTATTATATGCAGTTATTATGATTGACGGTTAATATTATTAATGACTGATTATTATGACACTGATTTCATGAATGGTTTAGTTTCTGGTCATGAACCATGCAACAGTTAACAGTTCATCATATAAGTCATAGTTTCAGCTTCCCCACATCTATCGATGAACAGAAAATTATCGTGACCCCCATCCTCCCTACCGTTAATCTGACATTGGTAGACCTCAGAAATCGAAGCAAGTTCACTACATATAGGAGGTGGCACCTCAGGAGGCGGCAGGATGGGGGTGGGGGACCTGGGAGACAGGAGGAGAGAGGTGGGTGAAGAAGGGGGCAACAGTGGTCGAACTGGGGGCTAGAGGAGAGGGATGATGGGTTAGGGGACGGTAGACTTTGGTGGACGACAGGAGCTACAATGGGAGAGATAGATTACAAGATGATGACTGGGCCAAATCATTGTTTCATGGAGAATATGGAATCTTACGGTCAGACCATAAAACGTTATGTTGACGTTGCCACGTGTTGTAATTGACCGTCATGGTTTGTAACAGTTCACGACACACTTAACACTGGGTGGCTCAATACCCTTTAATGATTACGGTGACTTTGTTAATGTGCAAATATATGACACGTCCCTACAGTTTGCAGATGTTACAGCTGTTGTTATAGTGATTGGGAATTACAGTACTCTTGTAGCCTAAATCGCCGCCCACATTAGCGGGCAGTGACTGGTGGACTGTCCGCCCCGAGCTTTCTTTTCGATTGATATCCTAAATTCCTCTATATCGGTGATTTAACCCTTTCAAGCCTTTTTTTTATTATTAATAGGTTTAATAATAATGTCCTTGGGCTAAAAGGGTTAATGGCAGATCTGTTTGTAACCCTTTCTGTGCGAGATATCATTTCCATGCTGAATAAATTGCTTTCAAGGCAGCAAGAACAAAATACAAAAGGCGTCAACATAGCGAAGAATGGACAGATGGATGTGTAAGATGGGACTGCATGGATTGGTGGATGTGGGGTGGGTTGATGGATGGATGGTTAGGTAAGTTTGTGAGAAGGCGGTATATATACGGTATTGGTGGTGTGTGTGTGAGAGAGAGAGAGAGAGAGAGCATGTTGTAAGTCATCTTGCGGAGCTCCAGTCTTGGCGACTGGGTGGGTAGTTTAGTAGGTGCTGGATGAGTGACGTGGGTTGATGGGTGGACAGGTGGGGTGGATGGAGTGGGTGGTGTGGGGTTCGTAGTTGGAGTGAGTACGGCTGGTGAGTGTGGTGTGCATAGTGGGAGGAGTGGGTTAAGTGGGCGGGATTTGTAGGGTGGATGAGTGAGTTGTGCGAAATGGATGGGATGAGTGGAAAGGGTGTACAAGCAGGATGTGATGGGTGGCCAGGGTGTGTGGGTGGGTGGGAGAGTTGAGGTGGTTTAGCTGGGTTGGACACGTGGGTGGGGTGACTGGGTTTCCTGGGTAGGTGAGTTGGTGGGTGGATGTGTGGCTTCCCGGAGGACAAGTCCAGGAGACCAGCTTACTACGCTCAGTGAGTGGATAGGTATATGGGTGGGTGGGTTATTAGTTAGTGGATAGGTATATGGGTGGGTGGGTTATTAGTTAGTGGATAGGTATATGGGTGGGTGGGTTATTAGTTAGTGGATAGGCATATGGGTGGGTGGGTTATTAGTTAGTGGATAGGTATATGGGTGGGTGGGGTATTAGTTAGTGGATAGGTATATGGGTGGGTGGGTTATTAGTTAGTGGATAGGTATATGGGTGGGTGGGTTATTAGTTAGTGGATAGGTATATGGGTGGGTGGGTTATTAGTGAGTGGATAGGTATATGGGTGGGTGGGTTATTAGTTAGTGGATAGGTATATGGGTGGGTGGGTTATTAGTTAGTGGATAGGTATATGGGTGGGTGGGTTATTAGTTAGTGGATAGGTATATGGGTGGGTGGGTTATTAGTTAGTGGATAGGTATATGGGTGGGTGGGTGGAAGGAGCAAAATAGGTCCGCTGGGGAATAGGTCAATTCGGTAACAGATCCAGGGTTAAAATGCCAGTTTCGGAAAATAGGTCCCTGGAGAATCCATCAGGGGAAATGGTCCTTAGTGGAAATAGGTCCAGTGGGTAAAAAGGGTACGGATGGAACACAGGTGCCTATGGTGAAATGGGTCAGTGTGGGGATTTGTGCCCATGGATAGAAAATAGGCCCATTGGTAGGGCCACAGAGCAAATAGGTCCGTGGAAGGAGGATAGGCCCAGGGGTAAAAATAGGTCCATGGGAAAGCTATTGGAGGTAATATATATCCATGGATAAAATATGTCCATGTAGGAAAATAGGTCCGTGAGGAACATTGGTCATTTGATGGAAAATAGGTCCATGTAGGAAAATAGGTCCATGGGAAACATTGGTCATGTAATGGAAAATAGGTCCATGAAAGAAAAGTAGGTGCCTGGTGGAAAATAGGCCCTAATGTGAAATAGGTCCATCGGGACAAGGGGGTCCATGAGAAGGCCCTTGAAGAATTAGGCCCATAGGGAGTAAATGGGTCCGCTTGACAACAACTGCAGGGGTGAAGTAGGTCCAAGGGGAATATTGGTCAACGGAGGAAAGTTGGGTCATGGCATAAAATAGGTGCAATGGTGAAATGGGCTCCTGGGAAAAATGAGTGCAAGTGAGACAATGGATCCTTGGAGAAATGGTTACAATTGGATGAACATAGATCCTTTGGAAAAATGGTTACAATTGGATGAACATAGATTCTTTGGAGAAATGGTTACAGTTGGATGAACATAGATCCTTTGGAGAAATGGGTTCATGGAGGAAAATACATCCCAGCGGGAAAGTAGGTCCAGGAAAGAAAATGGGTTCACGGCATGAAAATAGGTTCATGAGAGAAAATAGGTGGGTGAAATGCCCCGTAATGGGTGTGTAATTGGTGACGGGTGAGATGCCCCGTAATGGGTGTGAAATTGGTGACGAGTGAGATGCCCCGTAATGGGTGTGTAATTGGTGACGGGTGAGATGCCCCGTAATGGGTGTGTAATTGGTGACGGGTGAGATGCCCCGCAATGGGTGTGTAATTGGTGACGGGTGAGATGCCCCGTAATGGGTGTGTAATTGGTGACGGGTGAGATGCCCCGTAATGAGTGTGTAATTGGTGGCGGGTGACGTAATGGGTGTGTAATTGTTGGCGGGTGACGTAATGGGTGTGTAATTGGTGACGGGTGACGTAATGGGTGTGTAATTGGTGACGGGTGAGATGCCCCGTAATGGGTGTGTAATTGGTGACGGGTGAGGTGCCCCGTAATAGGTGTGTAATTGGTGACGGGTGAGATGCCCCGTAATGGGGGTACGGGCTGATGTGCTTTTAGTCTAAAATCCTTCCTATCCAGCTGTTTGGGTAGTAATGTTGCCGTGGGTGTCGCAGGTCCCAGCGGTGCTTAGTGACAATACAATGATAACATTTCCATCACTGCAGCCCGCTTTGGTATTGGCTCATTTTATTTAAACTTTCTTATCTCAACGTCCCAATCCCAGGATTTCGTTTTCCCTGACGTTAATCCCTTCACTCCGATGACGGACTATTTAGTTTAATCTCGCTGCATCCAGAGGGTTTTATTGGCCTGAAGAGAGACTCCAAACCCCGTAGATTAGATAGTGCTTTCACTTACCCTTTCGCTAGAAAAATATATCTCCTAAGATGACTAAATCGTCCGTAACAATTTACTAATAGAATACGACACCGACAGATGTTTGGAGATGGCAGCAATGAAGCCCAGGAGACGCCATGAGAGTGCAAGAATTAGTGAAGATTATTCCTATCTCCTCCAGGTCAAACAAAGCCTCCTTAGCTGATTGCACTCGCCTGGAGATAGCAGAAGAGAAAAATGATATGAGAGAGAGAGAGAGAGAGAGAGAGAGAGAGAGAGAGAGAGAGAGAGAGAGAGAGAAGAGGATAGGCTGTTTTCATGCTGCTTGAAAAATAAAAACTAAAGGCACAGAAAATGGCGCTATTTTAGAGAGAAGGTCTTATGCCAAGCGGCTTTGTTGATTCGTAATTCCTCTCCCATATTGATTTATCCTTCAGAATGATTTATTAGTGGTTTATTTAGTGATTTATTCTGCATAGTCCACATCATTATCCTCATCTATTTTATTGATGCAGTGTGTGTCAACATCAATACCATATAAAGAACATAGACAGAAAATGGTGAGGTGAAATACGCAAAATGATAAGGTGTAAATGTTAAGGTGTAAATGGCAAGGTGTAAATGGTAAAGTGGTAAATGGTCAGGTGTAAATGGTAAGGTGTAATAGTAAGGTGTAAATGGTAATGTGTAAATGGTAAGGTGTAATGGTAAGGTGTAAATGGTAAAGTGTAAATGGTAAGGTGTAATAGTAAGGTGTAAATGGTAAAGTGTAAATAGTAAGGTGTAAATGGTAAAGTGTAAATGGTAAGGTGTAATAGTAAGGTGTAAATGGTAAAGTGTAAATGGTAAGGTGTAAATGGTAAGGTGTAAATGGTAAGGTGTAAATGGTAAGGTGTAATAGTAAAGTGTAAATGGTAAGGTGTAAATGGTAAAGCGTAAATGGTAAGGTGTAATAGTAAAGTGTAAATGGTAAAGTGTAAATAGTAAGGTGTAAATGGTAAAGTGTAAATCGTAAGGTGTAAATGGTAAGGTGTAATAGTAAGTGTAAATGGTAAAGTGTAATAGTAAGGTGTAAATGATAAGGTGTAAATGGTAAGGTGTAAATGGTAAGGTGTAATAGTAAGTGTAAATGGTAAGGTGTAATAGGAAGGTGTAAATGGTAAGGTGTAATGGTCAGGTGTAATGGTAAGGTGTAATGGTAAGGTGTAAATGGTAAGGTGTAAATGGTAAGGTGTAATGGTAAGGTGTAAATGGTATGGTGTAATAGGAAGGTGTAAATGGTAAGGTGTAAATGATAAGGTGTAAATGGTAAGGTGTAATGGTAAGGTGTAATGGTAAGGTGTAATGGTAAGGTGTAAATGGTAAGGTGTAATGGTAAGGTGTAATGGTAAGGTGTAATGGTAAGGTGTAAATGGTAAGGTGTAATGGTAAGGTGTAATGGTAAGGTGTAATGGTAAGGTGTAAATGGAGAGAGGTGTAAATGGTTAGGTGTAATGGTATGGTGTAAATGGAGAGAGGTGTAAATGGTAAGGTGTAATGGTAAGGTGTAAATGGTAAGGTGTAATATGCCAAATGAGTCGGGCAGGAAGCGGTGTTACAAAGTCTCCTGAGTCACCTGAACGGCCCAGACTTTTGTATTTCGAGATTCTGTAGCCAAGGAACAGGACGGAAGGCTGATGAAAGTGACACACACACACACACACACACACACACACACACACACACACACACACACACACACACACACACACACACACACACACACACACACACACACACACACACACACACACACACACACACACACACACACACACACACACACACACACACACACACACACACACACACACACACACACACACACACACACACACACACACACACACACACACACACACACACACACACACACACACACACACACACACACACACACACACACACACACACACACACACACACACACACACACACACACACACACTCTCTCTCTCTCTCTCTCTCTCTCTGACGACGACGAGGATTGATAATTGGTTGATTGTTGTTGTTGTTGTTGTTGTTGATGATGATGATGATGATGATGATGGAGGAAGACGAGGAGGAGGAAACACCCTCTGCCTCCCGTCCTCTCCCCAAAGTGGCAGGTTATGTGTACCTTGTAATATTCCCTCCAAAGAAACCCCGGAGACACAGTGACTGGAGGTAGGGAGGGAAGAGAGGAGGTAGGGACAGGGAGAGAAAGAAGATGGAAGGGAGAAGTGGGGAAGTAAGGAGAGAGATGGGAAGGTGGGATGGAGTGGGGAAGAAGGAAGGAGGAAAAGAGAGGAGAGAGATAAAGGGGATAGTGTGATGGAGAGAGGGAGAAAGAAGATGGAAGAAGCGATGTAGGGAGGGAGATGGAGAGGTGGGATGGAGTGGGAGAGGAGGAGGAGGAAAGGAGAACAGGAAGAGTAGGGAGAGGGATGGAGGTAGGGCGCAAAGGGGAGAAGAAAAAAAGAAAAGGAAAGGAGATGAGGTAGGGAGAGAGATGGGGAGGTAGAATAGAAGGATATTAGGGAATGAGGGAAAGAGGAAGGGAAAGGAGGAAGCAAACAAAAAAAAGGGGGGGGAAAGGGAGTGAAAGTGGAGGTTGGAGAGGGAAGGGAAAAATGGAGGAAGGAGTAAGAAAAGGTGTAAGGAAGGGCTAAGGGGGAAGGATATTAAATTGAGTGTAGGAATAGGGGAAGATTAGAGGTAACAGAGAGAAAGATGGGGACGAGAAGGTGTGAGAGGAGGGAGGGGACGGATGATGAAAAGGGTAAAGGAGGAAGTAGGGAGAGAAAAGGAAAGCAGGAAGGGGAGAAAAGGGGAGAAGAGATTAAGAGGGAGGAGGGAGAGAAAGGAGAGGGTGAGAGGTGTAACGTGGGAGAGGAAAGGAGAGGGGGAGGAGGGGTGGCATGGGTGGGATTGAAGGAGGAAGAGGGAAGAGGAGAGTAGGAAGAGCAAAGAAGAGGGAAACGAGGGAGGCGAACGGAGAGAAAGAGGAGCGGGGGAAGAGAATGATGGTAAGAGTGGAAGAAGGGAAATAGGGAAGCAGTAAAGGGTGGAGTGAAAAGGAGGAAGAGGAGGAGAGGAGTTGGAAGGGAGGGGTGAGGGATAGAATGGAGGAGGTTGAAAGCAGAGAAGGAGTAAGGGAAGAAAGTAGGTAAGGATGGAGGGGGTGGAAGAGAAGAAGGATGGGGAGGCTGGGGGATAGGAAGGAGAAGAGGGAAAAGTAGGAGGGGAGAGGACGTAAGGAGAGGGGAGGAAGGGTAGAAAGAGGAGAAAAGGGGGAGGGGTGGCAGGCAAGAAACACTGAACGAAATGGCCGAGGGGAAGAGAGGAGAGGGGAGAGACGGAAGGAGGAAGAGAGGAGGAAATGAAGGGAAAAGGAGATTTGAGGATGGGGGAGAGAGACGTGGTAGAGTTGGGAAGAAGGGGTAGGGGCATGAGCAAGAACCCTGAATACACAGTACCAAGAGGATTGGGAGGGGCTACTGGGGGAAGAGGGAAGAAAGGTGGAGAGAAGGGGGAAGAGGGGACTGAGGGGGGAAGGGAAAAAGGGGAATGAGGAAGGAGAGGAAAAGTAAGGAATGAGTGAGAAACCTGGAAACACTGTAGCCATGAAGAGAAGATGGGGTAAGAGGGAGAGGAGGAGGAGGAGGAAAGGAGAGAATGGGGGAGAGGGGAGGAGGGTGGGGAGAAGAAGAAATGGTGACGAAGGAGGTGGAGAGAGGGGAGAGGGAAAAGAAAGGAATCTGAGAGGGGAAAAGGGGAAACTAGAAACACACAGCTGAGAACGTGAAGGAAGAGAGGGGAGGAGGATGGGGGAGAGTGAGAAATGAAAACTTGGGATGAGGGGAAGAAATGTACATTGGGAGAAAGAGGTGAGATAGGGAGGGGGGAAGAGAGGAGATACGGAGGGGGAAGAAAAAAGATAGAGAGGGGAGAAGAGAGGAAGTAGAGCAGGGGAAAGACAGGAGGTAGGGAGGGGGAAGAAAGTAGGGAGGGGGATGAGAGGAGGTAGAGAGAGGAATGAGAGGAGGTAGGGAGGGGGATGAGAGGAGGTAGGGAGGGGGAAAGAGAGGAGGTAGAGAGGGGGAAAGAGAGGAGGTAGGGAGGGGGATGAGAGGAGGTAGGGAGGGGGAAAGAGACGAGGTAGGGAGGGGGAAAGAGACGAGGTAGGGAGGGGGGAAGAAAGTAGGGAGGGGGATGAGAGGAGACAGGGAGGGGGAAGAGAGGAGGTAAGGAAGGGGGGGGGGAAGAAAGGAGGTTGAGAGGGGAGAAGAGAGGATGTAGGGAGGGTGGAAGAGAGAAGGTACAAAGGAGTACAAAGGAAACCAAACAGCAACAGACCTTATGGTCCTTTCGAGGCTGTTTGTTACAGAGTAGACTATGACTACAAGATCTAACTCTACATGCTGAAGGATAAGGATAGTAAAGCAAGAAGGCTCCCCCCGCCTCCAAACCCTCCAGTTAAAACTGGCAAGAAAAAGTGAGAAAAACCACCATACAGCATGGAAAAACTGACATGGAAATTTCATAGGAAAGACTGAAAAGGAAAAGCTACATTCTATAATACATTATCTATAAGCTACCAGTATGAATAACCTGAAATAGAAAACAGTAAAGTAAAATGAATAATCAAATAAATAGATAACTAATGGATGTCATTATGTACGGGTACGTTGAGTTGATGGGGCGTCTGCGGACACAGTGTGGAAATTGCACAGTACACAGTGTGGATATTCAGGGGTGGTGCAGCAGCCTTGCCTGGCACTATTAAGGTAGGCAGCAGTCAGTCAAGCTACAATTCCGTTCATTCCACTGAGACTAGGAACTTTCCCATGCAGGACAAGCACACAAGTCACCTTCAGAAGCAATGACCTCTGGTACATTAAAAAAATCCCGATGGTGGCCACGTAACTAACAGGGACCCTCAGTGATCCACAGCCCATCACAGGTCGATAGTATGAGTAGTGACCGTTCACTCAGGGCTATCTGTGCATATCCTAGTCTGTGCATATACTATATTTGCATTTAATAAATTGATCCAGGCTCTAAAAAAAACTAAATTAAAATAGAATACAAAATTATACATACACAAGTGTTATATTCAGGAGTAATCATATTAAGCTGGGGGTTAGATGCCAAATACTTATCCAGGCGACCTTTAAAGGTATGTACTGTATTACAATTTACTACATTGGAGGGCAATTTATTCCATACATTTACAACTATTGAAGAAGAAATGCTTAGCTTCATGCGACTGGAATCGTTTGCCAACTATTTATGCTCATTGCCTCTAGTGTAATTCGAGTGATCAACTGTGAAGTATTTATCGACAGCCATGTTATCATGTCCTTTGAAAATCTTGAATACTTGAATTAAATCTCCTCGTATCCTTCGTTTTGTTAGAGTAAAGAGATTCGGGGCCTCAAAACGTTCCTTGTACGGTTTATTTCTCAATCTAGGTATCATCTTTGTCATCCTTCGCTGCACTCTTTCAAGCTTTTCCACATCCTTTTTATAATACGGTGACCAAAACTGAACGCAGTACTCCAAGTGCGGGCGTACTAAGGAATTATACAAAGTGAGGACAATATTATCGGATTTATATTCAAATGCTCTGCCTATGAATCCAACCAGTTTATTGGCTTTTTTCACAGCTTCAGCACATTGTTTGCTTGGTTTCAAATCGTTTGTTATTATAACTCGTAAGTCTTTTTCATGGTTTACCCTATCAAGTTGGACATTATTCATGCTATAATTAGCTCTTACATTTTTACTGCCAATGTTTAACACTTTGCATTTGTTAATATTGAAATCCATTTGCCAAACTTGGGCCCAGTTAAACAGTTGATCATGATCCCTCTGAATTGCCTGCCTTCGCAGTGCTATGTCTGTTTTGTTACCTTATTTAGTATCATCAGCAAATTTTGAAATCTTACAACACAATCCTATGTCAGTATCATTTACATATATTAAGAAAAGAATAGGACCTAACACTGAACCTTGTGGCACTCCACTTGTACCGTTTATCCAGTCTGACTCTTTTCCATTTATTGCAACTCTTTGTTATAGTCCGGTAACCCAATCTTCTACCCATCCCAGAACACTGCCGCTGAAACCATGTGCCTTTAGCTTCTGAAGGAGTCTTTTGTGTGGAACTTTGTCAAAAGCCTTTTGAAAATCGAGGTAGACCACATCAACAGATCTAGTCTCGTCGTACATGTTCAGAGTATCATTGAATAAGTCCAGCAGATTCGTGAGGCAAGAGCGACTATTCCGAAAACCATATTGAGAATCTTTTATGAGATTGTTTGTTTCTGTTTCACAAACTTGTCTCTGATAATAGTTTCAAGCAATTTGCAAACCACCGATGTTAAACTAATTGGGCGGTAGTTTTCTGGTTGGGCTCTGTTGCCCTTTTTGAATATTGGAGTTACGTTAGCAAGCTTCCATTCATGTGGCACCTTACTGCTTTTAAGTGATAAGTTAAAAAGTTCAGATAAAGGCTTTGATATTTCATTCTGTAGTTCCTTCAATACACGTGGCGATATTTTGTCCGGTAGGGAGGTTGGAAGAGTGGAGGTAGGGAGGGGGTAAGAGAGGAGGTAGGGAGAGGGAAGAGAGGAGGTAGGGAGGGGGTAGAGAGGAGGTAGGGAGGGGGAGAAGAGGGAGGCACGGGCAAGAAATCCAGAATAAAGTGGCCGAGGGGTAGAGACGGGGGAGAAAGGAGGAGGGGAGCGAGGATGAAGAGGATGGAAGAACGGAAAGGAGGAGGGAAAAGGGGGAAAAAGAGAGGAAATGGAGAGGGGAAGAGAGTGGGAAGAAGCAAGAACTCATAACCAAGGAGAAAGGCAGAAGGGAAGGTGAAACACAGGGAGAAGAGAGGGGGAGGAAGGGAGGAGTGGGCGGGAGAAGGGTGATGGAGAGGAGAAAGAGGGGAAGTGGAGGGAAGGGGGAGAGGGTGGGAGAGACACATCAAAGAAATATGTAAATTGAAAGGGCCCTTCTTCCGTGGAACAGCCATCACCACAAAATCCACAAAATCTTCAAGATCCCAAGTTGATGGAGTCTGGCAGGGAGGAGGAGAGGTAGGGGAAGAGGGCAGCGGAGAGGGAATGGGGAAGGACAGCAGAAGCGTTGGTTTAGAGAGGGGGGAGGACAGAGGGTTGGCAAGGGGGGGAAGGGGCCAGAGGGGGTGAGGACAAGGTGGTGACATGGTGATAAAGAAGGTGTGATTTTGTCATACGTATATTTTCCTATGTATAGTGTATTATTTAGTGATTTCTTGGTGCATATGCGCGGACTCTGTCTTCCTCGTGCTCTCATACTCACGCGGGTACACACACACACAAAACATAAGGCTGAAAAGCACACCCACACACACCCACACACACACACACACACACACACACACACACACACACACACACACACACACACACACACACACATGAATACAGAAATAGAAAGCAAAACAGTAAAGTGACATAGCATCTGTAAACACTAGTACTTTATAATACTGGCAGTACCTTATTGTTTATGCACAGAAATAAAATGTAGACATCAGATTATTATTATTATTATGATTTTTTTTTTTTGTGGGGGTTGCGTATTAGTGCAAAATAAGAAAAAGCTGTTTTGTTTTGCTCACATTAAGGTGTAGTAACTCGAAGTGAGAACAATGATGGCCTAGATGTTGTGTGAATGGCTGGCTGACACTGTGCTTCGTATTAGGCTTACATATTAATGTGCTCTCTTGTTCTTTGTTTCTGGATCCTACCTAACCCCAGCTCTTCGGTGAAAAATTAGGACTGGAATGATAATAATGATGAAGGTGATTGATTGATTGGTTGACCAAATCAAAACTGGCTGCACAACTGCAATGGTGATGATGATGATGGTGATGATGATGATGATGAAGAGGAGGAGGAGGAGGAGGATAATGATGATGATGATGATGATGAAGAGGAGGAGGAGGAGGAGGAGGAGGATAATGATGATGATGATGATGGCCATAATGCACATAATACAAAACAACATTGGTTATAAAAAGAAGCGATGCGTCATACTGTGCGATGTATGTATGTATGTATGTATGTCCAACAAGTATAGCCATGGCGACTCGTTACTACTACACTTGTCTCTTGAATAGGTTTCCATTGTTTTAGGAAACCGTTTGGCTTGATATTCATTGTAGAGTCACCCGAAAACCTCGCTACATTGAGTGAGCGGATGGGTTGCGCCTCACCTGTGTGAATCTCTATAGTGCTTTTTTTTTTTTTTTTTTTTCGTGACGGAACTAGGTCACTCTGAATACTAAATTGTGGTGCCATGAAATGCAGTTACGCAGTTTTGAGGTTTCCTTAGTTATCAGTCAAATCATGCCTCCATTCGGACTACACTTGGCCATCAACTGAGCTGAAAAGGGCGAACGATAATTGTCAGGTTAGAAAAAAAAAAAAAATGCATTTCCCCGGAACAAACCCATCTAACAAATTCTCCTCTTCCACTCCTCGGGTGAGAGGGTGAGGACGTTTTGTTAGTGAGAGAGAGAGAGAGAGAGAGAGAGAGAGAGAGAGAGAGTTCTAAAATTACCCTCATGGCAAACTCTCCTCTTTCACTCTATAGGTTCCATTAGAAAAAGAAAACACCTATAGTTCCACCAGGTAAATTTTTCTAACAACCCTTTCCTTCCTCTCTACAGGTGCCATCTTTGACCGTGACTCAAGGGACATACAGGGCGCCTTCCTCCACGCCATCAAGCAGTACAACCAAAACTCCACAAGCCACGGACACGAGCTACACGCCTTCGTCGATATTATCAGCACTGCCGATGCCTTCAAGATCTCCAGACTGAGTGAGTGTTTGGCTTTGTATCCTCTTGAGTTTGTTCGTATTTATTCTCTTGAGTTTATGGTGATTTTTGGCTCTACTCATGGTTTGTAAATTTGAGTCTTTGTTGTGATGTTGTATTCTTAGGCTAAGTGAGTGTTCAGGTATTTTTTTGTGAGTTTTGAACGATTTTAACTCGATATTGGAAGGTGACTCCAGCTTGTGTTGTGTTTATGAAAAGTGGGTGCATAAGACGTGTGGTGGTATTATAGGTCGGCTGCGAAATAATGCCGATTTCTTTTGTCTCGGGGAGAGCATGTAGAGAGTGTCATACGTGAAAGAATTGACCATGATGGAGAGTCCCTTAAGTGTGCGAAAGAGTTTTGTTATCTGGGGGACATGTTATGTGCTGGAGGTAGTTCTGTGGCTAGGGTAAAGAGTGGAGAAAATTCAGGGAGCTGTTGCCTCTCCTGACACTGAGAGGACTTTACTTCCGTGCTAAAGGATCCTTGTATACGGCATGTGTTAATAGTGTAATGCTGTTAGGAAGAGGATATCTGTAGACTCAAACGTACAGAAACGACATTGATGGATGTGTAGTGTGTCCTTGAATAAGAGACTAGGGGAGGGGAGGGGGTTAGGATGACGATTGAAGAGTTGAGAGGAAGGATGAGACTTGAATATATTTGTGTTGTGATGAGGATGGGTAACTTGAGACGGTTTGGGAATGCTGAGAAGATGGGAGATGACGCGAAGGGCAGAACAGAAAAGATCGGGATGAGATCATAGTGTGTGACCTCAGGGATAAGCGACTGAACAGGGAGGCTGCCAGAGATCGAGCGGTGTGATGAGCAGCCGTTGGGTGACCAAGGCGGACGCATGCAAGCATGTTGGGGCCCCTATAAATGAAACGAAACGAAACGATTTAACCCTTTTCAACCTTGGGGCGATGGTTTGGTTACATTCTTGCAGATTTTATTCTCATGATTTTATTAATATACAGTATACAGTAGGCTAGTTTTTTTTTTTTTTTTTTTAATTTACACCTTCCTTTAACCCCTTCGACCCGAGGAGGGGATTTTGTTGATATTCTCTCTGTCTCTGATAATTATTCAGGCTAATTTAGATATGGCCTTCATTAGTTTCTGCGTTATTGGAGATCATTCCAAAGCTGAACATAATCGTCCATAGATAACAAGAATAAGCAGAAGAGAGAGAGAGAGAGAGAGAGAGAGAGAGAGAGAGAGACGTCGCTTGTATGTAAAAGGTGTATGATCTCGATTTTTTTTTTCAGTACTCTCAGTTTTCAGAGGGTTTGTATACTCTCAAGCTCTGTAGATTAAGGGTCCTACGGTAAGTGGCTTTGGGGATTTCCTAACACCTCTTCCTTAGCGATTTACTCTGCCTCTTACACCTCCGTACTCTGCAGTGTTACTGATGCAAACCATGTCGATATTTGAACGATACAGATAAAGTGCAGGAGAATGTTCAGGTGTAATATGCTTAATAAATTGCAGTGGAAAGGGCCCTAACACCTCTTCCTTAGCGATTTATTATTGGATGCGTCTAGTTAAAATGGTTTAGAATGCTATTTATGCAGAGTATGGCGATATTTGAAGAATTTGTTATACAGAAGAGGACAGGAAGGTAAAATAAAATAATTTGCATAGGAAACGGTGTTAGGGAGCTTTCTTAACATACGAGAATACCGGCCCTGGTGTCAGATAATTTTAGAACTTATTTTAAGGTCTGAAAATAGGATTGCTCGTCATCCTTGTGTGTGTTTCACATGACTCTGACCTATTTACTCTGATGAAGTATTTCGTATTCTCTCTCTCTCTTTCTCTCTCTCTTAATCCAACTTCATAATCTCACTCTTAAACGTACCTCAAATATCCTAGTTAGTTCCTGTCTGTAGGTTAACCCCTACACCGCGGGCTTGTTTACCAATGACTTGCGTGTCCCGCGGGGTTATTTGGGCTCCGACAGACTCTCAAAAAATATTTGCCAAAAATCAGTTATTAGTCCTAGAATAATAAAATTACATATGCTTATTGCACATACCTTCAGCTTTCTCCTGGAATGATTGTTGAGCCTTCTTCGGTTACCGTAGGACTTGTGGAGACCTCTGAAGTAGGGTAACGAAGTCTCCACTTTACACTTGCCGACAACCCGTAATATGATTACCACAGCCAGATACAAACACTATAAACACTATTCTACAATTTTCAAGTAGTTTGGGATCCATACTAAAAAAAAAACACTGTGAAAGCAATGGAAATTACGAGCGCGTCTGATCGTCGCACTTGCGCTAGTTCGCTCTAGGCACTCTGTCATTTATTATTCATAAAACCCCTCACACTTTATATTTCTATTACTATATCACACTTATATATATCTGGAGTCTTTCTCCATAAGTTTCCTTCAGTCGTATTAGTTTATTGTCACTGAAGTCATTCAATTTTTCAGTCAGTAAAATACGTAGAGAGCCACGGATTCACTCTCACTGTTATAACATAAATTATTTGTACTCATATTCTTATATTACTGATTACTTACATTACTATTTACATTTTCTATTCTATTTTCAATATTTACCCTGCTATTTTACTTACACTATGTTATTCACTGTCACTTTCAGTAAGATAAAACTATAATACACTGTTCAATCATATGAACTGAACATCCATTGCTTTCACCTGCTATTTACACATTATTTACACGTTATTTCCAAATAATTCTGCTTCCACACTTGCACTGTTAGAACTGCTTCTGGCTGTGATAATCGAAGAAGCAGGTAACACAGAGGGGAACCTGGCATTCAGCGCACTGCCAAGAGGTGCATTTATGCTCAGGTGTGCGGCGTGTGGTATGCGCACATACCTGACACCTGCGAATCGCAGCCTTCCTTTTCCCTGTGGCAGGCATAAGCTCAAGTCTGTGCCGATCCGTATACGCCCTCTGCTCAAGTCGGTCGGGAAATGTAACTGGATGGCGCCTTGGAGTTGCTGCTTGCACCCTACCATATCTTTCCAGCAGCTGCTGGACACAAGTCCTGGCGAACAACCTCAGGGAGAAGGACTTGGGTGGCTTTACCTTCATCTTGTACAAGATGAAGGCGTCCAGCATCGTCATATCTATGAGATGCAGAAAAACTTTCCTGTACCACCTAGTATTCTTCCTGAGGCAGTCGATCTCACCAATCATCATGTCGGACTTGTCCACCAGCTGCATGTTGATATTATAGTCCAACACAGCATCAGGTTTCATCACAGGTTCGCCTGTCCTACGGTCGACCTTCCCACTGTCTCTCATCTCCCCTTTATGTACGGTGGTGAGCATGTGCACGACTCTCTTGTCATGCCACCGTATTGCCAGCATCTTCTCACACTTGCGTAGGTGCACGTCTCCTCGCTGCGAGTTTCCCGCCTCTGGGAATTTGGGGAAGTTGGCACGATTACTTTTCACAGTGCCGCAGGAGCCAATGCCGTGCTCAGAAAGGTATTTGGCAAGTTTTGGTGCTGTATAGTAGTTGTCTGTATACAGCACATGATTCCCACCAAAATACTTTTCTAGGAGCACTTTCACTACACAGCCTGAGAAGCCAAGGGGGTGAGTTTTATCGAGATCGACAGTGCTGGCTGAATATATGACGAAGTCAAGGATGTACCCGGTCTTACAGTCGCACAGTACAAAGAACTTAATTCCAAAGCGATGGCGTTTGCTTGGAATGTACTGAACAAACCGAAGACGTCCTCTGAACAAAACCAAGGATTCATCAATGACAACCTTCTGAAATGGGTGGAAGAATGACATGAACTTATCCTTCATTCTGTTCAGAATCTCCCGGATCTTCCAGAGTGGGTCGGTTTGGGAAGGTACAGCATTGTCGGCAAATTGCAGGTTTCCCATGATGTTCCGGAAGTGATCTCTGGCCATGTACTTATTGAAGGTCGGTGAGGGTAGTAAGGGGTCCATGGACCAGTATTCTTCCAACTCATGCTTCTTGGAGTGTGGCATAAGAAGCATGAGGGCAAAGAACACATACAGCTCCTGCACTCCCAGCATGGTCCACTGTTGCAGCTTGGCTGCACCTGTACCACTAGCAGCACGTTGTGATTCGTACCTGTTGGTCTCATCACATATGTGCTGCATGACTTCGTCATCTAGGAAGGCCAAAAGGTAGTCGACACACTCAGCATTTTCGTCCATAGTGAAGGCAGGCTGAACTCCTGAGGAGCTCTCATCGAAAACCAGATTTTCGGGGACAAAATCTGACCCTTCCGTCCACGCGAAGGCGTCCAGGATTCCCTGGTGTGGCGTTGGAGGGCGGGTGGTGGTGGAGGTTGGCTGTGAGGGAGGCTTATCTCTGTCAAGGTCACTCTCACTGACCCTAGGTGCCGTACAGCACTAGCAGCCCTTACCCTACTAGCTACACTACTTTTCACTCTCTTAGATCTACCTCTATCTCTACGGCCTGCCTTCACTGTTGATGCTGGTGGTGACTCCGACGACGAAGATTCCGGAGATAACTCAGCCGACGATGATGACGAGATGAGTAAAGTGGGGCTTGGGGATCGGGGAGGTGAATGCACTCATGACTCATGGCGGGCTGGGTCACGTGGGGGCATTGTTCTGGGGCTAACACGCTGCCTTTTCACTCCCTTCCCAAATTCTTGTCCTTCCTGCACTAAAGGCTCCTTTCCCTTGGAGCTAGACACTAATTCACTTGTAGAAGCACTTGTTGTCGCTGTTTCTGGTGCGATAACCTCACCCGGCTCATCACACGATTCACCCGAATCGTCATAGTCACTGTCCATCATTATCATGGACAATTCTGCAAGTTCTCGTGCCACTGCAGTCACTGAGGCCTTTCCTGCTTGCCTCAACACTTTTCTTTGGAGTAGAGGTCACGGGGTCCTTTGCAATGGGCGCAGAAGCGGCAGGAATGGCGGGGTGCGAGTGCGACATGTTGTCTCTACAGTGGAGGACAAGGAACTAAATGCCGCGGCTTATCTGAGAAGGGAAGGGTTGACAATGACACTTTAAGCTGACTGCTGCTAACTTACAGGCTAATTTTTTATAGGTAGAAAATCTTGGCAATAAATAAAGAAATAGGTAGTTCCAGGTGAATGTAAATGTCAATTAGGATTCTCCCTTCCTTTCTGATATATATTTTTATTACAGACATGGATTACAAGGCATAAATCAAAGGGGAAATTACCGTGGTAATGTAGCGAATGAATGCATGTGAGGTTTTGTCAGGTGATAATTAGCCAATTTCTGGAGTATAACACTATCACTTGCCTTTTTTTTTTTTTTTGTATATATTATTTGGTAAAAATATAGGGCATAGGGCTTATTTCAATGGATGAAATCTGTGGAAAAAGAAGAGGGAAATTTCCGTAGTGCAGCGCGGCATGGGAGGTGAGAGGAGAGGGTAATGGAGGGCAGGTAGGGAGGGGAGTCACGAAGGGGGTAAAATAGCTAAAATATCAACAGTGGAGGGGAGTACAGATGAGATTTGGAGTGCTGACTAGTGTTGGACATTGGCAGTACTGATAGATGATACAAGCCACCACTTGAGAGCCCGGGATAATTCAAAATAACACAGAATCACAAAAGTGACGCCCCGCGGTATGATCCATTGTAGCCGAGCATCACGAAAGTGACGCTCCGCGGTTAAGGGGTTAATAAAGTTCCTCAGGTTCAGGCCACAAGTAACCCAACATTATTATATTATACTCCTGCTTCCCCTACATGGCTTTATCTGGCTTTACTACTTGATCCACATGATTATCTTTTCTGTTAGACTCTTGCTGCTTAGAGAATATTGGACCCTACTTAGGAAAGGCCCATCTAGGAGGAAGTACTAAAGGGTTTTGCTTATTTTCTCTAGTTCGAAAGTTCTTTATAAACTTCTGTCTGCCTGTCTCTTTATCTGTCTGTCTTTATCTATATATCAATCTGTCTGTCTTTCTGTCTATCTGTCTGTCTGTCTATCTGTCCATCCATCAATTTATCTGTCTGTCTATCCATCTATCTATCTATCTGATTATTGCCAGACTCCGTAATTCCATAAGGCGTGGGCATAATGGAATTGCCTCCACGTCGCCCTGGTGTCACTTGGCTGCCCTCCCTCCAGGTCATATCCCATCACTCATATACCTCCCCATGCCATCCCTCCATCTCATCCTCGGCCTCCCCCCCCCCCCACCTCACTCACATACACTCATCTAGTCAGTCTCTCATTCTCCATCCTTTCCACATTTCTTAACACTTTGAATCTTACCCACATCAGCACCACAACGCTCCTTAACTTCCTTCAAACTTCCTTCTTAAGTTAATATTTTGTCTAGATATAGCACAAATAAAACATGTTATCGTAGTGAGGGGATGAGAGAGACCTTTTATATGTAAGATTATTGACAGAATATATCACAAATGTGTGTGATAATTATTACCCTGAAGATGTCTTGAAACAGTAGATGACAGGCTGGGAGTCCACTGTGTTTTATTTTTCCCCATGTGGAGAGGATGGAGAGCGAGAGACTAACGAGGAGTGTATGCGAGTGAGGTGGAGGGGGGAGAGGGAGGGGGAGGCCGAGGATGAAATGGAGGGATGGAGTGGAGAGGCATATGAGAGAGGGGTGTGTGAACTGGGAGCGGGGCAGTGAAGTGGCATTGGACAGGGCGACGTGGAGGCGATTTATTAGTGGCCACCCCTTACGGGATTGCGGCGTCTGGCAATAGGTAGATAGTTATACCTCCTGTAAATATACAGTATATGTGGCGGTGGTGTCCTCGGTAGCGTACTTGTCTCGTAAACAAGAAGTCCCAGGTTCGATTCACGGACGGACCATGGGAGCTTTAGACAGATCGTTGCACTAGTTTGTTCATACCTAGAACTTAATTAGGGACCCTGATGTAAAATGACACGTCGTTATTCTAGGTGAAGAAACTACAGACTCTTAATACACAGACATACAACGCCATCTGTGTCACATGCACCCCACCTCGTCCCTACACACCCCTTCCCTGCTCGATCTAAACCATCGTGGGAAGGGTTCTTGGCGCAGCACCTCGTAATGGAGAGGTTCTGTCCTGTAGTGGAGTATAAAGGGCGCCACATCATGTGTATGAATCTGTGTGTGTGTGTGTGTGTGTGTGTGTGTGTGAGAGAGAGAGAGAGAGAGAGAGAGAGAGAGATTGAAACCGTTCACAGAAATGCTGTGCAATGGCTTTCATTGAAAGGTCCCTAACATCTTTTTTTGTATCTACTTTGTTACATAAATCCTTCCAGTATCACCATGCCCTTTATAAATAACGTACAAAAGGGTATTAACCAGCCATATCTGAAATAAATTTCTAAGTAAGAGGAGTTACGGAACTTTCTTAATCGACTAGAATACCAACTACGGTGCCATGTCCAAGTTCAAGAAGTGCTACGGTATATGGTTTCTTACCGACACCTCATCCATACAGCCCAGGAACACCTTTTTTGTCAGTAGAGAAGTGTCCCTCCCCCACGCAGTGCTTCACCCACAGGTATACGCCAGTTGTATAAGGCTTACGGAGTACAGGTGAGAAGATCATGTGGATGTTTGGTGTTGGAATGTTTGTAAGTGGTGGAGCCTGAATGGTTTGTATGTCATCGATGGAACCTAGAAAATGTGTGTAGCCTACATGTAATAACACGTGAACGGCATACAACTACTACACTATTTTCTTTTTTTCTTTTTTCTTTTTTTTTTTTGTCTACCCCATTCCAGTGGCCTAGTTGTTGGCATCACTGGCTACGTATCTGCCAGCCCGATAGCGCCGGGGTTCGAATCCTGGTACTGGCAGCTGACACCGCAGGACTCAGGTGTCCATCCTCCCGTTGTGAGTTAGTAGGTAAAATGAGCACGTTGTTTAACACGTAGGGAAGGCAACTTTGGTGACCTGGGTGATACACTGGCCTTGTATTCAAAGACTGTAGGTGAATAACTCACCACAGGCTCACAGACCGAAACTGAGCACCGTAGCTAAGCGATTCTTGGCGTTTGGCCTCACCTATATCTTTTACCAGGTTTGATCAACCCCAGATTAGGACTTTTAGAAGGACACACTACCATCCAGCCTACCGAAGGCTCCGGAATTTTGGTGAAGGTTTCTATTAGCAAATCCCCCCAAATTCATTAATGCTTAAAAACAAGTTTGAAAATTGCAGACAGCGCAATGAGGCTAAAGCAGGTGGCAGGTAATTGAGCCTCACAACCCGTCTTGTTGCAAAGGTCACTGTGAGGCACCTGAAGCCTTTGTCCCTTTTCAACACGGCCGAACTCATCTCATTATGCAGGTGAAGGCCTGAAACAATTGTAAGACGGAGGGGAAGCAACGACATTTATTTATTAAAGTTTCAGCTTCCGTAATAGAGTTGCAACAGGGAATCGTATACACTGCATTAAGACCGAACTAGAAAGCAGTGAACTCAGCAGTAGTGGGGCAGGAGGACCGAGGGAAATATGAGGAGGGAAGGACAGGCGAAGGAGAAGTGAGGGAGAGTTCAGGGAAAGCGGGAGTGGTGAGGGAAAGAAAAAGGGATGGGGGAAAGAGGAATGCTTGAGGGAGGAGTAAGGGAGAAGAGTGATATAAGGGAGAGAGAGAGAGCGATGGGGGAGATGAGGAATGGGTGAGGAAAAATTTGGGGAGAAGTGAAAAGATGATGATGATGATGGATGATTGAGGTGGGTGTGAGAGAGAAGTGATTAGAAGTGAAATTGGGTGAGGGAGAATTGAGGTAGAGGTGAGGTTGAGGAGAAATGAAGCAAGGTATGATGGAGAGAGAGGTGAGGGAGGGAGAGAAGGCAAGGAGTAGCATGGGAGATGTGAGGTAGGGATTAGAGAGATGAGAGGAGCACAGGAGGGGCGTGAGGGAGCAGAGAGAGTGCAATGAAGACACAAGTACAGCATTATACCCGTTGCATTGCACATTTAATAGTCGTAACACCTTTGCGCACTTCGAGCGTCAACTTGTGCCAGTCCCATCTTTCGTAAATCCCTAGATAACCCCACCTACTATATCGCTCAGAGGCTGTGTGACCATTTTAGGAATCTGGTAACTGCCGCCATAAGCCTGTAGAAGTGCCCCTAAACCCGCTTCAGGCCACCTGTTAGTATATCGAGATTTTGTAAGTGCTTTTAAAAACTCTCCCAACACCGCTTGTATGTGTACCTCGACGCAGACGCTAAGTAGTAATGGAAATGGAAGGAAGTAGTAAAAGGGTTTTCGGCCAGATCACGGTCACTTAAGATAAAGTATGAAAAAGAAACACAAGAAGAACAAGAGGAGGAGGAGGAAGAATTAAAAAAAAAAAAAAAAAAAAGGCTTATATTTGTCAATCAGCTGTACGAGTCATGAACTTTTTCAGGCCAAGGACATAGGATAAGGGGTGTAGCAAAATTTTTCGCTGATATACAGATTCCTTGTGTTCTTTATACCGTGAACATAGCGACGGTTATGGCCTCCTGAGAATTTTCTTCTTGGCTCCGATGCTCTTAACAAAACCTACCGTGCCTCTTGCCAGGAATATTCTCACATTACAGTTGACTTACAGACGTAAAAGAGAAAATGATACTGACGCTGCCGATGACGAGGAGAGAGAGAGAGAGAGAGAGAGAGAGAGAGAGAGAGAGAGAGAGAGAGAGAGAGAGAGAGAGAGAGAGAGAGAGAATCTGTGTTTGCCTCTGAAAATCTGTCTGCTGTCACCCTTACCTGGCAAAATCCTTTACGAATGCTTACGTACACATGTATATTAAGTTACACATGCAGTTAAGGGACAGTACTAACTTTGATGCACACACGGCGATACTCTGCACCCATTGTATATCAACATTTCGGCACACAGTCACATATGTATACATAAGCACACACACACACACACACACACACACACACACACACACACACACACACACACACACACACACACACACACACACACACACACACACACACACACAGCCTACACTCACATATGCACACTATTGCTCTTTTTCACCACAGTTTCTCACACACGTATATGGACGTTAATACACACCTAATTAAATATATTCTATTTTTGTATAATATAATCCAGTAATTTCACACCTATCTACACACACACACACACACACACACACACACACACACACCGCTCGCTGGTGCAGTGGTAACGTTCTCGCTTGCCAACTGGTGGACGGGAGTTCGCGCCTCGCTCAGGTTGCGAAAAGTTTCACTGACTAAGTGGGTGGTTACTGTCCCCCTTGAGCAAGGGGACGGGTGTGTGCGTGTGTGAAGGTCACAGCCTTGCCCTTAGATCGGACTATATGAGCTCTCAGCTCCCTTCCGGGAGGGTAAAAGCTGACGATCACGACCATCAAGTGATCCTGACCGATCCGGTGAATTACACACACACACACACACACACACACACACACACACACACACGAACTACCTGTATCCTGTCTGTCTGTCTGTCTCTCTCTCTCTCGCTCTCTCTCTCTCTCTCTCTCTCATTGTGTGTGTGTGTGTGTGTGTGTGTGTGTGTGTGTGTGTGTGTGTGTAGTGGGGTCGCTGCTGCATTGTGGTGTTGGTGTGGCTGTGCATGTGAGCTTTACTATTTTCACTTTAACTAGGTCTAAATTTATCATCATTCCATCCCGAATGCTGATGTACACCCGCGAACCAAAGTTTCGGTACCCCCCTCGATGGAAGGAAGTGGAAGTCAGGGTTAGAGAGAGGGCAGGTGAACGGACAACCGTGAGTGGTACTTTGGAACTGAGCTACGAAGCGAATAGTGAGAAACCTAATGACACTGGATTCGAAACATTTCCATGCTATTCACCTGCAAAACATTATGCGTTCGTAACATACATACTGTAACATATAACATAGACTACTGTGTTATCATGGTGTCCTGTGATACTGACCCATCTGTTTCGGATCCTCATCACACAAATAAAGCACCGAGCCAGTTGTATATAAGTTGCAACTTGTCATTATAAGTGCAGTCATAATTTTTGTGAATGTTATCCCTGGATTGTCTATAATAAAGAATGATTGTGAATTTAATGTTGATTCTCACAGTAGTTGTGCGAATGGTTATAAATGTGGCAATTATTTTATGTGGACGACTAAACCACATTGTGATGGACAGCGGAGAGCATTCGCCAATAATTTACTATAACCAGATGAAATTAGATGCAAACAACACAAAATATTATGAGACAACGAAGACACAGCTGTGGTATCCTGCTCCGCCTTGTTATCAAGGCCTTAACTGTGGCTTCACCTCATACGTGCATTATTTTCCTTCAGTCTCTGCCTCTTTTATTACTCTTACTTCCCGGTATCCTCTTACTGCGAGTCGTCATATTCCTTGGAGGGTTTCTTGTCGTCCGGTCCTATAATCCCTACTGTATTACATTATTCCTCGCATCATCACTCCCAACCAAACAACGTTAGCCCAAGACTGCTGAATCTGTTAATACCATTATTGCCACTGCCACTACTATTCCCCCTTTCCCCATTGTGTCTACTGCAATTCCCCTCACAGTACTAGTACTGCTACCCCTATTACTACTCCACTATAAATCTGTTTAATAATACATATGATTGTCCTTATGTCTGTGTATCTATTAATCATATTGTCCCTGTCCCACCGTCGACAACTCGTCACTGACGCGGCACCGCTACTCCAGTTCCCACCCACCATGGATTCTACTCCTCCCCCACTCCGACACCACATTACCCTTCACCTCATCCTTGGGCCAGAAGGCCTGTTGTTCACCCTTTACCGGTGAATATACGTGGCATGCATTAATAATAAAAAACAAGGCATTTGAGAGCTAAACGGTAATCGCCCTTTAAAATATTCAGTTTGCCAAGTCCAAACTTTAGGCCATATTTTGATACCATGAAGGTTTTATGTTGATAGCTCAAGCCATTCATGAGATTTAATGGTGCTAAAGGCAGGCAATAAAAACTAGTTTACCTTTAGCAGTTAGTTTGGTGACCTTGACTCTGACCCCGAGTTGCCATTTTCGAACTCCTCCAAGATTTTGGCCATATCTTGATACGCTGAAGGCTTCATGTTGATAACTCAAGCCGTTCATGAGATATAATAGGAACACACACACACACACACACACACACACACACACACACACACACACACACACACACACACACACAGATGCAGTTAAAAACATGATTGCTCCGCCTTCTAAAGGTAGGCGATAATAATATAATAACAACAACATCGTAGATATGTACTGTAGTGTTCCTAA
Organism: Coenobita brevimanus; assembly: GCF_032717465.1. NCBI lineage: Eukaryota > Metazoa > Arthropoda > Malacostraca > Decapoda > Coenobitidae > Coenobita > Coenobita brevimanus. Next base: position 9,529,405 of record NC_136954.1, read on the forward strand.
CATTACACTTAATAACTGCAGACCCAAACGTGCTTATATTACGGAGCACTGATATATTAACCACAAAACCGACCACAGACCGTTCTTATCATTACCATTACACCTTCCCTATAGCACTTCACCATGGTAATACAACCCACTGTAGTCCTCTGTGAGATCGCTACACGTGTTTGGGAAAAATAACAGTGCACAACATGCCTACAAACCACTAAAATAAGCATATGATGTTTCACTGACATCCATCAAATAGCGTAGGGGAAGTTAGAAGACAAACAAACAAACGACTGGACACAGACAGACAGAAGCAGAATGTCTCGCATCGGTATGTAACGACCTGACAAAACTCTTGTGATCCTGCATTGCAGGTGTCATCACAGTAATAATAATAATAATAATAATAATAATAATAATAATAATAATTAATCACATGTTATTAGGCACGATACTGAGGACACACACTGGAATAGCATGTGTCGATGCAATGCAGAATCTGTTTGCCAGGACAGAAGGCTGGGTTGCGGTCAAACATTAATTTAGTATTACTATAACCCTACCATTACAGCATATTGTGGCACTGTTTGGTTTTATATGTCACAGCTGTTTTCACTTGTTTTATCAGGGAGATTATGGTGTTTGTCCTCCTCTGTATCATGGATATTAACATGTGATTACTACTACTACTACTACTACTACTGCTACTTACTACTACTACTACTACTACTGCTACTACTACTATTACTACTACTGCTACTACTACTACTACTACTACTACTACTACGATTATTATTATTATTATTATTATTATTATTATTATTATAACTATGATGACACCTACAAAGCAGGATCGTAATAGTTTTGTCAGGTTATCATATACCGGTGCGAGACATTCGGCCTCAGTCTATGTCCAGCCGTGTGTTTGTTTGTCCGCTAACTTCTAGGCAATTTAATGGATGTCAGTGAAACGTCACAGGTGTATTTTAATGGGTTGTAGGCATGTTGTGCACTGTTATTTTTCCCAAACATGTGTAGTGATCCCACAAAGGACTTCAGTGGGTTGTATTACTATGGTGAAGTGCTACAGGTAAGGTCCAGTGGCAATGATAGCAACGGTCTGTGGTCGGTTCTGTGGTTAATATATCAGAGCTCCGTAATATAGGCACGTTTGGGTCTGCGACTTTTATAATTATGTAATGTTCGGAATACTGCAGATGTATGTTGTTGCTGTCAATTTTATAATTATTCTTATTAATGCATGCCACGTATATTCACCGGTAAAAGGTGAACAACAGGCCTGGTGGCCCAAGAAGGAGGTGAGGGGTAAAATGGTTCGGAGTGGGGGAGGAATAGAGCTCATGGCGGGTGGGAGAGAGGGGGGTGGGGTGCAACTGGGGTAGCGGTGCGGGGTAAGTGACGAGTTGTCGACGGTGGGACAGGGACAATAATTATGATTAACAGATACACAGACATAAGGACAATCATATTTATTATTATACAGATTTATAGTGGAGTAGTAATAGGAGCAGCAGTACTAGTACTGTGAGGGAAATTAGACACAATAGGAAAAGGGGGATTACAGTAGTAGTGGCAGTGGCAATAATAGTATTAACAGATTCAGCAGTCTTGTGCTAACGTTGTTTGGTTGGGAGTGATGATGCGAAGAATAATGTAATACAGTAGGGGTTATAGGACCGGACGACAAGAAACCCTCCAAGGAATATGACGACTCGCAGTAAGAGGATACCGGGAAGTAAGAGTAATAAAAGAGGCAGAGACTGAAGGAAAATAATGCACGTATGAGGTGAAGCCAGTTAAGGCCTTGATAACAAGGCGGAGCAGGATACCACAGCTGTGTCTTCGTTGTCTCATAATATTTTGTGTTGTTTGCATCTAATTTCATCTGGTTATAGTAAATTATTGGCTAATGCTCTCCGCTGTCCATCACAATGTGGTTTAGTCGTCCACATAAAATAATTGCCACATATATAACCATCCGCACAACTACTGTGAGAATCAACATTAAATTCACAATCATTCTATATTATAGCTATAGACAATCCAGGGATAACATTCACAAAAATTATGACTGCACTTATAATGACAAGTTGCAACTTATATACAACTGGCTCGGTGCTTTATTTGTGTGATGAGGATCCGAAACAGATGGGTCAGTATCACAGGACACCATGATAACACAGTAGTCTATGTTATATGTTACAGTATGTATGTTACGAACGCATTATGTTTTGCAGGTGAATAGCATGGAAATGTTTCGAATCCAGTGTCATTAGGTTTCTCACTATTCGCCTCGTAGCTCAGTTCCAAAGTACCACTCACGGTTGTCCGTTCACCTGCCCTCTCTCTAACCCTGACTTCCACTTCCTTCCATCGAGGGGGGTACCGAAACTTTGGTTCGCGGGTGTACAGCAAGAGTTTAACAACACAGTATGATGTTGGTCACAAAGAAATGGTATGAAAATGATTTTAAGCCGTAGCTTTGTCTTTTTCTGCTGCTGAGCTACGTGAATCAAACCCAAAAATACCAAGAATCTTGACAGATTTAAGGAAAAAAGACTATAGTCAAATATGAAATCGCCTAGAATATATAGTATCATTATCATCATGGTTCATATGTGGAGTGGCTTGTGTATTGTGGTTTGGCTCTGCAGATGAGAGAGTATGAGTGAGAGAGTTCTCGTGGGAGGCTTTATGTTTCCATGATTATTCATCGCGTCCTGAATCGATTAGGAGAGAGAGAGAGAGAGAGAGAGAGAGAGAGAGAGAGAGAGAGATATGCATATGGAGAGTGACTGCTGACTAATGTTCATAGTCTAGGTTGCTTATGAAGCATCCTACCACATCTTCGTGAGCATATTAAGCACATTACACCTACTCTTCTTCTGTTCGTCAATGATCTGAGCCGCAAGTCCTATCCGGTCATACACGACGATTTCATCCTTGACATACCCATCCCTATTTACAGCGTCCATCACACGTGTTAGTAAAGCAGTCATGAGATGAGGCTATGGCACACCTGGTTTATATTATTTTCGACTGAGGTAAAAAAGATCTTGATACTTAATGCTTCAGTCTCCTAATTCCCACATCTTTCACCCGCCAATATTTTTCACAGGGAAATATCCCCAAATCAACGGAGTAAATTCATATGGCATTGTTCGAAACAGAAGTGAATTGATAGTACGTTTGAAAAAAAAAAAAATAATTATTATATCCAGGCTTTAATGTCCTGTAACCTGTGTGTGTGTGAGTGTGTGTGTGTGTGTGTGTGTGTGTGTGTGTGTGTAAATGGCAGGGTGGCTGTGTGGTTATGTATTTGTGTAAATGCAGGATAGTAAGACCTCTTGCATCTTTTTCATGACAGGAAAGCATTTTTATTTTAATACGGTGATGCTACACAATATGCAAAACATTACATATGAATACTTATGCGTATTGCATATAGCTACTACATATGTCTGTGCCACTACTTCTGTTTGGTCGGACACAGTACAGGTAGGATGGTTCTGCATCAAAACCCTTTCTCTCACAGCAGTTTTCGTTAAACAATACATAATGAACACTTCACTGCACTGAGTGGTCTCAAATCACTACGGTACTTCCAAGAAAATAATTCTACGATTTATGCAGCTTAGTGGCTTATGGTGCATCATTTATAGGCTTAGGACAGCTCACATCTAACCCACATGTTTATATGTCTGCTGTATCGGGAGTAGTCTCTGAAATAACCCAGTATTTGTGTTTTGCTCTACGACCCGACCACATGCAAAGGTTGGAGTGAGGGAAGCACAAGGAGAGGAGAAGGATGTAAGAGGGGGACAAGGGGTGTAAGGAGAGGAGGGGGTGTAAGGGAGGGTAGGAGGGTATAATGGAGAGCAGGAGAGTATGAGGGAAGGCAAGGGGTGTAAGGAGGGTGACCAGGGAATATATGGGAGTAGAGGGACGGTGTAAGTGGAAACAAAGATGATGTAAAGGGGCGGGAGGATGCAAGGAAGAGGGGTATGAGATGTAAGGAGAGCAGGAAGGTGGAAGGGAAGACAGGGGCAGTGTAAGAGAGGCCAGGGGGGGAGTTGGGTGGGACGTGGAATGTAAGGGAGGCTCAGAGGGTGTAAGGAAATAGAAGGATATAAGTTTGGGTGGAAGGATGTAAGGACAAGAGGATGTAAAGGGACAGGAGGGTGCAAGGGTGGGGTAGGGGGGCAGGAAGGAAGAGGGCAAAAGGGGGTCCTGTAGCAGCTTTAAAAGATTCCATTCCAGGCTAACAGAGATCGGAAGTCCCTCCAGTGATAACCTTCTCGATTGCCCTTTGACGAAAAATAAGGTAAATTGCGTGGCGGCGTAGGAGAGGAGAGAGCTAACTTTTATCCGAGAGAGAGAGAGAGAGAGAGAGAGAGAGAGAGAGAGAGAGAGAGAGAGAGTTTTCTGATTTTCTTATTGATTTCACACACACACACACACACACACACACACACACACACACACACACACACACACACACACACACACACACACACACACACACACACACACACACACACACACACACACACACACACACACATTAATCTTCTTCCTCTTCTTTCACAATACTCCGACCCTCAAAGGTAAGTTTTCCCTCGTTCATGCATTTTTCTTTTTTCTTTTCCCTTTTTTCTCTCTTTCATTTATATTTGTTTCTTTCGTATTCTTTTCTTTTTTTCATTTTTTACCTCCGCCAGGAGGAATATGTTTTACCCTGCGTTGGTTTGTCTGTCTGTCTGTTAGGAGGATTACTCAAAAAGTTATGAACGGATTTTCATTAAATTTTTTGGAGGGGTAGGGTATGGCCCAATGAACAGTCGATTAGATTTTGGTTGTGATCCGGAGTTATTTGTTTGTTTGTTCACACCATATCTCCAAAAGTTCTCAAAGAATTTTAGTGAAATTTTGTGGAAGGGTGGACCATGGGCCAAGAAAGATACGATTATATTTGGGGGTGGATCAGGATCAGGATCCTACCGCACAGTATCTCCAAAAGTTCTCAATACGTTTCAATGAAATTTTGTGGAAGGGTGGGCCATGGATTAAGAAAGAATCGATTGAATTTGAGGGCGGATCCGGATCCGGCATTGGTGAACGTATCCGCTCGCCGAGTGCTGCTTTAGTTTCCGGTTATGTTTCGGTCATTCCACGATGCTTGTTCATTCCACTTGCCTCTTCACAGTTCATTTACATCTATCTCTCTCACACACACTGCACCACAGCAGTCTACACTACACTTTACTACACTACGCAACACCAAACCACACTCCACCGCACTACATCACACTTTACCATACTACACCACACCACATTGCCCCAGCCCATCTTTCTTGCCACACCACACCACATCACCCTTTTTTTTTTTTTTTACAGAAAATGAAGAAGAAAGAAAATTAAATTAAATAAAGAAAAAAGTCGTGTTCACCCCACTGCACCACAATTCAACTAACTACACCACACTACACCACATTATCATACCACACGGTCTTACCTCACACAAATCGCACCACATCTCGCCATATTACACCAAATCACACCAAACCACACCACACCACGCTACATCACACCACAGCACACTCCTCCTTACTCTATCATAGTACACAATACAACACTAATCCACTTAATACACACAGTAATTTATATTGGTAAGCATGTTTTAAACCTGTGTCATTCTTATTTCTCTTTGGTTCTCCTAATTTAGTAAAATCGTCTGGCGCTAGTTGGAGAAGAACAGGGAGGCTTTAGGAAGGGAAGAGGTTGTGTAGATCAGATATTCATTCTTAGATCTTTAGTGGAAAAGTTTCTGGAGAAGGGAAAGAAGTTGTATGCGGCTTTCATGGATTTGGAGAAAGCTTATGACAGGGTGGATAGACAAGGATTGTGGAAAGTGTTAAGAATATATGGAGTAGATGGGAAGTTGTTGAATGCTGTGAAGAGTATGTACGATGGTGCGAAGGCTGCAGTGCGTGTGGATGGTGAACTAAGTGAATTTTTCTCTTTGAAAGTTGGTTCGAAACAGGGATGTGTCATGTCTCCATGGTTGTTCAATCTGTACATGGATGGGGTAATAAAAGAGGTACAAGGTAGGGTAGTGGATGTTGGAGTGGCCCTGGTGAGAGAGGATAGTGTTTGGAAACTCCCTGTACTGTTGTTTGCAGATGATACTGTGTTGTTGAGTGAAGACGAAGGGGAGCTGGAAGGCTTGGTGGATGAGTTTGAGAGAGTGTGTAAGAAACGGAACCTAAAGGTGAATGTAGGGAAGAGTAAAGTGATGGTCTTTGAGAGAGGTGAAGTTAGTGAATGTATAGCGAGGTTAGATGGTGAGGAATTGGAAAATGTGAGTACGTTTAAGTATTTGGGTAGTGTGATGAGTAAGGATGGAGGTTTGGAGGGTGAAGTGCTTGAAAGGGTACAGCAGGGAAGAAAGGTTACTGGTTCCTTGAAAGCAGTGATAAGAAACAGGGAAGTGAGCATGGAAGTGAAAAAGTTACTACATGACAGTATTGTGATACCAACTCTAACGTACGGAAGTGAAGCTTGGACGTTGTTGGAAGGACACAAGTCAAGAGTGAGAGCAGTGGAAATGAGTTATTTAAGAGGAGCCTGTGGAGTCACGTGGAGAGACAGGCTGACGAATGAGGATATAAAGGAGCGTTGTGGTGTGGATGTGGATGTGTTAGGAAGCGTTATGAGGAACACACTGAGGTGGTTTTGCCATGTGGAGAGGATGGAGGGTGAAAGACTGACGAAGAGAGTGTATGTGAGTGAGGTGGAGGGGGGAAGAGGGAGGGGGAGGCCGAGGATGAGATGGAGGGATGGGGTGGAGAGGTATATGAGAGAGGGGGGGTGTGAGTTGGGAGCAGGGCAGTGAAATGGCGGTGGACAGGGCGACTTGGAGGCGATTTGTTTGTGGCCACCCCAAACGGGATTGAGGCGTCTGGCAATAGATAGATAGATAGATAGTCTGGCGCTAGTTGGAACATAATATTAGACCTATAACGTGAGAGGGACGTCGTGACAGTGTGATGCTGCTGTCATTTAAATTCATTCTATTAACTTACTTTGCTGATATTATTATTATTATTATTATTATTATTATTATTATTGTTATTATTATTATTTTGTTTTCATTTTTTCTTCTTTCACGATTTATTTCAGATTTTGGAGAGATTTTTTTTTCGAAATGGAGGGTTAGATAAAGACTTCATTAAACCTTTCACTACTGTTGTACTCAAAGTTGAAAATATTCCCTTTGCAGCAGCGACCATAAACACCTGTTGAGGTCCTCGGGCTGACGTGATTGAGGTCAGACCATTTAGAAGGGCTCGTAAAGTCTGTGTGGTCTGTGTATCTGTCTGATGTACGATAGATATACAAGTACACTGTTCTATACAGAAATTCATTTTTCATTAATCCATTCTATTTCTTACACCACCATTCCACCTCCCACTCGCCAGTCCACCTCCCACTCCACCAGTCCACCTCCCACTCCACCAGTCCACCTCCCACTCCACCAGTCCACCTCCCACTCCACCAGTCCACTCCCACTCCACCAGTCCACCTCCCACTCCACCAGTCCACCTCCCACTCGCCAGTCCACCTCCCACTCCACCAGTCCACCTCCCACTCCACCAGTCCACTCCCACTCCACCATTCCACCTCCCACTCCACCAGTCCACCTCCCACTCCACCAGTCCACCTCCCACTCCACCAGTCCACCTCCCACTCCACCAGTCCACTCCCACTCCACCAGTCCACCTCCCACTCCACCAGTCCACTCCCACTCCACCAGTCCACCTCCCACTCCACCAGTCCACCTCCCACTCCACCAGTCCACTCCCACTCCACCAGTCCACCTCCCACTCCACCAGTCCACTCCCACTCCACCAGTCCACCTCCCACTCCACCAGTCCATTCCCACTCCACCAGTCCATTCCCACTCCACCAGTCCACTCCCACTCCACCAGTCCACCTCCCACTCCACCAGTCCATTCCCACTCCACCAGTCCACTCCCACTCCACCAGTCCACTCCCACTCCACCAGTCCACTCCCACTCCACCAGTCCACCTCCCACTCCACCAGTCCATTCCCACTCCACCAGTCCACCTCCCACTCCATCATTTCACCTCCCACTCCACCACTCGCCTCCCACTCAACCACTCCATCTCCCACTCCATCACTCCACCTACCACTCCACCTCACACTCCACCACTACCTACCACTCCATCTTCCACTCCATCAATCCACCTCCCACTCCATCACTCCACCCCCCACTCCACCACTCACCTTCCCCTCCGGAACTCACATTCCACTTCACCACTCCACCTCCCACTCCACCTATCACTCCACTTGTCCATTTCCCACTCGGCCAGTCCACCTCCCACTCCTTCACTCCACTTCTCATTACACCACTCACCTCTCACTCCACCACGTCCCTATATTAAACTCCACTTTTCCCGTCTACTGATTAATATATTCCACTTTTCCTCCACTGTGTTATTCCTCCCTGGCTACAAGTCTCCACAAAATCATTCGTCTCTGTCTGTATGTATGTCTTTCTGTCTCTCTCCTCCTCCTCCTCCTCCTCCTCCTCCACGTTTTTTGCCTATTTTGAGGGAGGCTTTGGAATGATAAAGAGGATGAGATTTTTCCTACTTGCATATCGATAATGGACAGCTGAGAGAGAGAGAGAGAGAGAGAGAGAGAGAGAGAGAGAGAGAGAGAGAGAGAATAATAGATTCATAATACTGACAGAGTGTCTGAGGTGGGGGGGTCTAGAAAATAGAGAAGCCTTATTAAATGAAATAGTATGAGAGAGAGAGAGAGAGAGAGAGAGAGAGAGAGAGAGAGAGAGAGAGAGAGAGAGAGAGAGAGAGAGGAAGAGCGGTGAATCGAGGGGTGGGGGGGCAGGGAGGGAAGAGGGATAAGGAGAGAATGATAGAGGGAGGAAAAAACTGGAAGGAAGGGAGGAAGCAAGGAGGGGGAAGGGAAAGAGGAAGGTGAAGAGGGGAAGGAGAGAGAAATGAGAGGCAGGCAAGGGAAGGAGGGAACATGGGAGGGAGGGAGGAAGGAAGGAATGTGAAGGAGGGAGGGAAGAAGGGTAGCGAATGAATAGAAGGCGAAACGTGAGAGGAGGAGAGGTAGGAAGAGAAAAGGGAAGGAAGGAGAGGGAGGCGAGAGGAGGAGGAACATGGAAGGGAGAGCGAGAGGAAGGAAGGGTATGAAGAGATAAGGGAGGAAATGAAGTGGGAAGGAAATGGAAGGGAAGGAGGTGACATCACTGCATGTGTACTAACTTTTCTCTTTCTCGTCCCTGGTGAGTATTGCTTTGCTAGTCAGTGGGCGTCTAGATGGCTTTGAAGGTTCCTAACACCTGTTTTTAAGCGATTTATTGTATACTGCTTAGTATACTCTAATCTGCAAACTATGTCGATATGAAAGCGATATACTTAAAAAGGGAAAGTAAAGGTGCAATGTGCAAAATAAATCGTTAAGGGAGAGCTCTCACGAATTGCCCTGTACGACCTGCAATACGGACTAAAATGTACTGGTTTGTACATAAACATTGCCTCACTCCTGTCCGATGAATGTTGACACATTGCCTCACTCCTGTGCGATGAATTTTGACACAGTGAGCCATAGTTTTTGAAACTGAGTGATATCATCTTTGGAGCCTAGTAAGTTTCTCAGAATAATATGCAAAAATATCAAAAATTATCGACCAAAAATGTGGATCGTTGTTACTGTCCACGTCGGAGTGTAATTTGGTAAAAGAAGAGAAGAGGAAGGTGACAGTAATGATGATGATGATGATGATGATGATGATGATGATGAGGAGGAGGAGGAGGAGGAGGAGGAGGAAAGAAGAAGACTGAGAGCCATAGTCATGTTTTTTATTTTTTATTTTTTTACAGTAGTTCTCTATGATTGCTAGTTTTTTTTTTTTTTTTTTTATACAGCTACACACTGTTCACTTTAATCTAGTCTAAAACTACCATCTTCATCTATTTTGCTGAGCGGTAGTAATGCAGTGGCACTAGAATATGGTGCTAGTCATGAAGAAGCTCTGTGGAAAGGACGGAGAGCCATAGTGTTGTCATATTCTGTCATTGAGCTACGGGAAGTAAGCTGCAAAAGGACGAAAATCTGGGCCAGGTTAAAGTGAATGAACTGTGGCACACTTCACAACTAAGCTAGAGTGAACAATAGTAAATACTGCAAAAGATAATTACCTTTATATACTTCTAATAATAAGGAACAGCTATTTAGACGTGGTTATCGTAAAATTTGGCTAATATCATTTATGAATATGGCCACAAAAATTGCGTTTTTCTTTGCGGGATTTTTTTTTTTTTTTTTTTTTTTTTTTTTTAAGTAATTTGTTGATGTTTCTTCCTTTCTGAGGCCCTGGTGTTATACTTTTTCCACCCTAAAATACGGGGGTGATAATTTTTTTTTTTTCCTTGGTGAATGTTATTGATAGATATTTTCCTAGGTATTATAGTGATAGATACTTTCCTAGGTAGTATTGTGACATATTTTCCTAGGTATTATTGTGATATTTTCCTAGGTGAATATTAGTGGAATAGCTAAAAACTTTAATGCTGGGTATTTTAGTGATGCATATTTCCCTTGGTGAATATTTTGTGAGATATTTTCCTGGGTGAATATTTTGTGGTAGAGTTGTCCTTGTTGAATATTATTTTGATAGGTATTTTCCTATGCCAGTAAAATGGTGATGGTTATTTTTCGTGGTGAATATTGTTGTGATAGACGTTTTTCTTGGCGAATATTATGGTGATAGATATTTTCCATGGTGAATATTACGATGATAGATATTTTCTGTAGTGAATATTATGATGATAGATATTTTCCATGGTGAACTTTTTCTGTCTATCTATCTATTGCCAGACGCCATAATCCCGTACGGGGTGGCCATTTGACTCTGAGTTGTTTGTTTTACAGGGAGGGGCACTAACACTCCACCAACCCACTTGACACGTAGGGAGCACGTATGGTTTGGTTATATGGTTACCACCCAGCGTTGTAAATGCTTTCTTGGCTTACAGGAAACCATTTGGCTTGTCACTCAATGTAAAGCCACCTGTAACGGAAAGAAAAGCAATAAGTAGTGACAGGAAAGATGGGAGAAATAGGCAGAGAGGAGGGCAGGCACAGAAAAAGAATGATAAAAGCTAAGGAAGAAGTAGGCAGCACTACATCAAGTGAATGAATATTATGATGATAGATATTTTCCATGGTGAACTTTTTTATGATAGATATTTTCCATGGTGAATATTATTATGATAGATATTTTCTGTAGTGAATGTTATGGTGACATATTTTTCATGGTAAATATTATTATGATAGATATTTTCCGTAGTGAATGTCATGATGACAGATATTTTCCATGGTGAATATTATGATGGTAGATAGTTTCCGTGATGAATATTATTGTGGTTCATTATTTTAGTTACAGCCATCCCTCATCGTGAATATTATGACTCGATCTTTTCCTTCGCAGATATCATGGTGGTAAGAAAATCTTTCGTCAGTTATGATGTTGATAGATTTTTCGAACATACGTAAAAATTTCAGGGACACTCTTTGCCTTGTCAGTATGTGTGAATGTTTTAGTGATATATTCTTTACGGTTATGATGAAAGTCTTAGGTAATATTAATGTCGTAGATATTTCCCCTCGTCAGTATTATGGGGCTAGAATTTTTCTTGGTTTAATATTTTACTGAGAGGCTCTTTTCTTAGTGAATATTTTGGTGAGAAATATTTTCCCCGTGATTGCCACTGTGGTAATCTTTTCTCACGTAAATAATATAATAATACATTTTTTTTTATGCCTACCTTCTTTTCTAGGATGTTTATTCATCTTTACTCCTTCATTATTCATTATTCCACTTTATTCTCTATTACTCTATTCTTCATTTCTCTTTATTACTCTTTACTGGTTCCTTTATTTTTTCTTTATTCCTCTTTATTATTTATTCCTCTTAATCATCTTTACTATTCTTTTCCACTTTATTCTTTATTCATCTTTATTTTTTCTCTATTCTTTAATCCTTTATTCTTCTTTATTCCTCTTTATTCTTCCTTATTCCTCTTTCTACTTCTTTATTCTTCTGTGTTCCTCTGTATTCTCCTTTTTTCCTCTTTATTCTTCTTTATTCCTCTTTATAATTCTTTTCCTCTTTATTCATTCCTCTATTAGTTATTCCTTTTCTTCTTTATTCCACTTTATTCTTTCTTAATCGTCTTTATTTTTTATTTATCCTTTCATCCTTAGTCTCTTTATTTTTTATTTTCGTTTTTATTTTCGTTTTCACAGTTGCCCCCAACCAGCCTTCCGAGGCCTCTGTTGGGGACGGCATTCGGGACGGCCCGAACAAATTACTGGAACATTCTTGGGGGACCTGCAGCCTCCCCAACAGACGGTCCCGAAAGTAATAAAGTAAAAGAATAATTACATGTAACATTTTCATTATTATTTCAATATCATATACCCAATATAATATTTCTGGGGTAAAAAACACACCCGGTATTGAAAAAAAATATATGTTTGTGTATTTTCATGAGACTTTCTATGTATCCGAATACTATCTTTTCGCAGACTGGTGGAGGCTCCACCCGAAAGAAATACGAGAATCGTTGTCTGATGCATATTTTCATGAAAATTCTAATATCTGATGCCCGATGTAAAAGCTGATATAGCTAACATCCCATTTAGAAAAGAAAATGTTAATGTGTTAGTAGTATATCCGTTAATAAACCACACCATCACTCCTTAGAGGTTATAAATGTTACTTCATGGTTATTTTTACTTAAGCCTTTTTTTTTACAATACTTAGCATTCATCAGGATTCAGCTTACTTCCAATTTCAAATCGGAAGTAAGCGTGGTGAGGTTGCTGTTAGTTAGCTCTTCATTCCGATGATGTTTCCTATTCTTTATTTTTGCTGCATTCTTACGAATATCTTCACTCCTGAATATATTAGTAAGAATTGTGTGAAGTGGATTTTCCAGCCATGTTATTCATCACATTCATTACATTCCAATTTCTAAATATTCTCTACATATGGAGTGTTTTCGTCACCCAGAACTACCAACCCTACCGCATCAACACGGGTAGACGTCCCCACGTTAGTAAGCTCCCGAAAGCCAGTCGGAGTGACTGTGAAACCCAAAGGTGCTTATGGTTCGGGCCAGACACACGTTCGGGCCCAAAAGGTTAGGGACGACTGTGAATGTGTTTGAGTGGATGAGTAAATGGGCAGGGTGTCGTCCTGTCGTGGCTGCCTCCCTTTCCTTGGGGGAAGCTGCCTAGGTATATAGATAAATAGACTACGTGGGGAATTTTTTCTAATTTAAATAAAATCGTCTTGTAGCGGAAAATTATAAATGGCCTCCTGCGATTAAAGGAATTATTATATGTTGCCTGGATTTAAAATGATAAGCGCCCCAACACACTCTCTCTCTCTCTCTCTCTCTCTCTTATCTTTTCTTCCACTCAATTAATTTCCGGCATTTGTTTCATTATTCACAAACAAAAGGAATATAGGGGAAAAAAGAAGAAAAAGAAAATCAGCCTATCTGTTTATTGCCTGACGTCGCCTCCTGTGATGGGCAGCCTTAACAAATCGATCTTTCTGAGAGAGAGAGAGAGAGAGAGAGAGTCGGGGTGTTTGTAACGAAAAGGGCGTGGGGACAAAGACGGGTGGAAAATGATGGAATATAGGTGGAGGGGGGGATGCGATTTGGCCGAAAGAAAATCTTTCATGTACAATAATAATTGTTTATATATTGATGGTTTATTTCAAAGTTTTCTCCAGCATAAACAAGAGGAACAAGAACAGGACTAGAACAGGATAAGCTCGCTTTAGTCTCATATCCATGGTATCTTTCGAAAAAATAAATCACCTAAAAGACTAACCTAACCTAGCTTAACCTAACCTAATTTAACCCAGCCTAACATAGCATAATCTGAACTAGCATATGCACCTAACCTCATCTAACATTGCAGTAAATCTAAACTAACATATCACCAGAATGATCTAACATAATCTAACATAAACTATATCAGCTTAAACTAACCTAACCTAATTTAAGCTGTCATATCCTGGGGACGATATTTGAGAGTTTGATTTCAAGACTAAGAGACTGGATAGAAAGGCTGCTAGAGATCGAACAGCGTGGGGAGCCGACATTAGATCATCAAGGTCATCGCCTGTAAAAATGTTGTAAGTTTTCTAAACGAACGAACGAACGAAAAATCCTCCTGAACTATCCAATTTTAAAACCTCCCTTTCCTCCACTTCATTAGTGTTCATATGGCAATATTGCGCTAAATATTCTCATTTTCCCGTCGAAGTGCCAGATTAGTGCAAGAGGATTCTGTCTGTCTGTCTGTCTGTCTGTCTGTCTCTCTCTCTCTCTCTCTCTCTCTCTCTCTCTCTCTCTCTCTCTCTCTCTCTCTCTCCCCATTTCTCTTCCTACCACTCACCACAACTCTTCTCCATCTTTCCTACCCCTTACTCATCCTCTCGTCTATACTAATCCCTTTTCCCTTCCCAGTGTTGTAACCCCACCTTCTCTCATCCTTCTCAATTGTTCCTACCCCCTCCCCTTTCTGGCGTCTGTCCCAGTTCCTTATCCTTTCTCATTCTTTCCCTCCCTCTCATCTTCTCCCTTCTCCCCCCTTTGCTATTCTCCCTCATCTTTCCTCCTTCTCCCCTTCACTATCCCTCTCTTCTGTCTCCTCCCTCCCGCTCATTCCACCCCTTCTTCTCCACCTCACATGACTGTCTCCACATTATAACTTTGGACAAAACTGCCAGCCAATTGCATTTTCAGATTTATCTCGTTTGATATAGATTTCGAGTACTTGTAGGAGGCGTTGGTTGTGGTGATGGTGGTGGTGAAGGTAGTGATGGTACTTGTGGTGGTGATGGCGATAGTGATGGTACTTGTGGTGGTGGTGGTGGTGAAGGTAGTGATGGTACGTGTGGTTGTGAAGGTAGTGTTGGTAGTTGTGGTGGTGGTGGTGAAGGTAGTGATGGTAGTTGTGATGGTGGTGGTGAAGGTAGTGATGTAGTTGTGGTGGTTGTGAAGGTAGTGGTAGCAGTTGTGGTGGTGGTGAAGGTAGTGATGGTAGCTGTGGTGGTGATGGTGAAGATAGTGGTGGCAGTTGTCGTAGTGGTGAAGGTAGGATGGGTAGTTATGATGTTGAATATTATTGTTTAAAGACAACAAAAACAATGTATCTCCTCTAAGGTGACTAAAATCGCTTGGAAATAAGAATAAGGTTAAAACTTACGTCCTCGTGCTGAGGTAGTCGTAATTCTGAATTCCATGGGTTTATCTACGTAGTAAAGTCATTAAAACCATTTATAACTATTTACATCGCCACTACGGAGACGGTTTTGAGTCCATTCTTGATATTAAAATTCGAATCTATTTGTTTTTTTTGTACTTGAGGGGCCCTTTGAGCTGGAGGGGTTTAATATACGTCAGCCTTCAATAGCGCCTTCACAAAGCCTGTAATGCATAGCTGTAGCCTTCATTAACCCCTTTTTCAAAATAAAATAGTTTGATAGCACGATTGATGATGACATTATTACTTTATTCTTTATCTACCGACGGTTTTATTCAGCTTAGGATTGGTTACACGTATTAAAGGAGATTTGTGAAGGCTGCGTCTACCCTCTCCGTTTCCAAAAATCTCCTTGTTGTAGTAGCAAAAATAAAACTCAACCATGCATCAGTGGGTTGAAGGGGTCGCGATATCACCACGTTGACATAATTCAGTTTAATCGGTGCTCCCTCCAGACGGCTTTATTAAGCTTAAAGACTACTACTACTACTTAAAATTGCATCACTACTTAAAATACTTCATAGCTTGAATAATAATGTCTCCAGATAACAAGAGTAAAAAGATATCTGATCACAGTAGTGAAGAAGCTCACGTGTATGGGATCCATTTCCATATTAATAAGTATAGACATTTATGATCATTGTAAATATCCAGTACATCATATATTGGGCGTAGACGCAGCTTAGTGGAATAGGAGTTTACATGACTCACATAATACAGCGCAAAGGTTTGTGGTGGTAGTGGTGGTGGTGGTGGGCAGGCTTTGCAGTATTTGTGTGTGTGTGTGTGTGTGTGCGTGTGTGTGTGTGTGTGTGTGTGTGTGTGCGTGTGTGTGTGTGTGTGTGTGTGTGTGTGTGTGTGTGTGTGTGTGTGTGTGTGTGTGTGTGAATAAAATGTCTTGTAAGTTTGGAGCATATGTGGAATACACGTTAAGTAATGGGTTGGAAAGAGGTGCTATGATTTGAGTGCAGATCCATGGAAGGTCAAGGCTATACGAAGTGGTAGGGCTTGCTGTAGCTTTCACTAACCCAGTCACTACAAGAGTTGTCCCTTAAGTGGAATTAAATCGTCTGGAGGCAGCCATAACCTTGCATTAAGAATATGATATTAACACGATGACTGCAATGACTTTCTTTTGTAGTTATTCTTGGTGTTACAGACGATTTTACTCATCTTAGGGGCGTCTTGTACTACTGAAGGGACAATATATCTTGAAAACTCATAACACACTGTATCTTGAAAACCATTAAGACACGATATCTTGAAAACTCTTAAGACACGATATATTGAAAACTCTAACGACACAGTAGCCTGAAAACTCTTAAGACACAATATCTTGAAAACTCTTAAGACATGATGTCTTGAAAACTCTTACACGATATCTTCAAAACTCCTAAGACACGTTAACTTGAAAACTCTTAAGCTGAACCATATCGATGGAGACAGAAGGGAAAAGTACATTTTGGAAGAGTCAGGTACCAACCAAACGTTCTTTCCTTTTTAATTCTTGCTACCGTAAGGCTATCTTTTCAGCGTAAGAGAAAGAAGTTAAACCCGGGGAAGGTTTGCATATACAGACCTAATATATTTCTAAAATGTTATCTAATTAAAGAGATACCTGAGAGTGTTGTTACTGTCTCTATTAACCTTCTCAAAGTCAGGACGACCCTAGTGTTCTGTTCCACCTAACGCACTTTCAATTTACTCACGTGAGAGAGAGGATAAATGCCTGGGAGTGTTAATTACTGTAGTGATTCATTTACATGTGTGTGTGTGTGTGTGTGTGTGTGTGTGTGTGTGTGTGTGTGTGTGTGTGTGTGTGTGTGTGTGTGTGTGTGTGTGTGTGAACAAATTAACTCAAAAAGTGTTTAGCAGATTTTAACCAAGCCTACTGGTTATGTTATGTCTTAGGTCAGTCACAGGCCACGTAAACCATTGACAAAAAATATCATCTTAAACGGTTTTAACCCATTTAGACCAAATTTAGTGAAAAAGGCTGATGGTAAGGAGTGACTGGAGCGATTCAACTTTGGGAACAATCCGTCAGGGGTCAAGGTGACATTAGCATCAGGAGACGTCACGGTTGTAGCTAAGGACAAAAATTTGTGTAGCATTTCTTTTCTTCTGCTTCTCATTTCTTTCTGCTAACAAAGAATCCTAAGATAAGAGAGTCTTCGATTGTTTCGTGGGCCATTCATTATGCTCTTTGATATGATGCGTCGCTGAGGAATTGACAGATGTGCCCTAAATGTGCACTAGAAGCAGTGGAGTAGAAAGCACCCTTTGCTCCTGAATGTATTAATATAGTTGCATGGAATATGTGTTGCCAATGAGGAAGAGTGACAGAGGAAGAGTCAGATGGTGAGGAGGTGCCTTTCAGAGAATGTAATAAAGTGTTGGTGCATTGCTTCTTTCATCCCTAGGACTCCACTTCTGTCATTCATTTGCAGACATCAGACAAGTTTCTTAAGCTACGGAAAGACCATTAATAGTGGAGGGTTTGACGAAGCCTACAACCTACTCTCAACCACTGAGACTCTCCCCTAAACTGAATGCGACTGTGAGAGATGGGGCTATCATCCAAGCATAATTAGGTATATTAAGATAATGCTGTTGATTGTAATAGTCTTGTATGATGAAGCGAAGGGAAGGCAACCCCCATATTCATTTCTTGAGTACGCAACGAAAATGAAACATGTCTAGCCTCTTTATATCATAACAACTGCAACAAGCAATGCGGGATGCAAGCTGTTTAACTCTGATACCCATACGTGTTCCATAAATGTCTGTTGAAGGTTTTGGGCTTGTCTTCCCCTTTGCAACTGCGGCCTTGATCACTGAGACTGTTTTGAGAGATGCAACTTTAAATACCAATGGATATTGAAGTTACGGGGTGGAATGGACATTGTATGAATTAGGAGAGACCGTGGTGAATTTAACAGATAGACTCCTATGTTGACGTGTGTTGAAACAGAGGCAGTGAGGCATGTTGAGACGCGTTTGGGATACCTTTGTTGCCGCTGACGGAGACACAGTGATGTTCACACAAGGGAAGCTCTCTAAATTGACTCTCTCTCTCTCTCTCTCTCTCTCTCACACACACACACACACACACACACACACACACACACACACACACACACACACACACACACACACGCATGCACAATTTTAGGCTAAGTTAGAGAAAAAGGATTGTAGAGGTCTTTCCCAGCTAAATAAAAGAATCTGTTTATCCCCTTCAACCCGAGAACGTGGTGCTGGAGAGGGACACCTTCACGTAGGGCACCGGTTTAACCTGGCGGCTCCCCTGCCTGGTTAAGCAAACGTCCCTCAACTACTTCCCTCTCCTCTAAACTGACGATGGTGGACTACAGGAGAAAGGAAGCTTAAGCCTGCAGTCTACCAGGTTCATGTTTCAGATGAGCCTGGGAAAGTAACAAAATCAAAGCAAACAAGATATAATAAAAGCTAATTAAAACCACACACACACACACACACACACACACACACACACACACACACACACACACACACACACACACACACACACACACACACACACACACACACACACACACGGAAGCACGCGCGCGTTTCTTGTGATCTTAGGAGACTCTCTAGACTCTAACACTACGTCCTTATCTAACTGTTCATTATACATATCTCACCTATATGCTCTTGTTCAATATTAATGGGTGTTTGGTTTGTCGTTGCACCCACCGTCCACTCAGTCGATGTAATGTAACTTTCAGGTGACTTTGCACCGAGGGACAATCCAAATGAGCTTCTGTAATCCAAGAATTCATTCACTACGTTGGGTGGCAACCTTATAGCCATATGGACGCCTGGTGGTCTCATGAGTTAAGACGCTTCAGATGAATGGCGCCCGGAAAGGCACTATCTGAGGAGGCGTTGGGGTTTATTGCTCACATAATGCCACTCAGGGGCATGCGAGGCTAATCATTCTTAAATATCGGGACTGAAGGCTGTTGTAAACCCCTTCGGTATGAGATATAGCCTGTTCATTATATTCTATCAACAAAGAGGTCTTCCCCTAAACTGAATGTATTGACCTGGCAATAGTAAGAATAAGATTTAAAAAGTGTGCAAGGGTGAGATCTTAGGATTGGCCAACTCCTTCTCTAAGAGTGGTCTGTGCATACCTTCATAGACTTGTCTGTTGGTAACAACAACCAAATGTAAAGACATCATTTAAGTGAAACGAATCATAGATGGTAGAAGAGTGAGTGGTTAGATTGTGTGAAAGGATGTCTCGTTATAATACAAACTTTGAAGGATGAATTGCTGATTTTTATTACCCGCATTTAGCAAGGCGAGGCGACATGGTTTTTGTTGGTGTCTGTGTGTGTTTATGTATCTGTTGCCAAAATCACCAAACCTTCAGGAAATAGCTACTATGTGGATGTGCAGAACCCTGTTACTGTTGGTGAGGATTTGATCAAAGACGACAGAATACGAGCAACCATATATATTTTTAAAAATGGATTGACTTTGTGTGAAATGCGATGGCTAAAGTCCGTAGAGTTTGCGAATTTTTATCACCCACCTTTATCAAACTGAGGCAGTATAGTTTTTGTCAGTGTGTGTGTGTGTGTGTGTGTGTGTGTGTGTGTGTGTGTGTGTTGCCAAAATATCTTGTATTCAAATTTGGTTTGTAGGTAGCTTGTACCATACCTAACAGCATATTTTCGTGGGCGAGTAGCATTTGGCCCCTGAATGCTTTCTTTTCATTAATGTGGGCTCGTTAATATGATTGCTGTTGTGGCTGGATTGCATTCCTGGCTTTCCATCCTCAGTGATTCATATAACAACCTTCCAGAAAAGGATTTTTCTAGGCTACACTAGCTCTGTAAGTGAATAGAGAGAGGTTTGGCAGCAGTGCATGACATATGGCAGCGCAGGAGTTCAGGGCTGTAATCTTTCCGAGATAAGGCTGCCAGCTGGCTGTGTTACCTGTAGGCCTATCGTTCTCTGTTCTTCAGAGGAGTTAACTTCATTGCAGTAGCTCTCCTAGGAAGTCTCCTGCCACCTGTCCTGCGTTTTTGTATGCAACCATCTTATATTTGTGAAGACCCAATTCCCGTGTCCAGTGCGCCACTTGGCTCCATAGCCCTCGGCTGGGAGATCCTGTTGCAAGTTTTCCTAGTCACTCTTTTGCAGCTTACAGGGTGTTTTGTGACATTAACTTTCTACTTCGGTGCAGTGTATCTCCTTAGTACGTTTTCCTTTGTCTCCTTATATATTCACCTGTTCTTGACTCCCTCCTTTACCTCGGTTCCCAATCAGTTCATCCTGGCTCCCCTCGCTGCCCTCTGCGGCCAGAGATGAGCCGCCCTTTGTGCAGCTCAACCTTCTTTGAGCTGGATGGAAGTTGGCGTAGGTGTGGGCATGTGATCAGGGCTTCACCCTTATATTGAAGGACGCCATTCTAGGGTTGTGGGTCCACCCTGCTGGGGGAATAGCTTGTGCTAATGACTTTCATTGCAGCCCTACTCGTTCCCCGTAGCCGCCCTGGAGGGCCTCTCTTATGCTTCCCCTGCCTTTCCTTTCTCCCTCCAGAGATGAGTGATCCGGTTTTCCCTACTAGGGCTCTCACTGGGAGCAGCTGTCATGCTGGTGCTTTGTACATTCATGTTCACCTCCTCAGGCACCGAAGTCGGGGAGCAGCGGCCCCTGCTCAGGGAAGCAGTTGCTTGGCTACCTTCCTCGATCCCTGACGGACCGTTCCCGGCCTCCTCTCATCTCACCTTTCTTCCTATGGGGGTGAGTGGTGCTGCTTCTCTTCCCAGGAACTTGTCATGAGGAACTATGGCCCCATCCCTGGGTAACGAACCCCGGGTTGTCCCCTTCGGGCCACAGAGAGGGGGGTTGCACAGAAGCACCTTCTCCCTCACTCTCCTCTTCTATGTGCCCTCTCTTCCGCTTAGGTAGAGAGTTTCTCCCTCGCCAGACCCATTGGCTGCTAATTCTCACGGGAGTAAGGTTCCTTCCTAACCGTGGGGGCTTGCACAGATCTACCTGGAGATCCTTAGAGGCTGATCCCATGGGATGAACGAGGGCTTGGCATCGCCTTCAGTGAGGAGCCAACTAATAAAAGAGTGTATCCAAGGGGGACACGCGTGGTAGGAGAGGGCAACTTGAGATCAGCTGACCGAACCAGGTGTTACTGATATTCTAGAACCACCACATGGCCGAGAACCACCGAGCAATAGGACACCTGAGGGGCAGAGAAATCTTACCAGGGATCCAGGGCGGCTCGTTTGTGACATACCCGTGACAAGAAACATCAGGGGAAAGGAGGGATCTGGAGAGGGAAGGGGAGGGGAACAGAGAGGAATCTAGACTGGATTTGAGGAGGACTTTTAGGATTCCAGCGTGTACGTCGTGGTGACGAGTTGAGTGAGGGAGAAAGAGGAAGATTTTGTATATATATATATATATATTGTTACATAGCCTATGATTTCATCATCCTTTGTGTAATTTTAACGCACAGTATGCTGCATGTTTGATCACGAGTGTGTTCTACCTCACTCCCCCCTTCTACCGTTATAGTAAAGTCGTTCTTTCTGTTGTTCAGAGCGGGATTGTCAACTCTTTGTCCCCATGGCTTCATTTGCGCGTCCTTCTTACAAGTTGTAGCAAGCTCTGCTGGCCCCTATATAATGAGCTCAGTCTCTGCATTATTGCCACTTAGATCTACTCCTCATTTTGTTCACATCTCTGTCCTCCCCTGTACAGTTATTATTGTGAGTGCTCAGGAAGTCTCCAACCATCTAGCAGCTGTGTAATTTGAGTATAACTGTTGTTGCATTTTTTCTTGTACTGTGTAGCATAAGGTTAGTTCTTAGGCCTAGTAAGGTTTTTGTGATTTATGTAAGATTCTTATTGTCAGCCATCATTAATAATATTTTGTATCTGTAATAATATATCTGGCATTCACTGAGTATTATCTGGTATCTCATTTTAACAGGGCTGACGTAGATAAATTTACTCATGCTAATTTCGTGTTAATAGAGGCTATTGCAGTTAACCATATACTTAACCTGTTTTTTGCCATTACATTATCCTTATGAGTCCTGAATGTTTTGTTGTTAGTTTGAGCATTAAATTTTAACTTGTAATTTTACCTAACTCCTTTGTTTTGAACCTGGAACTTTACGGGACAGTAGTGATTTTTAGTATTCTCACTTAAAGTGTACATTATCTTTCTCTGTTCCGTAACATAAATTTGGCGACCTCATATCAGGATATTCAGGATATTATCATAAGGATATTGCTTGATATTTTGTGACTGTGATTTATTCATGATGTCTACTATTACTACGCTTAATGAAGCCAAAGATTTTTTGTCAAATGTGCAAACAGTGTGTGATGTAGAGAACAGAACAAAGAATGAACTTAAGCTTGTTGCTCAACAATTGGGAATTGCAGTTCACTCTCATCATTCTAAAGATCAAATTGTTGGCATGATTAATAAAAGCTTGTTTAATGTAACTCTTCCAGATGAGCAAACGCAGATTGAATTAGCTAAGTTACAGCTAGCCCTGCAGGAGGCTCGTGCTAAGGAGGCGGAGTCTCAGGCTAAGGAGGCGGAGTCTCAGGCTAAGGAGGCGGAGTTTCAGGCTCGTGTTAAGGAGGCTGAGACACAAGTTGAAATTGCTATGATTCAGGCAGACCATGAGTATCGCATGAAACAAGGTGGAACTGGATCATCTAGCTCTGATGATTTTGATGTGGCTAAAAATGTTAAACTTGTCCCTCCTTTTAATGAATCTGGTTTAACAAAGTATTTTCAGTTGTTTGAGAGGGTAGCTACAGGTTTTAATTGGCCCAAAAAGTATTGGTCAGTACTCCTTCAAACTGTTCTCACCGGTAAAGCTCAAGTAACTTATGCATCTTTGCCTCAGGATCAATCTGATAATTATGATGTAGTTAAGAGCTTGATTCTTAAGGCCTATGAGCTTGTTCATGAAGCCTATAGAGTAAAATTTAGGACAACTTACAAGCAAGATAAGCAATCCCATGTTGAGTATGCAAAAATCAAAGATCTGTTAGAGCAGTGGTTAAATTCTAAGAATGTGGATTCTGATTTTGGTAAATTTAAGCAGATGATTTTGCTGGAGGACTTCAAAAGGTGTATTTACAAAGATGTAAGCCTATATCTTGATGAGAAAAGAATAGATAATTTGTCTGATGCTGCAGTTTTAGCTGATGAATATGTTCTCACTCACAAGAGATATTCTAAAGAAAAAGGGAAAGCTGAGAGTAAGTACGTTGCCTCTACTCAGAGTACAGGTAACAGGAAAGAGAATAAAGATGATGTTTCTCAGGAAGTAAATACCAGCTCCACCTCTAGATTTCAGAAAAGTAAATGTACTTATTGTAGTAAGCTTGGTCATACTACGGAGAAATGTTTCAGGAGACAGCGTGATGTGAACAAAAAGGAGTCTTTAAATATTCAGTCAATTGGTCTAGTGTCCATTCTTGAGAGTTCCCAGAATTCTTTAACTGAGTTAACTGAACCTGCTTTGAGGGGTAACTTAAATTCTCATGATGGAGCTCCTCTTTTGAGCAGTAACGTGGGTGACACTCTCAAGAGTTCATGTACTAATTTCCTGTCTGATGGTTTTGTCAGTCCTCTGGACAGTAATGACAGGAAATCAGTTAAAATATATCGTGATACAGGTGCTTGCCAATCCCTTATGCTGACCAGTGTTCTAGGCTCTAATGTTAATTCCTCTGATGAAACTGTAATCTTACAAGGTGTAGGGAATAATTACTTCTCTGTCCCTCTGTGCAGAGTGAATTTAGAGTCTGGTTTTGTTAATGGTTCCGTTATGGTTGGGTTGGTTGAGACACTCCCAATGTCAGGTGTAACTTTCTTACTCGGAAATGATATTGGTGGAAGTCAAGTGTGTCCAGCTCCTCAGTTGTCTAGTGAGCCAGTGGCTGCGTCCCATGATTGTGATGTCCCTGATGTGTTCCCTGCATGTGCTGTCACTAGGGCTAAGTCTAAAGTTACTGGTGATTTAGAGGATAATGATGATGATGATGTTATCCTAGCTGACACTTTTCTTGCTGATTTGGACCACTCACCAGATGAGGCAGTACCCCGTAGTGTTGATAATTTGTCTCGTCAAGAGTTGGTTGAGTTGCAGGTTGCTGACCCTGAGTTGAAAGGTCTAGCTAACTCTGCTTACAGTGAAGAAGAGTCAGCCGGTGCTTCTAATTGTTATTATGTAAGGTCAGGAGTACTTATGAGGAAGTGGAGACCCCCAACAGCATCAGCCGACTGTGAATGGGAGGTTGTACATCAAGTTGTCATCCCTCGTGTTTGTAGGCAGGATATCATTAGAGTGGCTCATGATTCCAGTTTGGCAGGACACCTTGGAGTGAGGAAGACTGTGGCACGCATTTTGAAACACTTCTATTGGCCAGGTATCTTCAGGGATGTTTCCTGGTATTGTAAGTCTTGTCACACCTGTCAAGTTGTGGGGAAGTGTAATCAGACCGAAAAGGTTGCACCTCTAGTTCCCATTCCTCCTTTTGAGGCGCCATTCACCCGTGTGTTGGTGGATATTGTGGGCCCTCTTCCTAAGACTTCTTCAGGATTTTCTTATGTGTTGACCCTGATTGATATGGCTACTCGTTATCCTGAAGCCATTCCACTTAGAAATACCTCAGCAAAGAACGTGGTTAAGGAAATGCTAGGGTTCTTCACAAAGTTTGGTCTGCCCAAGGAGGTACAGTCAGACCGGGGAAGTAATTTCATGTCAAATGTTTTCAAGCAGTCTCTGAAAGAGTTGGGCATCACCCAGATCACGTCTTCAGCTTACCATCCCCAGACCCAAGGAGCGTTGGAGAGATATCATCAGACACTCAAATCGATGCTCAAGAAATACTGTTTGGAACATCAGAAAGACTGGGATAAAGGTCTTACCATTCGTTGTGTTTGCTGCAAGAGAATCTCCAAATGAATCACTGGGCTTCTCACCCTTTGAACTACTGTTTGGCCATGAAGTAAGAGGACCCCTTAAGTTACTCAAGGAATGCTGGCTGTCGGAGGAAGATGACGTCAACCTGCTGGAGTATGTGATGAAGTTCAAAGAACGGCTGTCCACTGCTTTACAGCTGGCGAGAGAGAATTTAGGAGCTGCTCAGGAGAAGATGAAGACTTGGTATGATAAGAAGTCCAGGTTACGCCACTTTCAGCCAGGAGATCAGGTTTTGATTCTGCTACCGGTTCATGGGCAACCTCTTCAAGCCAAGTTTAGTGGTCCTTATTTCGTGGAGAAGAAACTCAGTGATGGTCAACTATGTCATCGCCACACCAGATCGTAGAAAGAACAAGCAACTTTGTCACATCAACATGCTAAAGTTATATCACAGGCGGGACGAAAATAACCCAGTCTGCACTGTAACTGTTCCACCCGAGTCTGCAAATGAAGCTCTCCCATGCAGTATGAGCCTGAGTGACAGTTTGGGGAAGAATCCTGATATCATGAATGATCTCCAGACTAAGCTTTCTCATCTACCTCCCGAGGAAAGGCAGGAGTTTTCGGCATTACTGCAGGAGTACCCGCAAGTGTTCCGTGCCACTCCAGGAAGAACCACTGTGTTGATGCATGATGTCGATGTTGGAGACGCAAAGCTAATCAAATTGCCTCCTTACCGTGTGAACCCAGTGAAAGTTCCTCTCATCCAGAAGGAGCTTGGCTACCTGTTGGACCACAAGATGATTGAGCCCTGTCAGAGCGAGTGGAGTTCTCCTGTCACTCTAGTCCCTAAGCTAGGTGGGTCACAGCGGCTTTGCATCGACTACAGACGTGTTAATCAGATAACCAAAACAGACACTTACCCTCTCCCTCGTGTGGAAGATTGCATAGACAAGATCGGAAAGGCTAGGTACATAAGTAAGTTTGATTTGTTAAAGGGATATTGTCAAGTACCTATGACTGAACGTGCTAGGGAGATCTCATGTTTTGTAACACTAGGAAAGACTTTTGCCTGTTCTGTAATGCCATATGGTATGAAAAATGCACCAGCCACATTTCAGAAGCTCATGAATGTTGTAACAGAGGGTTTGGCAGGGTGTGTTGTTTATATTGATGATGTATTAATCTTCAGTGACAACTGGAAAGATCACCTATGCCATGTCAGTAAATTTCTTGAGCGTTTAGTTCAGGCAAATCTTGTAGCTAATTTATCAAAGTGTGAGTTTGGTCAAGCTAAAGTTCAGCACCTTGGGTATGTAATTGGTGATGGACATGTTGCACCACCAGGAGCTAAGGTTCAGGTTATAAGTGATCTTCCCAGACCTAAAAGTAGGAAAGAGCTACAGAGATTTTTGGGAATGGTAGGTTATTACAGGAGATTTGTTCTTAACTTTTCAATTCTTGTATCACCACTTGCAGACCTACTGAAAAAGGGAGTTAAATTTGTCTGGACCGATAACTGTGAATCCTCTTTCAAGAAACTTAAAGCTATCCTATTAAGTCAGCCAGTGCTCGCTACTCCAAATTTTGCTAAGCCTTTTAAGATGGCTGTTGACGCAAGTGATACAGGAGCTGGGGCTGTTTTGCTGCAAGAGGATGATCAGGGTATTGAACACCCTGTATCTTATTACAGTAAGAAGTTCACTCCACCTCAAAAGAACTACTCCACTATTGAGAAAGAGCTTTTGGCCTTGATTTTGGGTTTACAGCATTTTTCATTTTATTTGTGTTCTGGTTTTGACCCCATAGTCATTTATACCGATCATAACCCACTGAAATTCCTTAGTAAGTTTAAAGATAAAAATCAGAGATTGACAAGATGGAGTCTATTTCTTCAGGAGTATTCATTAGACATACAACATGTCAAGGGGAAAGAAAATGTTATTGCAGATTGCTTATCTAGACTATAGACAGATTGTTTTAGAGTAATAAGAAATTTCCTTTGTAAATTTCTTTTTTCTTTGTGGGGAGGTGTTACATAGCCTATGATTTCATCATCCTTTGTGTAATTTTAACGCACAGTATGCTGCATGTTTGATCACGAGCGTGTTCTACCTCACTCCCCCCTTCTACCGTTATAGTAGAGTAAGTCGTTCATTCTGTTGTTCAGAGCGGGATTGTCAACTCTTTGTCCCCATGGCTTCATTTGCGCGTCCTTCTTACAAGTTGTAGCAAGCTCTGCTGGCCCCTATATAATGAGCTGTCTCTGCATTATTGCCACTTAGATCTACTCCTCATTTTGTTCACATCTCTGTCCTCCCCTGTACAGTTATTATTGTGAGTGCTCAGGAAGTCTCCAACCATCTAGCAGCTGTGTAATTTGAGTATAACTGTTGTTGCATTTTTTCTTGTACTGTGTAGCTTAAGGTTAGTTCTTAGGCCTAGTAAGGTTTTTGTGATTTATGTAAGATTCTTATTGTCAGCCATCATTAATAATATTTTGTATCTGTAATAATATATCTGGCATTCACTGAGTATTATCTGGTATCTCATTTTAACAGGGCTGACTTAGATAAATTTACTCATGCTAATTTCGTGTTAATAGAGGCTATTGCAGTTAACCATATATTTAACCTGTTTTTTGCCATTACATTATCCTTATGAGTCCTGAATGTTTTGTTGTTAGTTTGAGCATTAAACTTTAACTTGTAATTTTACCTAACTCCTTTGTTTTGAACCTGGAACTTTACGGGACAGTAGTGATTTTTAGTATTCTCACTTAAAGTGTACATTATCTTTCTCTGTTCCGTAACAATATATATATATATATATATATATATATATATATATATATATATATATATATACACACCAGAGAGACAATGAGAGGAGGAAGGATAGATGGTTGAGTGTGTGGGTTTACCTTGTGTGTGGATGGTAGAGGGAAGGGGGGTGGTGTGTGAGGGAGGAAGGGAGGGAGGATGTGGAGGAGGGAGTGACGGTTAGTGGGGTGTGAGAGAACCAGGCAGAATGGTGTAGGAGGTAGGGAAGAACAGTATGAGGGAGGGAGGGTGATGGGTAAAGAGATGAGGGTGGTGGGGTGTGCACGGGAGGATGGGTGGATGAGGTGGAAGAGAGAGAGGGTGGGATGTGAGGTAGTATAGGGTGGAGAGTAAGGGAGGAGGGGAGTGAGGATGAAGTATGAGGGAGGTAGGGTATGGTGCAAGGCAAGGTAGAATACGAGGGAGTTAAAGCAAGGTGCAAGGGAGGGGACGGTGGAGTATAAGGGAGATAGGGTACAAGGATCAAGGGAGGTAGGGAGGATTGGGAGTGCAGTAGGGTATAGTGTGAAGGAGAGTGTGTGAAGTGTGACGTAGGGCAAGAAGGGTGTTTGGGTGGGGGGGATGGAAACAAGGCCTGATCCTACTCGGTGTGATGAAAGACAATCGCATCCACTAATTCTGTTTACGTCGGTGTTGGATCCCTCTCAGTCGATCTTTGCGAGAGCATGGGATCCTGTTTCTCTTCCGGAGATAGATTGCCGTCCTTGCCGAGGATGTGTGGCGGGCCTAAGATTACATAGGTGAGGTCAACAGGTCAAGAGCCAAGGCGTTGTTGACCTGTTGTTTTGGAGAACAGTAGATCAAAAGTCAAGGTCACAGAGTAAGGTAAAATGAAAAGTTTTAATGCAATGTAGACCAATCATGGTGGGAAGACTGAGGGTAAAACAAGAACGAAGAGAATCGCTTCTGAGAATACTCGGTCAGATGCCAAAGCCACAGAGGAAAATCAAAGGTCGACAGTTGTGTATCTGGTGTGAACAACAACTGACTAAAACAGCTTTCATCTTATTAGAAAAAAACTTGGTGGAATGGCTGAAGGTCAGCCAAGGGGTTGAGCTAATGCTTTTGAGAACAGTAACTCAAAGAAGATGACATGTCAAAGTCAGCAGGAAGAGTTTTCATTCGATTTAGAACCAACTTTGTGGATGGATTCCGGGTAAGGCAAAGATGAGAATATTCGATATCGAGAACATTCAGTTTAGAGTCAGAGTCATTGTGTATTGTTTCAGTTCGTCTGTATGTGTCGTAGTAAACTAGCATTTACTTGCTGTTTGCGTATTATGTCTTGAGTACAATAGTTTTTTTTTTTTTTTTCCCTTGCTGAAGGAGAGGTGGATGGGGATAAAAGTTCATTTGTCTTATCCTGTTTTTTTTTTTTTTTTTTCTGAGTGTTTGAACCAGGACTTCTTTTATAACTACACCAGTAACACCATACTCTTTTCGGTAGCTTATATATATATATATATATATGTATAATGTCAGGAAACTTTTTTCCACTCAACTTCGGAGAGAGAGTGAATTAGAGAAGACGCGGCTTACTGGCCAATTGGATTTTTTTTATCTTTTTTAACTTAAATTCGATACGCGAGACACTTGACCTGTCTTATCCGAAATATGCTTTAATTAAATATTTATAATTACGTTAACCAATTTAGTATGAAGATGAATAAAATTGCTTAGTAACAGCAAGAATAAAAGGTGATATTTCTGTCGTCTTGTAAAGATTCGGGAGACTGTTTTTGAACGATAACTGGCCACTTGTTTGCTGAGACAAAAATTGACATTCGGTAACGAGAATAATTTAGTTAAGCTTTCTGTCGTCAACTGCTTTCTGTCGTCAACTGAGGGCCAGACAGCCTCACCTCACGTCGTTCCAATACCCCTTATCTTATCTCAGCCATCCCACCCCCTGACTCCAGCCACCTCACCAGAACCACCTCCTTTGACTCACTTCAACTCTGTCTGTCTCTGTCTGTCCGTCTGTCTGTATGTCTCTGTCTGTCTGTCTGTCTGTCTGTCTGTCTGTCTGTCTCTCTCTCTCTCTCTCTCTCTCTCTCTCTCTCTCGTTTTTACCTTCACCCCATCACTTCACGCCGTCTTACTTTCTTTCACTATCCCTCCTATATCCCAATTCCTCACCTTTACTTTCCGCAACGCATTGTCCCTCTCCTTCTTCTCCTACTCATTACCTTTCCCCTTATTCCCCTACCCATTACCCCTCCCTTCATTCCCCTACCCATTACCCTCCCTCATTCCCCTACTCATTCCCCTCCCTCATTCCCATACTGATTACCCCTCCAATCTTTCCCCTACCAATTACCCCTCCCTTCGTTTCCCTAACAATTACCCCTCCCTTCATTCCCCTACCCATTACCTCACCCTTCATCTCCCTACCCATTACCCCTTCATTCCCCTACCCTTTACCCCTCCCTTCATTCCCCTACCCTTTACCCCTCCCTTCATTCCCCTACCCATTACCCCTCCCTTCATTTCCCTACCGATTACCCCTCCCTTCATTCCCCTACCCTTTACCCCCCCTTCATTCCCCTACCCATTACCCCTCCCTTCATTTCCCTACCGATTACCCCTCCCTTCATTCCCGTACCCATTACCCCTTCATTCCCCTACCCTTTACCCCTCCCTTCATTTCCCTACCCATTACCCCTCCCTTCATTTTTCTTCCCTTCCTCACACCTCTACCCTGTGTCATTTCTCCCCTCTCTTACTTTCCCCTCACCCTTCCCCCTACTTCACCCCTGCCCATATTCTCTCTTCTACCCCTTCCTCCCCTCTTGCTCCCCTTCTCTTACCCCTGCACCCCCCCATCCATTCACTTCACCTCTACCCATCTGCTCTCTTCTACCACTTCCTCCCCTCTTTCTCCCCTCCTCTTACTCCTACACACTCCCCTCATCCCAAAAATATTTCACTTACTCCACCTCCTCCCATACTCCCACCTCATTTCACGCCTTACCACCCAATAAATCACCCCTCGTCCCCATTTCATGCGTTACCACCCAGTAAATCACCCCTCACCCCTATTAATCTCCCCTTGTCCCCATTTCACGCTTTGCCACCCAATAAATCACCCCTCACTCCTATTAATCTCCCCTCGTCTCACCCCAGGTCATCTCCCTCGTCACCCCAGATTAATATTCCCTTCACGCGACACAATCCATGGAGTAGCGTCCTCTCGCTGCCTTGGGGACTGTCGTAACACATCTTCCTTAACGATTTATCTGGCCTGTTACAATTTAAAATTCTATTGTATGCCCATGATTCGGGTAATGTTGATATTAGAAAGGCATAAATAAAATAGCTATACAAATAAATTAATCCAGTTCAAGCAGCAGTTCCGTAATTAAACATAACTATATTTAACTCGTTCAATATAGTGGGCCATTTTCTCTTGCTACCACCAGCCAGTTTCCTTATGACCTCCCCCCCTTTTTTTTTTTTTTTAGTGGTTAAGGATGCCCCCCAAATAAGAGAACTGTGCTGTGATAGGAGAGGAGGCAGAGGGGTGAGGTGTGTAGGGGGGAGAGGGGAAGTGAGGGGGGTGATAAGAGCAGAGAGGAGGGAATAGAGGGTAGTGGGGAGGCAAGATGGAGATTAGAGGGGGACAAGGGAGAAGGAAGAGGGGAGAGAGAGAGAGAGAGAGAGAGAGAGAGAGAGAGAGAGAGAGAGAGAGAGAGAGAGAGAGAGAGGTGGGGGGAAGGGAGAAGGGGGACATGAGAGAGAAGTGAGGGATGATGAAGGGTGTCAGAGCGTAGCGTAGGGTGAGAATTGGCCGAATTAATGGATGGGAAGGAGGGAGAGAGAGAGAGAAAGGGGGAGAGGGAACAGGAAAGTAGAGGAGAAGGAGAGGCAGAAAGAATGACGATGAGGGAAAAGGGGATGTTGCGTTCATTCTATTCATTGTCTCTAAATTATTTTCAGAGTAGGATGGAGTTCAGAAAATGATGGGGTTAAATATAGCCATTATTATTCACTACAGCATAACAGATCTCTTTAAAGTTGCATAAGACTGACTGGACTTGGCCAGAAATAGCCGGACGTCATTTCCGTTGCATATTTGATACCTCTTAACGATTATATTTGGGGTGGGGTAGAATTTTTACCGAATGGATCAACTGTAGCCTGCAGTAAAATCGTCTTAAATAAACCTCAAGCGACGACTGAAATTTCACCTCTTGTATTCTTGCTACCTTCGGAGGCTTTTATTCGTTTTTGGAGATGGAAATCGTCGTCAGTGAAATAATGTGAGTGTAGCTGAGTTCGTCCACTTTGAATCTTGGTGACCTCCTTTTTAATACATTTGTGCTGCTATGGAACGATTTTATTCGTCATAGGAAAGGCCCCTCGCATTAGTAGTAGTAGTAGTTGTAGTAGTAGTAGTAGTGGTTGTAGTAGTAGTAGTAGTGGTTGTAGTAGTAGTAGTAGTGGTTGTAGTAGTAGCAGTAGTAGTAGTAGTAATGGTGGTGGTGATGGTAATTTTTTGTTGTTTTCCATCTGATTGTGAACCCAGTATACTGCAGGTTGAATCTGCCCCCCTTCATGCACTCCACCATCACCCTATCAGGTGTTGGGGAGTTGAGGAACGTTTGCATAACCAGGCAGTGGAACCATACAACTATGTCAGGGCCACCGCACGAAAGCGCCCCTCTCCTGCCCCTCACATTTGTTATACTAAGCTAAATAGACTTGTTAGCAGATTGCAAGAATAAAAATCTTTGGCCCCTACATGTTAGCTTACTAGCCTTCTTTAGACACATAGTAAGTTGATTCTGGCTGCTTTAAGACAATTTTGTTCAGGTGAGATAAATTATAAAAGTCTGATGGCCCAAACTGTCACAGTATATCTTGGGAATGCTCGAGTTTTTCTCACTTGAATTATATGGTTCAGCCTGCATATGTAAATCAAAGTGCGTCTAACGCGTTGAAAAGGATAGCCCTGTCATGGTGGTGCCATCTTTTTAACCCTTTTTACCCAGACTTGGCCTAAAACTGCCATCGCTCCATCTTGAATGCTGAGTTGTAACAATAGTCTAACTCTGGAATACGATGCTGCTCACGAAGAAGTGCTGTGGAGAGGATATAGACAGCATTTTATTTTTCTGCCACTGAGCTACGTGAAATAAGTAGCGAAAGGAGAAAAATGTGAGCCAAGTAAAAGTGAAAGAAGTATAGTATTTTCGAGGCTTAAACCAAAAGACCTTATTTAATCGTTTGTAATTATAGGATTCTAAAAATGATATTACTAAATCCTTTTTGCCTTTACATGGCCAGGTGTTGGTCTTTTGGCAGCTTGTTTCATTTTGCTCAGTGGCAGAATAAGACAATACCATGGCTCTACTGTACATCCTTTCCACAGCTTTTCTTCGTGACTAGCATCATATTCTGGTGTTATTCTATTGTTACCTCTCAGCATTCAAGATGAGAGATGGTAGTTTTAAGCCAAGTTGGAGTAAAAAAGGTAGAGTATCATTAACTCTTTGGTGACGTGGAAGAGTAGTATTGCACATAACTCCAGGTGATTATATTTAGCGTATAGTAAGTCACTGGAGCTTGAGCATGTTACCAGGGGAGGCTGGATTGAAATAAGGGGAGACTTACTGCCCCATGCCCTACCTCCTTTCCCCTCCTTTCATTCCTCTTCCTTCTTCCCTCCTCCCTTTACTCTAAGTTCTCCTCCTCCCCATCTCCCTCGGCGCAAAGCATAGGGATCATGTGTGCAGTTGCTTATATACAGTCTGTGTAAATATATACGTTTGTTTTTGTAAAAGATGAGATTGAGACAATAGATTTAAGATATAAGCAATACTCACCTCTTTTTCATCTTTTCTTCCCTCCTCTTCACCTCCTTACTTTACCTCCCCCCTCACCACTCCCCTTCTTTCCTCTCACTCCTGCCACCCCCCTCCATTCGTCCCTTCTTTCTTCTCTCCATCCTTCCCCTTGTCCACCTTACCCCCTCGTCTTTCTCTTCCTGAGCAGCGAGTAATAACCAACATTCCTTTGTGTGTGTGTGTGTGTGTGTGTGTGTGAGAGAGAGAGAGAGAGAGAGAGAGAGAGATTTGAAAGTTATGCTATGATGAAGATGAGGAGAGGTAGACACAATCCCTTCTCCCTCTTCCCTCTAGTTCCCCTTCCATCTCTTCCTTTACCCCACCTCCCTTTCTCCCCCATGCTCTCCGTCTCTCCCCCTCTCATCCTTTTCAATTGTGTCTTCTTGCTGTCTCACACATTCCCTTTTTCTTTCCTTTCCCTCTTCCCATCTTATCCCTTCCCCTTTGCTCTTACACTCCTCCTCCCCTCTCAGCTCATTTTTTCTTTTTATGCGAGGAAGAAGGAACCAAAGGCTTAGCCCGCAAAATGTTCCTTCCAAGAAAAAAAAAAACAATACAAAAGAGAGCCAAATTCAAGATCCATTCATTTAGAGATGCCTGGACACACTGAGGTTGAAAGACTGGAGGTCATAGGAAGTAGGAAATACAGACAGAAGAAGACAGTTCCAGAGTTGACCTGTTGCATAAATGAAGGACTGCGAGTAAAGGTCAACTCTTGCATTAGAGGGTTGGACAGAAAAGGTAGCACCCGGTGTAGAGGTGGAGGGATGCAAGCAGACATTTCAGAGGAGCAGTGACCATTGAAGTAGTGATAGAAAAGGGATAAAGACGCAACAGTGCAGCGAAGAGACAGAGGTTGAAGGGAGCCAGTAAGAGGAGAAGAGTTGGTGAAACGAATAGCCTTTGACTTCACCCTATTGAGAAGAGCTGAATATGGGGAGCCTCCCCACACATAAGAATTGTACTCTAAACAGGGGCGAATAAAACCCCTGAATAAAGTCAACAGCTGTGCAAGGGTAAAGAAGGCACGGAGTCGGCTTAGCACACCTAATCTCTTGGAAGCAGATTTTGCAAGAGATGCAATATGATCTCTCCAAGATAAGTCCCGTGTGAATGAAACCCCAAACATGTACAAGGATGATGCAGGATTGAGCTGAATATTATTAAACATTAGTGAGTACTCCTGTGGAAGATTTTGACGGGTTGATAGGTGTAAAAACTGAGTCTTTGATGCATTAAAAGCAACCAGATTTTTTCTACCCCAGACAGAGATACGAGCAAAGTCAGACATTAGGTGTTCCATAGCCTCATCCCGTGTTTGTTGAAGTAACTGCTGAGATGGAAACCTAATAGAAAGGTGAAGGGTGGAATCATCAGCGTACGAGTGGATAGGATTAGATATACAGCTTAGAAGATCTATGATGAATGAAAGGAAGAGAGTTGGCGATAGGACAGAGCCCTGAGGAGCACCACTGTTGATAGATCTAGAAGAACGATGGCCGTCTACAACAGCGGCTATAGAACGACCAGAAAGGAAGCTCTAGATGAAGGTACAGATAGGAGGATAGAAACCGTAAGAGGGCAGTTTGGAAATTAAAGATTTATGCCAGACTCGATCGAAAGCCTTTGAGATGTCAAGTGCAATGGCAAAGCTTTCGCCAAAGTCCCGAAATGATGATGACCAGGAGTCTGAAAGGTAGGTGAGAAGATCGCCAGTGTAGTGCCCCTGATGGAACCCATACTGACGATCAGAAAGAAGGCTGTAATAGGAAAGATGCTTTAAAATTTTTCTGTTAAGAATAGACTCGAAAGTTTTTGAGACACAGGACGTTAAAGCAATTGGACGATACTTAGAGGGTTGGGAATGGTCACCCTTCTTTGGGACTGGCTGAATGAGAGCAAACTTCCAGCAAGAAGGAAAGGTACAAGTTGAAAGACAAAGGCAAAAGAGTTTACCTAGGCAGGGTGTAAGCACAGAAGCACAGTTCTTGAGGACAACAGGAGGGACTCCACAGGCCCATATGACTTGTTAGTATTAAGGTCAGTGATAGCAGAAAATACATCAGCTGAAGAAATTTTAATGTCATCCATGAGGAAGTTAGAGGGGGGAAGTGATGGAGGAACAGCACCGGAATCATCTAAGGTGGAATTAGAGGAGAAAATCTGAGTGAAGAGATCTACTTTATCAGTAGAAGAAATAGCTACAGAGCCATCAGAGTAGAAAAGAGGAGGGAAGGATGATGAGGTAAAGTTGTTAGAAAGGTTTTTGGCAAGGTGCCCCTCACTCACCCTCCTCCCCCCCCCAGCCCCCTCCAACTCATATTCCCTCATATCCCCTGCCATCACTTTCCCTTATCCTCATCTCCCCACCACACCTTTTGTTCCCCTTTCCTCTCTCAAGCCTCCCACCATTTTTTCCCTCCAGCCACCTCCCTCTTCACTTAGGTTCCCTCTCCCTCTCCCTTCCCTCTCACATTCCTCCTTCCCCTTTCCTCTCGTATCCCCCTCCCCTCTAGCAACCCCCCTCCCCCTCCCCTCTCGCATCGCTCTTCCCTCTCCCCTCTCGCAACCCCCTTCCCCCTCCCATCTCGCATCCCCCTCCCCCACCCATACCGCATCTACCCACCCCCTCCGATCTCGTAACCCCCTCCCCCCTTCCTTCTCGCATCCCCCCGCCATCCAGTCGTAGCCACTATGTATATATGTATATTATTTTGCCCCCACCCCTGCAAACTCCTGTTTCCGTAAAAATTCATGAGGTTTATACCAGAGAGCTAGTTCTTTTTTCCTTTATATTATTGCCTTTTTTTTTTTTTTTTTTTTGGCTTTATTGATTTTTTTTTCTCTTTTTAACCTGGGTTTAGATTTAGATCACCCGTGTAGCAGCAGACCATGGAAAAGAAGTTTGTGTTGAACAGTATTTGTTATATTATTACTAATAATAGTAGTAGTAGTAATAATAGTAGTAGTAGTAATAGTTGTTGTTTTTGTTGTAATAGTCGAAGTAGTAGCAGCAGCAGCTAATTTTTTTTTTTATTTTTCATATTATTATTATTATTATTATTATTATTATACATAAAAGGCACAGAAGACAGAGAGAATCCAAGTTCGCTCATAAGAAACGACACAAGAAAGACACGTAACACAAAGGCATCGGAACAGGAACGCAGTACAGACGTACGTGTTCCTTCAGGTAAAACACACACGTGATATTAAAAACACACCCAGCACGTAACGGATACAGGGCAAAAGAGAATAAGTTAGCACATGAGAGAGAGAGAGAGAGAGAGAGAGAGAGAGAGAGAGAGAGAGAGAGAGAGAGAGAGAGAGAGAGAATCTGTAGCATGAATGTGGTGAGTTAGGTTATTGTTTACTTGACAACTAGAGGATTATTCCTAAGTGCCTTTGGATATCCCGTAACATCTCTACCTTAGCGATTTTTTCAACACATCATCCCGCAATATCGCCATGTATGCTACTGGTCCAAGCTATATTGATAGTAAAACGATATTAATAATAGAGCTTACAAGGGAATATTAAGGAGTGATATGGAAAATAAATTGAAAAAGACTAGGGACTAAGACACCTTTTATGTATCCTAGAAAAAGCAAGGCCCAGAGAGGTAATGATAAGTTACGGTGAGGAGGGTAGATAGGAGATAAGGAGGTTTGTGTGTTGGGTCATTACTCTTACCTGCCCTGATGAAGATTTGGTCTCGTGTTAGTTATTGGGTTCAGACATCTGCATTATTTTTTAAGTTGGCTTCTGACCTCTCTACCGCCTCGAGTTTTGACTTATTGTTCCTATTTTATCTTTCCTTGTTTTCTGGTCACTGTCAACCCATCCTTGAGTGGGAAG
The DNA here is from genome assembly GCF_032717465.1 of Coenobita brevimanus. NCBI lineage: Eukaryota > Metazoa > Arthropoda > Malacostraca > Decapoda > Coenobitidae > Coenobita > Coenobita brevimanus. The sequence goes on from NC_136954.1 coordinate 9,567,335, forward strand.
GAGGGTATGGTGGTGGTGATTATGGTGATGATGATGATGATGATGATGATTTTCTCTTGCTAATCTAGTTTTCCTCTCTCCCCCAGTCTGCCGTCAGTTCTCGCGGCCTGTGTGGGCGATGGTCGGGTCGGTCCAGCCTGACAGCTTCGATACGCTCCACTCCTACGCCAACACCTTCCAGATGCCCTTCGTTACGCCCTGGTTCCCGGAAAATGTGAGTACCTGCATTACTTATTTACTTATTATTACCTCCGCCAAGGAGGTTATGTTTTCAACCCTCTCCGTTTGTTTGTTGGTTGGTTGGTTGGTTGGTTTTTGAGCAAGATTACACAAAAACACAAAAACTACCGGACGGATTTCCAGGATTTTTTTTTTTTTTTTTTTTCACTTTCTTTAACATTGCGAGATAGGGCGTTGGCGGATGTATGCGCTCTACTGAGTGCCATTCTAGTTTAATTTCTGTGTTTATATTGTGTGCTGGGGAGACGATCTTAAGATGAGGCTGGCATTAGGTAAGGAGGGAGGAGATGGAGGAGGAAAGAGGTAAAGTGTAGGAGAGGATATGATGGAAGAAAGGGTAGAGAAAGAAGGAAGAGAAAATGGAAGTGGAGGATGAGGATAACTGGTAAGAATATGGAGGTGGATGAAGAGAGATGAAATAAAGGAGGAGTAGAGGAAGAGGGCAACGGTACGCATTATTCTTAAGCCAACACCTTCCAGATACCATTCACTGCTACTTAATTCCCAGAAGATTTATCTAAAGATTATATATACTGTAGTTTATTTTACATGTTTATGAATTATGAAGATATAGTTCGTAACAAATATGAATGTGAACTAATGACACTGAAAAAAAAAAATGTGTGTAGGCAGTATTAGCACATGATTTTTTTTAATGACATGTTTGATATATTGCATGGTAAAGGAATAGTATTACCATAATATCCACAACACTTTTCTTCCAGATTACACTTACATTTATAAAACTTCTGCACAAAAATAGTGCTTGTAGTGCAGTGAAAAAAAATAAAATAATGCAGGGATTGGGTTACATTTTATTTTTTTATGCAAGGAAGAAGGAACCAAAGGCCAGGAGCCCACAAACCGTTCCTTCCAAGAAAAAACTCAAGCAATACAAAAGAGAGCCAAATTCAGGATCAGTTCATTTCGGGGTGCCTGGACACACTGCGATTTAAAGACTGTAGATCATAGGAATTAGGAAATACAGACAGAGGGAGACAGTTCCAGAGTTGACCTATTGCATAATTGAAAGGCTGGGGGTAACGGATAACGCTTGCATTAGAGAGTTAGACAGAAAAAGGATGAGAGTTTGTTGATAGGCGGGTGCTACGCGCCCGTCGTAAAGGTGGAAGGATGCAAGCAGACAGTTCAGAGGAGCAGTGATCATTGAAGTAGCGATAGAAAAGAGATAAAGATGTAACAGTGCAGCAAAGAGACAGAGGTTGAAGGGAGCCCGTAAGAGGAGAGTTAATGAGACGAAAATCCTTTGACTTCACCCTATTCAGAAGAGCTGTATGTGGGAAGCCTCCCCACACATGAGAGTTATACTCCACACAGGGGCGAAAAAAACCTGTGTATGAAGTCAACAACTGTGCAGGGGTAAAGAAGGTATGGAGTCGGTTTAGCCAAGGCCTTCTAAAAGAAGGCCTTGGCTTAGCACACCTAATCTCTTGGAAGCAGATTTTACAAGAGATGTAATATGATCTTTCCAAGATAAGTCCCGAGTGAATGAAACCCCAAGTATGTTTAAGGATGATGCAGGATTGAGCTGGATATTATTAAACATTAGTGGGTACTCTTGTGGAAAGTTTTGTCGGCTTGATAGGTGTAAGAACTCAGTTTTTGATGCATTAAAACAACAAGATTACTTTTACCCCAGTAAGAGATATGAGCCAAGTCAGACATTAGGTGTACCATAGCCTCATCCCTTGTTTGTTGAAGTAACTGCTGAGATGGACGGTGCGGGAACCGAATGGAAAGGTGAAGGATGGAATCATCAGGGTATAAGTGGACAGGATTACTTGTACAGCTTAGAAGGTCATTGATGAATAAAAGGAAGAGAGTTGGTGATAGGACAGAGCCCTGAGGAACACCACTGTTGAGAGATCTAGGAAAAGAACAGTGGCCGTCTACAACAGCAGCTATACAGTAGAACGACCAGAAAGAAAACTAGCGATGAAGGCACAGATAGAAGGATAGAAACCGTAAAAGGGCAGTTTGGAAATTAAAGATTTATGCCAGACTCGATCGAAAGCCTTTGAGATGTCAAGTACAATGACAAAGCTTTCGCCAAAGTCCCGAAAGGATGATGACCAGGAGTCTGGAAGGTAAGTGAGAAGATTGCCAGTGGAGCGTCCCTGTCGGAACCCATACTGACGATCAGAAAGATGATTGTGACAGGAAAGATGCTTTAAAATTTTTCTGTTAAGAATAGACTTGAAAACTTTTGAGACACAGGATGTTAAAGCAATTGGGCAATAGTTAGAGGGTTGGGAATGGTCACTCTTCTTTGGGACTGGCTGAATGAGAGCAAACTTCCAGCAAGAAGGAAAGGTGCAAGTTGATAGACAAAGACAAAGGAGTTTACCTAGGCAGGGTGTAAGCACAGAAGCTCAGTTCTTGAGGACAACAGGAGGGACCCCATCAGGCCTATATGCCTTGTTAGTATTGAGGCCAGTGATGGCAGAAAGTACATCAGCTGAAGAAATTTTAATGTCAGCCATGAGGAAGTCAGAGGGGGTAAGTGATGGAGGAACAACACCGGAATCATCTAAAGGGGAATTGGAGGAGAAAGTCTGAGCGAAGAGATCTGCTATTAGTAGATGTAATAGCTACAGAGCATCAGACTGGAAAAGAGGAGGGAAGGATGATGAGGTAAAGTTGTTAAAAAGATTTTTGGCAAGGTGCCAGAAGGAGTGCGAACAATTCGAGTTGGAGAGTTGAGAGCATTTAGTGCGGATGATATTATTTTTAGCAGAGTGAAGGACAGACTTAGCACGATTCCGGGCAGAAACATAAAAAAGATGTGATTCAGCGATGTGTTGGTTCCTGTACCTTTTATAGGCCTTCTCCTTGTTGTGGACAGCATTAGAACAAACGTGATTAAACGAAGGTTTCTTTTCATTAGTGAAAGGATATGAGAATGGAATGTACAGTATGCTTCCATGCCCGAGAGAATAACCTCCCTAATGCGCATGGCACACCCAGATGGCTCCGGGCCATGGAAGCAATAATCATTCCAGGGAAAATCAAAAGTGCTGCATGAGGGCTTATACCGTGTCAATCTTTCTCCTGAACTTTTTTTTTTTTTTTTTTTTTGTTTCACAATGCCATCCCTACATTTTTGTACATTTTTGTAAAATCTATTTATTTATTAGTTGCCAAGATTAAAAGAAAAACGGAAAAGATCGAGGGCTTTTTGACAACGTACCTTTATAAGATAACTGGGACCTTGGCTATGCTGAAGTAAAATGTAGTTTAATACATACTTGAATGTCCTGAATTTACGGAAAGAGCGAAGAATCCGTCTTTCATGAATCATACCTGCTGGAGACTGAAGGTTCTCTGCAAGAGAAACAAATCATTGCTTACGTTATTTTAGAGACAAACCATTTGGAGAAGGAAAAAAGAATAGTGAGGAACTAGTAGTTTAGCTGATTATTTTTATATGTTATGTTCTTAACTTCTTTGATTGTGGTGTTGGGAACAAAAACGCTCGAAGACAAAGAACAGAAGCCTGTAAAGGTTTAAAACGCCTTGTGTTTGGGAGTCCTAAAGGTGTTTGTTAAAGCTAATGGGCGTGTTGGCACCATCGCTACGTGGTGATGACAGTGATTTTGGGATGAGTACGGGTTAAACTGAAAAGAGGGAAAAATGATGGAGACGGAGGAGGAAGATCGAAGAACAAGGGTTAGTTAGAGGTGAATAATCATTAATCATTGTTAGAGAGAGGGGGAAGGTGGGTAAAGGAGAAAGTGGGGAAGAGGAAGGAAGAGATGAAGGAATAGAAAGGACGAAAAGGATCAGGAAGGAGGAGCAGGAATAGGCGGACGGGACGTTATAAAGAAGAAGCACCAGTGATCATGATGACCATGATTAACATGAAGAAGAAGTAGGTGATTGTTTGACTGGTATATCCTGATAGCTTGGAAATTCTCCACTGTTTATTTAGTCACTTATTCTATTCTGTGTATATATATATATATATATATATATATATATATATATATATATATATATATATATATATATATACACACACACACACACACACACACACACACTGAGCGAGGAACGGAGACTGGGAAAGAAAAAGGTGAGGGGAAAAACGTAGAGGAGGGGAGGAGGAGGAGGAATAAAGAAGTATGAAGAGAAAAAGTGGGAGTGGATAGAGGATGAGGAGGAACGAGAGAAGAGAAGGAGGAAGAGAGAAATGGGGGTCATTAACTTTGTGAATATGAGATGCCAGCCATTGACACCTTCAGCCACACCTGGTCACCTGTATATTAATTAGTGAGCTTAAATACACCTGAGGACCGAGCTGTTAACGTTGTGGTGAGTAAGGTATTTGTGGCATTTATGGATATGGAGAAAAATTAATGTACAACGGAGTAAGCGCGAGGGATTATGAAAGATTTCGCATATGTATGGTGTGTATGAATAGCTGTTGAATGATGTAAAGAGTTGTTATGACAGTGAGGCTTGTGAAGAGGTAAGTGGGCGTCTAGGTGACTTAATATCAGTGCTGGTGTAAGGTGAGGTTGTATTATGTCCTCTTGGTTGCTGAAGATATATATGGATGGGGTTAAGAAAGGAAAGAAAAAAAAGAGTTATGAAGGGAAGGATGTGATAGTAATGAATGGTGAAGGAGGGTGTCACGAATCAATTCGCGACATTTCCCTTTTGTGAGAAGCCACGAACTATTAGTGGAAAACTCACTGCGTATCGCTCAGCTAACCGTTTCTCCCTCCATTTCGGGGTACACTTTTCAAAACATTCGTCACTGTTTTCAAAGGTGACCGATTTAATGCACGTCACTAAGTGCTGTACTGAGCGATACTATTGTTTTCTTTATTGTTCGCCCCTGCTTGCACTTGACCGTTAAAAATGCGGCCGAGTGCTCCGCTTTTCTTTCCCACGACTTGGGCAGTCGAGTGTTTGTTGTGACGGAGGAAGGTCCTGTGCTCCAAGAAGTGTGAGAGGTTGCTAGCACCCAAGCTCCACTGAGACAGTTAATCCAGTCCTCCCACCCCGGGTGATACATAGCATTCATCGACCGGTATTTCCTTTTTGTAATCCTAGTTTAAGAGTTTAATTAAGGTGTTTTTCCTAGGCGTAAGTATTTAGCTTTTGTGTGAGTGAGTGAGTGCGTCTCATTGATTTGATTTGAAATGTAACGTTAAATTTATTTTTGTAATTAATAAATTTAAGTTCTTTTCCTTGAGCTTAATGTAAAGTAAACTCTTGTTTCATTTCTCCGTAATTAAGCTTATTTCCCACATAGCTCCTAGCTTGCATAGACGTTTTACTATTCATAACTGGTACTTAGACCAGTCTTGTATTAACTTAAAATCCGTTGTGCCACCTAGGAGTTAATGCATCAGCAAGGACCTGATATTATTATTAGTATTAGTTATTTATTGTCAGGGGTGAAGTAACTTTCTCCAGAGGCTAACAGTACTAATTCAGCAATTGTGAGTAATTAGTCTCTGCTGTGTACTGTTGAGAAAGTTTGTAAATTCTCGTTCTGAGAGAATCGTGCGAAGCAGGCCAGCGTAAAGTAATCGTTGTTTGATTTAGTAAGACAATCATTGTCCCTGCTCTTCAATATTATTGAATATTATTATCAATTTAAATAACATTTAACCATTTATTTCAAAATTACCGTGATATTATAAAAACCCCGTGACAATTGGCGACCTCATTCCAGGATATTAACTCCTAGCTCTAAAGCTATTCACGAGATAGTGCTCACTCATTCATATTTAGGTATTTATCATTAAAGTTTATTGACACAAGCTTACTGGTGTTTACCCTTAATTTAGCAAGTGAATTTTGCTTTATTAATCAATAGAATACTTAACTCTAGTTTATTTTTGGTAACGCCAGACGATTTTCTTCGCTCCTGGGAAGTCGCTGTACCCATTGTGTTTATTATTGAGTCTTCCCAGTCATTTACATTTTTGATTTATTCTTTGCCAGTTAACTGGATAAGACTGGTCACCACTAGCTTGTGTCTGTACTCTTTACTTGTGTTTATTAGTATTCGTTGCTAAGCAGTCAGTACTCAATTTCGGTTTTGCTTAATAAATTCGCGCCATGGCTACTACTGTATTTTTACAGGAAGCCAAAGATATGGGTCTTTCGGACCCAGCCGAAATTAAAGAGTATATACTCTCACGGCATAATCAGGAACAGCAGCGCGAGAATGATGCCCGTGAAGAGCGTAAGATTCAGCGCGAATACGAGCGAGAACAGCGCGAACAACGTGAAAGAGAGCGTGCATATGAACAAGAGCAGCGTGAGAAAGAGCGCGAATACGAGCGTGTACAACGAGACAAAGAACGAGAACATGAACTTGAAGTGCTGAAGCTCAAGCGAGATTCCTTGGCTTCAGACACGTCTGGTGCAGTTGGTCCAAGCTCCACGAGCGTTCTACCTGCATATGTCCTGGCGACCCCACGCATCAAGCTTCCTTCATACAAGGAAAGCGAGCGAATCGAGCCGTACATAGCTCGTTTTGAGGACATGGCAGACTTATATCAACTGGATGAGGCAGCTAAGCGGCTTCAGTTTCTTAGCCTATTTGAGGGCCCTGCCCTCGATATTCTCCACAGAATTCGTGGAGACAATCTCACATATGAGATGATGAAAGCTGCGCTCATTAAGGCGTATGGTCTCACAGTAGACGACGCCAAAGTTCAGTTCATGCGAGCTCGTCTCCAAGACAAGGAGACAGCTGTTCAGTTCCTTGATCGTCTCATAGCTTACTTAAATGAGTGGATGGAGAAAGATGAAACTCCTTCCACGCGTGAGGGGATAATTGACCTTATGCTGCGTACACAGCTAGAGAGGTCGTGGCCTGCTGAGCTCATAGCACAGCTTAAGATCTGCCAGGTGAAAGATACCAGCCAAATGGCAGAGAAGGCTGACGCATTCTTTACTGCATACGGGTATCAAACTCGTAAGCAAAACACCTGGAACAGCAGAAAAGCTGATAAGTCTGGGAAGCCGTCTCAGACTGAATCCCAGCACCAAGGCCGTTCTCAGAATAATGGCCAAGGTCCAAAACCGCAGTGGAAGGACCAGGGGCAAAACACTCAGAAACCTGAGTGGAAGAGGTACAACAAGTACCCCAACCAGCAGCAGTATCAGCCACGCAACCGACCGTCGGGACAAACTTTTTCACCACCAGCTCAAAAGAGGCAGGAAGCGAATGCAGCCTTCATTCCTCAGCAGCAGCCTGGTGGTCACGTCCCTACCAGTGTGGGTACTTCCCCACAGTTCACTAGTCCCACAGTGACAGTGAACCCCCCTCCACAGATGACCAATGTTCCATCTTCCCAATATAACCCTCAAGGCACAATGTTTGCCACATCAATTCAGCAGCCTCATGAGTGGCTAGCTGCTTCCTCCACAGGCCCTCCCACAGGTGACAGTACCTTCCTTGTTCAGCCAGGGTTTGTGGGAGGCATTCCTGTGAAGGTCCTGAGAGACAATGGATCCTCAGGTTGCTCTGTTAAGCAGAGTTTAGTTCGGCCTGAGCAGTATACAGGTCGACAGATCCGTGCAAAGCTTATTGATGGATCAGTGAGATTGTTCCCTGAGGCATGTATCCAGGTGGCATCTCCATTTTATACTGGCACGACACTCGCAGTTGTCATGCCAGAGCCTCTATTTGACTTTATAGTAGGCAATATTCAAGGAGTCAAGGATAGTTGCTCCGATGATGACGCTACTCAGACTTCGGCTGCTGCGGTAACACGAGCCATGACTGAGGCTCCAGACTGTGTCACCCCAGTGATCATTGAATCGCCGCAAGATCTGATGTGTAGTCAACTTGTTGTACAAGAACAACATTCTGACCCGACACTTGCTACCGTGCGGAACAAACAAAAGGGTCGAGTGATAAAGTATTCACCGGGAGGTCGAGCCAAGTTCCTTCGTAAACAAGGACGGCTCTACCGTGAGTCACGAACACCCGAGGGCGAGGTTCGACTGCAGTTTGTCGTTCCCGCCAAGTACCGCCTAGCAGTGTTACAATGGGGTCATTGTTCAGCCTCAGGAGGTCACATGGGCAAAAGGAAGACCCAGGGCCGTATCCGAGCTGACTTTTTCTGGCCAGGGATGGGACGGGACATAGATAGTTTTGTCCGTTCTTGCAGTGTGTGCCAAAGTATCACCACTAATCAGGGACATGCCCTTCCTGTGTCATTTGTAACTACACCTGTAATCTCTGAGTCAGTTGAGAGACAGGGTAGTGGTGAAGTGGGTGCAGACCAAATGTCTCGCCCATTGGCCCCACAGGACACAGCATGTCCAGGGCCTGTACATACATATTATGTACCGTAGGTTAAGGGGGAAGTTGAGAGGCGACTTGAGGCTATGGAAGACCCAAGTTTGCATAAGGATTCTCAGCTTCCCGGTACTAATAGAAGTACTGTAGGTTAAGGGGGAAGTTCGAGAGAGAACTCCGCAGTGGCGACTTGAGGCTATGGAAGACCCAAGTTTGTATAAGGATTCTCAGCTTCCCGATACTAATATAAGTACTGTAGGTTAAGGGGGAAGTTCGAGAGAGAACTCCGCAGAGGCGACTTGAGGCTATGGAAGACCCAAGTTTGCACAAGGATTCTCAGCTCCCCGGTACTAATATATGTACCGTAGGTTAAGGGGGAAGTTCGAGAGAGAACTCCGTAGAGGTGACTTGAGGCTATGGAAGACCCAAGTTTGCACAAGGATTCTCAGCTCCCCGATACTAATATAAGTACTGTAGGTTAAGGGGGAAGTGAGAATTCCGCAGAGGCGACTTGAGGCTATGGAAGACCCAAGTTTGCACAAGGATTCTCAGCTCCCCGATACTAATATAAGTACTGTAGGTTAAGGGGGAAGTTCGAGAGAGAACTCCGCAGAGGCGACTTGAGGCTATGGAAGACCCGAGTTTGCACAAGGATTCTCAGCTCCCCGATATTAATATAAGTACTGTAGGTTAAGGCACAGGTTGAGGACCCGTGTGCGGTTCGAGGCTATGGAAGACCCGAGGTTGCACAGGGATTCTCAACTTGCTGACATAATAGTGTGCTATAATTAATGGCGACCTCGAATGTACGAAGCTTAGGCTGTCACTCGTATTTTTCAGCCAGAGCGTACTTTTCGTAGCATGTACTGATTGCTAGGCAGAGAGAGTAATTGTAACTTAATAAGAATTTTGTCTCATTGACACTTTTGATGCTCCACCTCAATTGGTTTTGCAGGTTCAGCAATGGGTGTAGCAGTTTTGCTGTGCGGGCCAGCTGATCGTCTGCCGCACGCTGCCGCCTCTTCTCTGCCTTCGTCGTCGCCATATTATTATTTACTGTGTCATTTTACACGTAGGTACAGTTACACTACAACTGTCACACCTACACCGTGTATTACATACAGGACGCTACACAACAATTAGTTGTCAGTGTAAATGTAGCGAATTCTCGCTCAGTTTGACCTGAGTACAGGATTTTCACCGTCGTCACGGAGTTTTTCCCTCAAGCTTGCTTCTATTAACGTAAATACGAGGTTTTTTCGCTCACTGACGACTGCGACTTTCTCCTGTAGCAGGATAGCACACACACCACAGTGTGAATCTTGTGTGAATGACTTAGGATGTATACATATATATATATCCACAAATTTTTTCCCATAAGGAAAAAATTTAATTTTGTAGGGGCGTAATGTCACGAATCAATTCGCAACATTTCCCTTTTGTGAGAAGCCACGAACTATTAGTGGAAAACTCACTGCGTATCGCTCAGCTAACCGTTTCTCCCTCCATTTCGGGGTACACTTTTCAAAACATTCGTCACTGTTTTCAAAGGTGACCGATTTAATGCACGTCACTAAGTGCTGTACTGAGCGATACTATTGTTTTCTTTATTGTTCGCCCCTGCTTGCACTTGACCGTTAAAAATGCGGCCGAGTGCTCCGCTTTTCTTTCCCACGACTTGGGCAGTCGAGTGTTTGTTGTGACGGAGGAAGGTCCTGTGCTCCAGGAAGTGTGAGAGGTCGCTAGCACCCAAGCTCCACTGAGACAGTTAATCCAGTCCTCCCACCCCGGGTGATACATAGCATTCATCGACCGGTATTTCCTTTTTGTAATCCTAGTTTAAGAGTTTAATTAAGGTGTTTTTCCTAGGCGTAAGTATTTAGCTTTTGTGTGAGTGAGTGAGTGCGTCTCATTGATTTGATTTGAAATGTAACGTTAAATTTATTTTTGTAATTAATAAATTTAACAGTTCTTTTCCTTGAGCTTAATGTAAAGTAAACTCTTGTTTCATTTCTCCATAATTAAGCTTATTTCCCACATAGCTCCTAGCTTGCATAGACGTTTTACTATTCATAACTGGTACTTAGACCAGCCTTGTATTAACTTAAAATCCGTTGTGCCACCTAGGAGTTAATGCATCAGCAAGGACCTGATATTATTATTAGTATTAGTTATTTATTGTCAGGGGTGAAGTAACTTTCTCCAGAGGCTAACAGTACTAATTCAGCAATTGTGAGTAATTAGTCTCTGCTGTGTACTGTTGAGAAAGTTTGTAAATTCTCGTTCTGAGAGAATCGTGCGAAGCAGGCCAGCGTAAAGTAATCGTTGTTTGATTTAGTAAGACAATCATTGTCCCTGCTCTTCAATATTATTGAATATTATTATCAATTTAAATAACATTTAACCATTTATTTCAAAATTACCGTGATATTATAAAAACCCCGTGACAGAGGGATTGTCCATTACCTGATGTTTGTAGATGATGCTTTCGTACTTGTTAATGGGGAATAAAAGTTTTGTGGACCGGGGCAGAGTATGGGGATGTTTTTGAGCGTCGTGTTTCCATTCTGATCGTTCTGTATATGCTGTTCCAGATGATTACCATTCTTCTTCTAAAACTATCAATATTCATGTTCCTTAGGCTAGTGTCTTGTCTCCTCCCCAGCCCCTTTCCCCTCTCCCTCACTGCTCCATGCCACCTTATCTCCCCCCAAATTTTCTCATTCCCACCCGTAACTCCTCCCTAATCCTCTCTCATTCCCCTGTCACGCTCTCCCTCTCCTAATATCTCACTTTTCTCTCCTCCACTCCCTCCCCTTCCCCCTCTTACCCCTACCCTTCCTTCCTCCTCCCCGCACGACCCCCAGCAATATCTCTGGCTGAAGAAGTGACGCCACCAAAAATGCAAATGAGGGATCCGCTCCGGGGTGGCCAAAAATGACCGTAATGAATCTGCCTGGTTACGTTATTGTCTTCTTAAAACTACTTTATCACCCGGGGTTCCCTTGTTTGCCGCCGCGGGTACAGGCTCTCGAAAAAATGGGGGATAGATAGGTAGACAGACAGACAGATTGATAACAAAGGTGGATATCACATGCCGTAGATCCAGCGGTGAATCACTGAAACCTATCTGGACCCGAAATACACAGAACGACAGAGAACTGAGTGTGGAAAAATTGACATAGAAATAAAAAGTATACTTGTAACTTCTAGTCCTCGTATGGACTGAACCGAGTGTCAATCACACTGGAAGAATTAGTGCGAATTTGGTATAGGATGACAATGACGATGATAATAATGGTAATTGCGGTAGCTGTAGTGATAGTGATGATGATGATAATGATGGTGATGATGATGATTATGATGATATAAGCCAAGGTAGTTGTGATCAGATGAGCCTATACGAAAAGATTAGTAGACAGAGAGACTGACTCAAGTAGTGTAGTGGTAGGTAGATTTCAGGGAAAATCCATATAACAAGGAGCACTCCCTGCAACCTCGGTGCCCAGCAAGTGGTCGAATAAATATTCGATCATTGCTGGTCACAGGGCAAAGTTAAATAACTTTGCCCTGTGACCTTGACCTTCGACAGATTACTCTAACTCGAATTACTTTATTTTTGCCTAGCCTTTAACCATTCATCGAATATTGATTCAGGTCAGATTAGATATTTTTTAGTTGACTGCTCAGTGATCTTGACTTTGACCTTTCCCTATGACCTTGACCCTTGACACTTATCAGAATGGAATCTCGTAATCTTTGTTGTAACCAGAAACCGTCCACGAAGTTTACTCTGCATCCGATAAACCTGTATTTTTAAGCAAGGAAGAAGGAATCAAAGGCCAGAAACCCACAAGATTGTTCCTTCCCAAAAAAGAAATATAACAGAGAGCCAAGGTCAAGATCTATTCATTTCGAGATGCCTGGGCACACTGCGTAAAAAAGACTGGAGAATATAGGCAGTAGGAAATACAGACAGCGGAAGACAGTGCCAGAGTTGACCTGTTGCATACATGAAGGACTGGGAATAACGGTTAATTCTTGCATTAGAGAGTTGGACAGAAAAGTGGTGAGAGTTTGCTGCTAGACGGGTGCTGCGCGCCCACCGTAATGGTGGAGGGATGCAAGCAGGCAGTTCAGAGGAGCAGTGACCACTGAAGTTGCGACAGAAAAGAATTAAGATGCAACAGTGCGGCGAAGAGACAGAGGTTGAAGGGAACCAGGAAAATGAGGAGAGTTAATGAAACGAAAAGTCTTTGGCTCCACCCTTTTGGGAAGAGCTGTATGTGAAGAACTTTCCCACACATGAAAGTTGTACTTCATACAGGGGCGATAAAAAACCCGTGTATAAAGTCAACAACTGTGTAGTGGTAAACCTGTTTTGTAGACCTTGCAATGTAATTTTTACCTTTGATCTTTTGTTCTTAAAAACAGTGTGTTTACTTGACTGATCTTCAACACTTCAACAAGTCTGATCCAACTTAGATCAAAGCTGACTAATTTTGTAAACACACACCGACGCCGGTTGAACTTTGACCTTGCCCTGTAAGCTTAATCTATGGTTGTTTTCAAATTTTAATCACACAATTACTGCCTTCTTCTCAGCCCCCCTCCCATGTTTGATATCAATTGGATAAAAACTGTTTAACCTGATTTTGCAGGTCATTGTTTGACCAAGCCCTGCGATCTTTACCTCTGCCCTGTTGTTCTCAAAAGCAATATGTTTACTCAATATTTGACCCTCAACCCTTTCACCAAGTGGACCCTCAACACTTTCACCAAGTGTAGTTAAAGCCAGATAAAACTTAGAGTTATTTTGTTCACACACACACACACACACACACACACACACACACACACACAAGCGAGCGCGGGTGTAATGAAATACAGGAACACATTAGTGCGACGAATACACAAATTAATTAGTATGGAAGAAGTGACAGAGATCATGTTAAGTCCACCAGAACAGGGCCAAATGAGAGAGAGAGAGAGAGAGAGAGAGAGAGAGAGAGAGAGAGAGAGAGAGAGAGAGAGAGAGAGAGTTGACCCCTTCAGCACAGGCAGCTTTTTCTCTTTTCTTAGCTTACAGTCGGGGAGGTCTTTCTTGATGGAGACCAGTGATGTGTGTGTGTGTGTGTGTGTGTGTGTGTTTAGAGATTTCCGCAAACAAATAAAATCGTCTGATGGCAGCAAGAACTATATATAAATTTAAAAAAAGGACGTCATGGAAGAGATTTCAGAATTTCCGACAGTCCCTCCACAATTTCCATTTTCTGTCTCTGCCTTTCATCCATTAATATCCCTCCGTCCAGCACTTACATTCTCTCTCTCTGCCTTTCATCCATTAATATCCCTCCGTCCAGCATTCTCTCTCTCTCTCTCTCTCTCTCTCTCTCTCTCTCTCTCTCCAGCTTGTTTTGCAGGAACGAGGGAGGAAGCAGCTGGTCATACTAACTGCATTTCTCTGCATAGACGAGAGAGATTTTAGACTAGACTCACTGGAGACGCTTCCACTGTGTGTGTGTGTGAGTGTGTGTGGAGAGAGAGAGAGAGAGAGAGAGCGTTGCACGGCACTCAACTCGCAACTTCGCCTGATCTAGTCGCGATCATTAAAAGGGAATCAGGAGAAAATACGCCAAGTCACCCAGAATAAGAGGAGGAAAGACGGATCATTTTGGAACAATATATATATATAAATATAGATATATATATATATATATATATATATATATATAGATAGATATATAGATAAATAGATAGATAGATTGATTATATATATATATATATATATATATATATATATATATATATATATATATATATATATATATATATATATAATACCGGTGTAGAATCAAAGAAATGTAGATATATCCCCTAACGGTTTTAGGACTGTGTGTGTGTGTGTGTGTGTGTGTGTGTGTGTGTGTGTGTGTGTGTGTGTGTGTGTGTGTGTTTTGTTGTTGTTGTTGTTATTGGTACCCTCATAAGATTAAATTGACTTTAGGAGAAATTTTCAGTTTGCAGGGGTTATGCACAGTGTTTAACTCACGGGATGCTCTTCTACTCAGAACTAAATTAACATGGTTAGATAGCAGTAGGAAAAGGAAGAGGGGTGGGGGATTCAACTGTGTCTACGTCATGTGTAGGTCTTAAACCCCTGCGTTACTATGGGTCTTTCTTAACTTCAATATAAATCGTCTGTAGGTGGCAAAAAGAAACGATATGTCGCCATTCATCAGGAGGAGGTGACCTGTTGACCTGTTCTCTAGCTTATGGGTTGCTCCTCGTAAATAAACCCTTTGCACAATGCTGGACATGCCATCATATACATCTCCTTCCAGCTATACTCCTGAACCATTGGTCATTTTCAGTTTATTCTTACTATTTCCTGCCGATATGATTCAAGTTAGGGAAGGCTTCTCGAACTGGAGAGGTTAGATGTAACCTGCATTAACCTGTTCACTACGAGGACGATTCTGGTTATGTTCCTGCTGCTTCCAGACGATTCTGTTCGGCATAAGGGAGTCTTTTTGAACTGGCAGGGATGGATATGGCTTTCATTTGCCCATTTGCTCCCACACAAGACGTCCCCCTTAAGTTGGATTTAATCTTCTGGTAAATGTAAAAATTTAATATAGAAAAGTCCCCATGTTGAAAGGGTTAAGTGTGTCATCCGTACTGACATCCTTTCTGCCTCCTTCAGTTCTTCCATCACCTCCTTCTTCTCCTTCTCTCTTTCTCCTCCCGCGTGTCTTTTTCTCCTCTTTTTCTTCATCCCCTTGCGCTCTCTGTTTCTCTTCTCTCGGTCTCCTTTGTTGTACATTTTCTCTTCTACTCTCGCACATTTTTTTTCTATTCAGGTATCTCGTTATATTAACATGTCTTATTTTTCAATCTGTCATTTACAACCCCTTTCTGCATCTTCTGTTTTAAATCTTTTGTTTGGATTTCATCTCCTTGGTATGCAGAATAAATCACAAAGAAATGGGTGCTACGAAGCCTCCTACACCACATAGAATACGGCCGCTTATCTCTCCACTTTGTTCTCGGTCTCAGCCTTCTTCCAACCACCTCCCTCTCTCATCTCCATCTTTCACTTTCCCTCTTCATTCGTTCTTCTCTTTACTTCACCTGCATCTGCTTCATCTACCTTTTAATTCTTTTTTTTACGCTATCCTGCCTTCTGTTATCTTTCTTTCCTTCCTCCATCCATCTCCTTATCTCTTCCCTAACTCCTTCCTTTTTCCCTCCACTCTCCCCTTACATCTTCTGAATCCCTTCTTTCTCCACTTCTCTCCCCTGCCCTTCCTCTACTTTTCTCCCCTTTCTTCAACTATTTCTCTCACCTCTTCCTATACTTCTCTCTCTTCCTCTGCCTTGCTCCTTTCCTCCACACGTCTTCTCTCTCCACTTCTCTCCGCCTCTTTTCCGCGTCCCCTCAGTCATCTCCTCTTCAGTTCTCTCCACTCCTCTCCACATCTCTCCACTCCTCTCTCTTTCCCTCAACTATTTTCTCCTTTCCTCTTCTCTCTACATATATTCCTTCCACTCCTCTCCTTTCATTTCTCTTCCATTCCCTCCCTGAATTCTCCCTTCAGCCTTCCTGTTTTCGTCTCTCCCTTTCTCCCTCCATCACTCTTCTCTCCTCCCCTCCCCTTCTCTCCCTCCAGTTCTCTATCCTTCCCTCCACTTATTTCTCTTCCCTCCTTCTCCCTTCTTTATCCACTTCCTCCCTCTCTCCTTCTTTCCCTATCCCTGTCTCTCTTCTTCCCTGTTTCTCTCCTCGTCCTTCTCTCCTTTCCCTCCACTCTTCTCCTTACCTCCACCTCCTCTGCCGAGACACTGGTTGTGTAAGATGATGAGGTAATTTAGGGCAACTTCGTGTTGGGGCAGCCAGGGACGGGGAGACGAGGAGTGACTTTGAGATTGAGGGGGTGAGGTTCCGGTAGTAGGGAATAAAATCATTCGGCGATACCAAGAATGAATAAAGGAAGAGAAAAAGTAATCGGAGTGAAGTGGTAAAGGGCAGGAGACCAACCAACATTCCTGGCAACATTTTACATGAGAGGAAGTATTTTGGTTACCTATCGTGGGTTCAGGCACACACACACACACACACACACAGTTTTATATATATATATATATATATATATATATATATATATATATATATATATATACACACACACACAGTGGCGTCATTTCAATTTCCCTTGGGGGGGGCTAGTTAGGAGGCCCCCCTACTCCCACCTCCCCCCATGGGTGGGGTGGCGAGTGAGCATTCTGAAGCCTCATGCAAAGCTGTATTTAGGGAATTAAAGCAGTAAACAAATATATGTACACTGTATATAGTTATTTATTAAACCAATTACTTCCTGACACACAAACTAATGGATATTCTAGCATTGGCAAACTTTCGAACTTTAACTCCGACTTCGAACCACAAAGTAAAATAAAACCATACTTTCGTGTACAGTTCTATGTTAATTTTATTTTTGGCCAAGTGTTTATGTCATTTGAGCGTTTGTGACTTAGAATTTGTCATAGATTCTGTAAAAAATAAAAATGCTAACTTGGTTGTGATGCCACCCTGCCGCCTCCCTACCGTCCCCTTTATCCTCACGGTCCCACGGTATCTCAGCGACCCCCTGGATCTTTCCAGACCACCGCCCACTTTGGGAACCACTGATCTAAATGAACTCTTAAGACTCCTGCCTACAGGGACGTACGTCCTGAGATGAATAAAAGCTTTTAATTATAGCCAGAATACAATAAAAAAGGCAACTCGATACTGAAGTTAACAGAGGGCTAGGAACATATTTATATTGACATCCTTTAATATACTTAGTAAATCATTGTGATTATTACACACACACACACACACACACACACACACACACACACACACACACACACACACACACACACACACACAAATGGTCCTGACGAAATTTCAGGTTGGGTGGTACATGAATGTGCAGAAAAGTCAAGCAAACCATTATATTTAATATTCAAGGAATCCTTAGGTCAAGGTCAACCACCTAGTATTTGGAAGAAAGCAAACATTGTTCCCCTATTCAAGAAATAGACAGAATCCACTCAGCTACCGACCAATATCACTGACCAGTGCTGTAAGAAGCTGATGAGAAAAGTTTGGGTAAACTATATAGAATAACACAGTATGATAACATTAAGGCTGTTCGGTTTTAGAAAGGAAAAATCATGTGTTACTAATCTATTAAGATACTGTGATAGTTACAGAAACATTACAGAAAAGAGAAGGATGGGTGGACAGTATCTATTTAGATTTCAAGAAAGCATTTGACAGAGTATCGCACCAAAGACTTTTATGGAAACTGTACCATCAAGGAGGTATCCAAGTCAATCTGTTGGATGCAGGATTTTCTCAGAAAAAGGGAAATGAGAACAGCAATGAGGGGAAATTACTCGTCATGGAGGGCAGTGACTAGTGGAGTTCCACAGGACTCAGTGCTGGCACCAGTTATGTTTGTAGTATATATAAATGACATAGTAAGATTGGAAATGGAAGTTATCTGAATATTTTGCGGATGATGCAAAAATACAAAAACTTGCTGACACAGATTCTTGTAAAAACCTGCAAGAGGAATTCAATAAGCTTCATGAATGGAGCAATAAATGGCAAATGGAATTTAATGTGGACAAGTGTCATGTATTAAGTTTGGTAAAAGAGAAGAAAGACCAGATTGGGATTCTAAGTTAGGAAGATCAACCCTACACATACTACACATATCGGAAAAGAAGAAGAACCTAGGAGTGATTATCAGTAACAGACTGTCTCCAGCTGACCACATCAGTGAGATGGTAGGTAACATGTATACAGTACATTGCTTGCTAATATGAGAAGAGCATTCACATAAATTATGTAAATGGAGACATGCTGAGGAAGATAGGAACATCATTCATCAGACCAACCCTGGAGTATGCATCAGTAGTCTGGAATCCTTATCTCAAAAAACACATCGATAAGATTAAAAATGTACAAAGGGCAGCTACAAGATTGTTATCAAGCTTCAGGGATCTAAGCTACGAAGAAAGCCTAGAAAAACTGAATCTACTAACACTACAGGAGAGAAGGAAAAGAGGAGGCATGATTATGCAATATAAATGCATCTCAGAGAAAGAGAAAATAGATATAAATGACTATATAACATATGGGGAAGCATCAGGTTACCGATACTTCAAAAAATTACATAAAAAAAGAGGATAAAGACGTAGAGAAATTCAGTTTCCCAAATAAGGCAATTGTTCAGTGGAATGTTTCCCACATAGGGCAGTTGATCAGTGGAATGCACTTCCGAATGAAATAGTGTGTGCCAAAACTATTCATAAATGTAAGGTTATCAATGATATAAATGGTTTAATATACGGAACAGTACGAGCTTGACTTATTCCTGTAAAGATACAATTAGGTAAGAACAATTAGGTAAACACAAACACACAAACAAAGACACACACACACACACACACACACACACACACACACACACACACACACACACACACACACACACACACACACACACACGCGATATATTTCACTCAAAACGTATTGACGCTAAATACAAATTATTTTTAATTTCACGGTGTTAGCCTTATATATTTTTTTCATTAATTGTAGTTGATTTGGGGGCCCCCTCAGAAAGATTGGGGGGGTCCAGCGCCCCTCGCTGCCCCCCCCCCCACAAATGACGCCCCTGTATATATATATATATATATATATATATATATATATATATATATATATATATATATATATATATATATAATCTCATCTGCCGTTTGAGTGTCCACTGCAGGACCGGCCTATCCCTGCCGAAGTGGGGAGGATACAGCCAATGTATCTCTACCAAGTGGCTTAGGCTGTCTGGTAGGGATTGTATGTAGGGTGAGAAGTGCTTGTAAGTGTAATTGTAGTGTTGGAGTGGCTTTGGATATGTGTGTAGTCTGTGAACCAAGTGTAATCGGCCCGCGCATGCCGACTGGATGCAAGAATACTTTATAGTATGCGACACTGGTTCAACCACAGCACCCCTTATGTCCGCCAAGCAGTACGTGGCCAGAAGAACGCTCCCAAAGTTTATTACCCTGGCGGGGCGCGAACCCTCGTTCTTCAGTGTACGAAAACGCACACTTTACCACTGAACCACAGAGGCTCCTACATGAGTATATATCGAAAAGTCACTCCCAGGCTGAATGGAAGTGTATGCAGGGACCAAAATAAGGAGATAAATAAATAAGCAAATAATAACGTCATCGGATTGAAAGGGTTAAAGAAAGCTGTATCTAACCCCCTTAATTTCGAAAAGCTCACCAAAGCTATGTAAGTCTATCATCAGCAAGAACAAAACACAAAAAAACATCATCATAGTGAAGGGTGTGAAAGTTGAATACCATCACATGACGGCAACAGAGACAAGAAAAGCTTGTCAGCATGCAACGGGAATGCAAGATGGTCTCCAGACAGCTGCAGTACACTGACATGCAAACTGCCAGGATGATTAATGAGAGTACAAAAGCACTAGGTCTCAAAATTTGACGTTTGACATCATACCCTAAATCCCTTTTAAAGGGGGAAAAAAAAAATGGTGTCTGGAGCTATTGGCCCAAGAAACAATATGGGGAATTAGTGAATGAGTAAAGGAATGGCGCCAAGCTTAAAAATAAAAGTTTGAAAATAAAGAAACATGAAATACAGTAGCCCTCCACACTTTGGAGTGGAGATGTAGAGAAGTACTACTGTAGATACATGCTTGACCACATCGGGCTTCACGAAATTGAAGTACAATATTGGGCTTCGCTAGTGCAGCACCTTGCTTGTGGAAGTCTTTTCGAAGTTACAGTGAAGCTCCAAATGCAGTTTCGCTAGTGAACCACCTTGTGTTTGATAATCCTTCGGCGTGACTGACTGACCGGGCTGTTCCACGAAGTGCATTGGTATCCAAGAAGAAGTCATCGTAATTAAGATTTAAGTCCAACAGATGATCGTCGTTTTATATGCAGGACTAAAACGCTAGGGTGGCGATGCGAGGGAGCCAACTAAAACCTGTGAAAGAACGGTCTTTAAACTTGCATGCATAGCCTAGCCACTTAATATTCTGTTTGTCTCCGTGGCTTGTGATTGTTTCAGTTTCTTCTCATTTCTGAAAGTATGTTCATTTTTTTTCTTAAGGTGGAGAGAGAGAGAGAGAGAGAGAGGGGGGGGGGGTGCTGTGACTAGAACAGCAATCACAACTCTGGTGTTGATATCTTTCATCACTAAGTATAATTGTTTTGTACCTTCTGTTGAGCACATTGATAGAGCGATATCATGTTATTTTAACTGCGCATCCCACCGACTGGCCATGTATAAGCTTGACATCGTGTGAATAAAACATCATACATCTAACAAATGTGGTTGTGGGGAGGGGGGGGGGGATGGGATAGCATCGCCCGGGCAAGGACGCCCTGTGATTGGTGGACCCGTGTCTGCTTTTCATCAAAGAAAGATCTACTTATTTATTAATATTCTAATTATCTCATGTTTCGTCGATTAGTTCACACATGGTAGGTTGTTTTTAGATATTTGCTGCTGTTAGTGGAATTTTAAACATATTAAGAACCTTCGCAAAGAGTGTACCCCCTGCCTGCCCCTCCACCTCCCTCCCTTCACTGCGTCATTTCAGTTGAATCTGTGTGTGTTTGTGTGTGTGTTCGTACAATACGACTAATTCCGCCGGATATTTCATGCAGTTGGACTCCAAAGTGTGTAAAAGGCTTGTTATGATGGCTGGGAAATTACAAGCAAAAAAAAAAAAAAAAAAGTGCGGGATGAGTTAGTTGACGAGAAAATGGCTGGAGATACCTGTGCCAGCGTTTAAAGGACGGGACCATCCGCCTTCTTGAGGTGAGTGTTGTATGGCTAAGGAACCTCATCAGTTCGTCAACGTAGTTTTCGTTGTACACTTCTTATCACCTCACGATTTTACTTAGCTTGTGGGCTTTAACAGCGTCTGAGATACCATTTCGCTGGGTGGGGGTTTCCATAAAGTAAAATCGTCAGGAAGAAGACCACGTTTCATAAAACCACGTTCAAGGCAATCCGTATCATACTTTTACTTTCTGTATATACTCGTATGGTATTGAAAAATGGGAAAATTACATTCCAAAACCCGGCCCAGTGAAGCTGTGTGTGTGTGTGTGTGTGTGAGAGAGAGAGGCAATAGGACTCGGGCAGTTATTTAGGAGTGTGACCAAAGGCAACCAGTGACAAAGGAGAGGAGGGACACAACTGTTGCAACGTGCATCTCTCTCTCTCTCTCTCTCTCTCAACACAGTAACCAGAGGACGGCAGACTGTGGAACAAAGGACAGGTGTGTTGATTGGGCAGGTGTGTGTTGGCAGTGGAGGTGTGTAGTGGCTGCAGGTGTGAACAGTGTTGATGTATTGGTGAGTTTAGTGTATGGTATTGGTATCACGTGTGTAGTGTATGGTATTAGTATTAGGTGTGTAGAGTATGGTATTGGTATTAGGTGAGTAGTTTATGGTATTGGCATTACTTGTGTAGTGTATGGTATTGGTATTACGTGTGTAGTGTATGGTGTTTGTATCACGTGTGTAGTATGGTATTGGTATTACTTGTGTAGTGTACGGTATTGGTATTACATGTGTAGTATATAGTATTGGTATTACGTGTATAGTGTGTGGTAAGTAGTGTATGTTATTGGTATTACGCGTGTAGTGTGTGGTGTTGGTATGACGTGTATTAGGATTTAAGTGTAATTTTGGCCAAGGTGTGATGTGGGATGAAGGTGTGTGTTAATGTTGCACGTGTGTATGTGTATTCATAATGGTATGTGGTGGTTGCACATTTCTAGAATATAAGTGTATTCTTGGTGTAAATTTAGGTATGATAAGTGTGTGTGTGTGTGTGTGTGTGGACATATCCACTTCATATTTACCTCTGCCAACGAAGTTGGAGGAGGAATATATATTCACCTATGTTTGTCCTTTTTTTTTTTTTTTTTTTTTGTCCGTACGATATCTCCAAAAGTTCTCAATAAATTTCATTTAAATATTGTGGAAGGGTAGGCCATGGGCCAAGAAAGAATTGATTAAATATTTGGGCGGATCTCGGATGCGGAGTATCCCGCACAAAGTCGCGAAAAGCTCTCGGTGAATTTCAATGAAATTTTGTTGAAGGGCCGTGGGCCAAGAAAGAGTTGATTAAATTTGGGGGAGCGCCAGGATCTGGATCCGGATCTTATGTATCTTGCACAACATCTCCAAAAGTTCTCAATGAATTTTGTGGAAGAGTGGGGAACAATTTATTAAATTTTGGGGCGGATCCGGATCCAGTGTATTCCACACGATATCTCCAAGGATCCGGATTCGGATCCTTTTTAATGGCAAATGCATTGGCTCTCTTGAGTGCCCTCTAGTTTTGTGTTGAAATCAGGTATGTGTTGTGCGTGATGGAGGTGTGTAAAATACAGGTATATATATTTATGGTACAAAATGTGTATAGACTATAGTGTAGATCTGTTTACTGGGTGCAAGGTTGGTGTGGAGTAAGGTTGGGCCATTTAACGTTTGTGCAGTTGTGTTGATGGTGCAGGTGTCGCCTTGATACGATGTTTAGAAGTATTTTATGCAGGTGTGCGGTGTAGGACAGGTATGTGAAGTGTTGGATATAGATTGTGTGTGTGTGTGTGTGTGTGTGTGTGTAGAGGGAGAGGGGGGACATCTTTTCTACCTTGTTTAAACACGTATAAGGTGGATGTTTCATGCAGGTTAATTGTCTTATAGGGGCAAATAACCTAATTTCATGCATCCTGTTATCTCTGTTTTATATCTAAGCTTTTGTATGCTCTTAATCCCAATTTTTTCTACTTTCCAACTTGCTTTTTGCTCTCCGTTTTACTCATTTCTCTTCTCCCATCACGTTTTTTCCCTTTCTGTTCTCTCTCCTCTTCTCTGCTCTTCTGCCTCCTATCTTGTCATTTTCTCCTCTCTTTTCTCTTTCCTTCATCTCTTCTCTCCTCTTTTACTTTTTTTCCTCTAAGCTTTCTTTCATTTTTCTGATTCCAGTCTCCTTCGCCCTCTTATCGCTTCTTCTCTTTTTCACCCCCTCCTTTTGTTCTCTCCTCTCTGTTCTCCTCGTGTTCTCTGTCCCTGATCTCTACAGGTTTTTCCTCCCTGTTCACTACTCTTGTTTTCCTCTCTCTTTGCTCTCCGTTCTTGTGTGTTCTTATCTCATATTATCGATTCCCTTTCCTCTTTGCTTCCCTGTTCTTTCCTCCCTTTTTCGTTATTGTTCTCTGTACCTGGAGCCTTGAACACCACCTGCTACACCTCCTCCTCATTATCATCATCATTCGGTTATTTCTGTTTCCTCTCTCTCTCACCTTCTTCATTTTCCTTACGTATTCATTTTCATCTTTTGCTTCTTATTTCATCATTCCATATGCTCTGAAATAAATCCATTTATATTTCTTTCTTTACGTTACTGATCATCCAGGTTCAAATCCCGGCTGGGGCAGGGAACAGTTTAAGGATTTGAATTTCATTAAATCAGGCTTTACTGATCTACCAGAAGACTCGCCGACATGTCGTAAAAATACCCCCGCTAATACCAATACACCAGTCCTGTATGAGACAGCCCTAGCATATATTCAATATGGACGGTGGGTGTTAGCGCCGAAGTGGTGCCATGTAGAGGTGTATGGTATGTAGGAGGACTGCTGGGCCTTGATAGCAGGCTGTGAAGCCTATGCCCAGAGTCGGACACATAAAAAAAAAAAAATGTGCCTAAAGTTGTCCCGTGAAGGTGTGAAAATTCTCTATACTGTATTTCCCCCACTACAGTTACCCCTCTTAATGGTCCGCACAGGTATTCCAGGTAATGACAGCAGATTTTATTCAGGTAATTGTCATATAAACCTCATAGTCATGGCAACTCAAATATTCTAACGAATCTAACGGCAGACGATTTTATTCACCCAGGAGCGAGTCATAGGAGCCTACCAGGGCAACTTCATGTAAAGCTGACGTCAAAAGTCCTGTCGTCTGTCCTGTGTTTCTCTTCATGCACTTTGAAACTCATTGTTGGTGAATCAACAGCAAGTGACACTGATGACTTCATTTGGTGTCAGGTCAGTGTCAGAAGCATCGTTTACTGCAGGTCCACCACACTGATTCTCTAGTGGAGAGAGAGAGGACGCGACAGGACTTTTGATGTTGACTGTACCTCGTATCTGCCTATCTCCTCAAAGTAGTACATATCGGATGTTTTAAGTGTTTGTGTTTATATCAGGTTAACTGGTGGAGGGTAAAGTGTACGTCCATGTTGCTGTTGTTTGGTGCTTTAGTGTTTCTTTACGCCAGTCGTGAGCTTGTGACGCCCTGCAGTGACATTTCTTGCCTTAACTGTGCCCGGAGTTACCTTGCACTTATTTTCATTTCTCACGAATGTTTAATTATAGTAACCCGTTGAATGCGGGTGATGGCCTTATTAGATTAATCTGACTGCTACTAATGTCACTGTCTATTGCCAGTCGCCTTAATCCCATAAGGGGTGGCTACAAACAAATCGCCTCAATGTCGCCCTGTCCCCCATCATTTCACTGCCCTGCTCCCAGCTCACAACCCCCTAGGTGTGGTAGGTGGGGGCGCCCATCATCCACCCACTTAGTGTAGTGGTACTCTGGTTTTAAGGTAGCTGTACATTGAGTGGCAAACCAAATGATTTCCTGTAAACCAGGAAAGCATATACAACGCTGGGTGGCAACCTTATAACTAACCAACACTTGTTCCCTACGTGACAAGTGGGTTGGCGGAGGGTTAGTGCCCCTTCCCGGAGAACAACTAACTAAATATACGAACAAGAACTATTGTCACTTTGGCCTGTATTCTCGTGGGTTGAGGAAGCTCCATACCACCTTTTCCTAAGCGATTTGTTGTGTTTATTACTCCATACTGTCCTCCCCAGAGTTACGTAAATCTTTCTAGTGTCACCATACTCTGCTTAAATAACGTACAAAACGGTATTAACCATCCATACCCAAAAATAAATCCCTAAGGGAAAGTTGTTAGGGTGCTTCCTTAACCGACGAGAATACGAGCCTGTGTTTCAGTCTGAGGGAACTGTGCCACTCGCACACCTTGAATACTGAGCCCTGGTTGCAAGAAGTGCAATAAGCCATGGCCATGTGGCAGAACTCAGTCTCCTTGGTTATTAGACAAATCATGCCTTCAGTCTCACTACACTTCACCATCAGAACAAAAAAAAAAAAGTTAGAGATCGTTGTCATGTGAAAATAACTGCGGTATGGGCGATTTTACTCAGTTTCGGAATGCATCGCAGTAGTGAAGGGGTTAAAGATGGCCGCACCCAAGCCTTCCAGTTCAGATATGTGTTTTAAGCACAATAAAGTCTCAGAAAGGAGCGAGGATAATACAAAATGTGTCGCCCAATTGAAGGAGTTAGGCCTCTGTCATTATCCATTTTGCTGATCCGGTTTTTGAAACATCTTGGTAAGGGTGTTAAGCGATGTCCTTGTTTAGAGGACATTCTTTGAAGCCTTGACTGTTTTTTGAATGGTGATCTTAATAATAATGGATCCAAATTATTTTGCTGGATGCCACTGTAATAATTTAGTACAGTTCTTTTCTCGAAACTTTCATTTTTTTTTACATCAGGTTGGTAGTTGTTTGAGTAAAGACATGAGTATGAACACACAATATTATACACAAATTTAGTTTATGAGAGTTTATATATATGATGCTGGATGCCCTTCCGGACGTCATCCAGTACCCTATAGAATCTGATGCTGGACCAAACTGACAGCGTGCACTCTGACCCACCAGACCACCTCGACCATATACAATTAACACTTGCAGGAAAGGGAAGTTTTCCCTATGGTGAGGAAAATCGTCTACGTCAGCCAGAGGAAATGACTGTCGTTTGACCTCTTTAGGACATGTTTTTTTTTTCTTTTCAGTCTTGCTTTCTCCATGCGATTTTTTCCCAATTGAGGACAGACGTTTCAAACCAGAGAGGTCAGATACAACCTTCATGTTCACCCTCACTACATTCTGGAACTACTAAACACACACACAGACTTGTTCGCCACCTCTTGCATTGCACACAACTGCTTCTAGCTTCTTTCGTGTCCTGTGGGTCTTACCTGCTCCACCAGAAGCAACTAATGGTACAAGAGATTTGCCATCCCGAACATGGTGTCGTAAGGTGATTCAGTTGCAAACCTGGTTATGTCTTTGTCATCTGCCATAACATAGGTGCTGACATTTTTGTTCACCGAAGGGCCATATCAAAGGCCAGTCCACGGCGCCTGTAACGATCATTACACGCCGGCGAGATGGAGTTTGATGCTATTAATATTGACAGGAGTCTTAAAGCAAGCACTGTAAGAGCCTTACTCTATGCTCGAAAGCAATGGTTGTGATGGGAACACCAAATCCAGACCCACAGGAGAGCTGCTGATGTCAGCACTATCATATCCATGTGTGTGCACACCGCTCGGGCATTGTGTGGAGACAACAAGGAGGCCGTTCTACCAAAGATCTTTGAAGACAACAAGCTGCCAACTGTTGTTATCCTTCGCATTTTTTATTGCGACCCAGCTCCTGCGACAATCAAGACCAGGAAAAAGAAGAGGAAGAATAACACCACCAAATCATCCGAGCCCCAGCAAACTCCAGCAAGATTTTTACAGCTTGACCACCCTATGAACAGGAGCAGCTGCATTTCTGGAGACCGAGACGCAGACGAGCCCTAGTAACAAGAGCCCATGGACATGGATCAGGAACGTGTTAGGGATACCGACCCAGACCAAACCAGTACATCATTCCTGTATGAGACAGCCCTAGCATGTATTCATTATGGATGGTGGCTGTTAGCGCCAAAGTGGCGACATGTGGTGTACAGTACACCACATGTTTAAGGGAACGGGTTGTTAAAGCCAGTGCTCCCCCCTCCCCTTCCCCCACGCACACATGGTAGACCATGATGGAGTCTTCCGGTAAAGGGATCATAATTTCATCTCCCCTTCACCGCACCCGATCTGCTGCAACATACGACGTGTGGGGTGGATGTCACGTCCATCAGTACGTCTGCAGATACCATTGGATGGACTTTCCTCCTGGCACCAACTCCTGGGATTTAACCAGACTGTAGGTCCTTTACACCTTAATGAATAAGGCCATCGCCACACCAGTTGAACTCCAGAAGTCCTCCAGCATGACCACCTGCTCCACCACCAGCAGCGGCACGCATTAAGCGCCATAAGAGGACCAGTCCAGTACCTTGTGCCGGCAGCAGTGAGTCCAAGCAGTCTCCTGGATCGACCACTGCTGTGACGCCACAGCCGCCTGATCCAGCAGCCACGCGAGGAGAGTCGTAGCGTGAGAAGCAGTTGCTCTCCACAGCATCCACCCCACAGCATCAGGGGTCGCCCCCTCCCTATGTACCTCAGACTGTTTCATCTTTCTCAACTTGTGCACACTCCAGTTAATTGAACCTTGCATTCACCCCTCCCCTTTTTCTCTTCGTTTGTCTGTTCATTCTCATTACATTGGGTCTCAGCAAAACTGAATAAAATCGCCTGGAGGCGGCATCAATATACACAACCTGTGACCGGATTGAAGAAGTCAGTATTTAGCCGAGTTTAGTAAACAAACTGGAAATAAAATTTTGTATGCAGATTCTAATAATCATTTTCTTCTCATAGAACTAACGGTGTCACATTATTATTATTATTTTTTTTTTCCAGTGACAAATGGCAGCTGTTTCCAAAAGTTTACAACAGTATGTTTACGGTTCCTCTCCTCTTTTCCGCGGCATCTTCCCTCTTGTACTTCTCCTCCGTTCTTTCTCCCCTCTTTTCCTCCCCGAGGCTGTGTTGACGAGAGCAGAGTTAGGCTTCCACGTCTATAGCATTCCTCCTCCCCCCTCCTCTTTCTTCTTTTGCCCTTCCATCTCCCTTTCCCTCATGTCCCCTTCCCGTTTGTCTCTCCCTTTTCCTCCCTTCTCCCCCTTTCCTCCCTTCTCCCTCTTTCCTCTCTTCTCCCCTCTTTTACCACCTTCTTCCCCCCATATCACTCCTCCCTTATCCTCTTTCACTACCTCTCCCCTTCACTTTCTTCCCCTTTTCCTCCCTGCTCTCCTCCTTGACCCTAGCCCAGCATTCCCTGAGGCTCCGCCATTCCCTCAGCTCCCTTTCCTCTTTCTTCCTCAATTCCTCCTTCCTCCCTCCCTTCCCATTCCAGAACTTTCCCTTTCCCTGTATTTTTTCGTTTTCTGCGTCTCTACCTTCTTCATTTCTGCCGCATACTATTTATTTGATCACACCCTTGCTCTCAAAGCGAGAGCGGATGTTAAATTTTGCTTGTTGTGTGTATGTCCGTCTGCTTATGAACCAGAGAAGCAGTTTGTATCCTATTTTAATCAACCGGGAAATGTTAAGGGACAACCACGGGGCTGAGTTGTTGATTTTGAAAACAATAGGTCAAAGATCAAGGCCACAGGCCTGGTTCAGTCTGACCTAATAAGGTCAACATAAACAGTTTTTATATGACTTAGACCAGACTTAATGGAAATGTTGAGGGCAAAGCAAAAACGCAAGGAGTCAGTTTTGAAAATTCAGTCAGTCAAAGGTCAATATTTCAGGATAAGGTCAGAATTTGACTGCGTCCTAGCGAGGTCAGCTTAAGCAACTTTTATCCGTTTAGGCTAATTTCTCGAAGGGTTTGGGGTAAGGTACGAATAAATGGAGTCGATTTTGAGAACAGTCAGTCCAAGGAACACAGGGAAAGGTCGAAGGTCAAGGTCACAGGCACCGTCAACTTAAGTTTTGGTTCGAGTTAGACGATTTCACACTGGCCAGGAAAACTGTTTCGAACTGAAGGGGTTACATAAATCCTTAATAAATTGTTGCAATACCTTAGATCTTCCCGTGTCGACTAAATTCGTTTGAGAGCAGCAGAAGAATAAATGCTTTAACAGATTGAAGGAGTTGTCCACATATTCCTTCTGTTATTAGAGCCCATGATTTTGTCGGGTAAGGAGTCTTCCTAGCACCTATTCTTAGCGACTTATTTTTGGATATGGCTGGTTCATCTCCTTTTTGTATGTTATTTATGCAGAGTATGACGATGTTTGAGGGATGTACAAGACGCAGAATAGGACGGTAAGGTGTACCAAGCAAAATAAATTGCTTAGGAAAAGGTGTTAGGGAGCTTCCTTCACCGACGAGAATACGGCAATAGGCATCCACACCATAGCATTACCTACAGTATTCCTTAACTTTCATCCTCATCTTTCTTCTTCTGTGTACCTCTTCTTTCTTCTTTCATCATTTTTCCTTTTCTTTCTTCCAAACACTTCAACTTATACCATTCCTTTATTTCTTCACTGATTTGCTTTAAACTTGGTGCAGTTATTCCTCGGACCAGACCCCCCCCCCCCCTCCTCATATTTTTTAGACCTTTTAAGATATTTGTGGGGTCAAACTTCAAACCATATAGTTAAAGAAAAATGGGGATCCTGTGTTACCTTATGTATATTAATCAAAATAACAATTAGTACAGAAGTATGTGAGTGTCCTGTGTGGAGACCATACTGCATTCCCTTGAGAATATTGGCAGTCATTAATTCTTTTATATTCTTTTCCAACAACACTCGGCAGACGTATGCGAAGATGATGTTTGCACTCACTTCAATCACCATTTATATTTGTACAACGGCAGAAAGGCAGCAGGCTGTGTAAAGACCATTCTGTATTTTCCCAGTATGTTGGCAGTATCGCATCATATCACATCATCTATAAATGCTCCAACATTTTTGCATGCGTGGGCTTTGGTCACCTGATGGCGGCTGTCCACGCTGGTCAGTCTCTGGCAGCCTCGTTATTCAGTCCCTTCTCCCTGAGGTCACACTCCGTGACCTCGTCCCAGGTCTTTCTCTGTCAGCCTCTCGCAGCCCTATCCCCGACGTTCACATTTCTCACGCTCCGCATCCCTGCCATCCTTCATTCTCTCAACATGTCCAAACCATCTCAGTCTTTAAAAATAATCCTTTTGCATCATTCGTTTGTTTTCGCAAATTCAGTCTTCTCTTGTCTTTCTTGGGGCTTTGCATATGTTACCTATTTACCTTAACTTTTGCATAACCTCGTCATGGTGGTAACAACTCTTTATCTTGAGTACCAGTTAACGTGAGTATATTCTTTTCAGCTGACAGTGAGTCATGGGAGCCTGAAAGTTAATTAACATCACCAGTAGCCTTCTTATGGCCGAGATAATTTCAGTAATTCAAGCCTACTAACGCCAGACGATTTTGAGGGCGTGTCACAGGAGCCTGAGGCCTTTTTCTCGTCTGGTAAGGAAGCTGCCTGACACCTTTTCCTTAGAGATTTATGTTTGGATTAATATCCTTTCGTGAGTTATTCCTGTAGAGTATGGCGATAATAGAAGGACTTATGTAACACAGAATAGGACAGTAAGGTGTAATAAGCAAAATTAACTGCTTAGGAAAAGGTGTTGGCGAGCTTCTATAATAAATGAGAGTACAAGCCTGAGAGAATTAATACTGTCGCCATTAACCCCGTCATGGCCGAGGCAACGGTAGCATTTCGTTTTCTGGAGCCAGACGATTTTATTAAGCTGAGAGCGATTCACAGGAGCCGTAGAGCTGAAACCAACGCCCTTGAGAGTGCCACACAGACAACTCCTCTCACTCCCTTTATACACATCCTCCCCAAACTCCTTTTTGAGGGTGACTCCTTCCTTATTCCTTCCTCTCTCCTGATGACTCATTCGGCACAAGAGCGACTTATGGTAGTGAAGGAGGTTAGAAATAAACTCCTCTAATTCAGTTACCATTAGAGGCTTTGCAAAGGCTGAATCAAATCGTTTGGTGGTAGCAAGAACAAATTGAAAAGACATATGATCCATTCTAACCCATTCAGTGAGCCACATTAGCAATTCTCTAACCCTTTCTTCCCTTCCCTGAACAACAATAACAACAGTAACAACAACAGTAGAAGAGGAGGAGGTTAAAACGTTAAAACACTCACTCCCTAAACCTACGTAATTCAAATAAAACACACATACTCCTTAAACCTAGACCTATTATTTTTTTCCGGGTATCTTTTAACGATTATTTTTTAGGTTATTAGAAGGATTTAGAACTTTGGGAGGTCGGTAATAACCTTCAGGAACCGCTTCAGTACGAGACGTCTTTCCTAAGCTGAATGAAATCGTATGAAGATAGCAAGAAAATGCCATCGGCTTGAAGGGGTTAGCTTGTCTATTTTCACTAAGCATTCACCTGTTAAAAGCGACTCTGTAATTGAACCCGTCTGTACGAAGTTTTTTTTTTTTTTTAAAGATATATAAATAGTATTGCAATGGATGGAGTGGCCCATAATATATAACTCTATACTAGAAACTGACGTGGCATTATCTTGTGTTGTGGGGATGGCTCAGTCGGCTAGTGTGGGCGTTATTGTGGCAGTGGGGGTAGGAAATGAATAATTGATGCAGGATAGATATTGATAACACTGATTTAGCCGTCCCCACAACACACGAGAAATCGCCAGATGAAGTGGAAATGGAGCGTTATATAGATACTACCCTGTATTTTTGACTCGTTTAGACACTGATATAAGGGTTAGGGTAGATCTCTTATAAGGGACGGGCTAATAAATGCTGTTCTTACCTCGTTAATCCGGAAGGCGTCTTCTGAACAACGTAAAATCGTCTGGAAAGAGCAAAAACAGTGCGAAACAACCCCCCCCCCTCCACCGTCACCTCATTAAGGTCCTTCACATAGTGCCTTCCTAAACCTCCTTAACTCATGCACTTTCATTAACCCTGCAGCCTGTTAGTGCCTTAATAAACAGCGTCACCTTACCTCTTGCACCAACACTAAATTTGCTACATAGTTCATTACAGCCACCCACCTTAATCCTCCTCCTCCCAGCCCCCAGCCCCTCTCACACTTCCCACCCCCTCACACACACATACACATGTCGTAAAGACTTTGTAGTTAATTGTAGAGAAGTATATGTTAGACTTGTGGTCGAGCGGCTTTTATATCTTGTAGTAGTTTCCCCACCAGATGTCATGTAGTGACGGGAGAGGTAAAGAATAGTATGGGACTATCTTTATTTGTCTTGGAAATATTAAACAGGTATAATAGTATAAGTCCTGGGTAGCTACCTCCCTGTCTCGCTATCTCTCTCTCTCTCTCTGTTCTCAAGCTAATCTCCGTCTCGACCTCTCTATAGGGTCGCTTGTCTCCTTCTAAACTCTCTTTCCTCACATCTCGTGTAGTAGGGTGTGTGTGTCACGTATCTTCCTCGTGGCAACAGAACTTTCTCACGAGAGGACTGCTGACAGCTAACTGAATCATCTTACTGGCCGCTGTCGTCAGCTTTCCCCCGTGTAAGCGTTTAGCGCTGCTCGCTTCTCGCAAACACAACACCTTCTCATCGTTTGACTTCCTGCTTCTATCTGTCTCTCTATCTATCTATTTATCTATCTATTTATTATGTAGTCCTATATTTGCTCGGCCGCGCGAAAATGACGTACCATCGACATTTAATAGTTATAATATATTAATACATACTACATACACATTATAATGAACTTATAAGCTAATTAAGTGAAATACATAATATTGTAAAGTAACATAATTGTATGAATATTGTATACATATATTATGCATAGTAAATAGTGATTATTCAGTAATATTACATTTTAAATAAGTTGAATACATATTGGAATAAATGCATTAAAGTAAATTATTTAACTGTAATACAGTATGTACTTGGGTTATTATAGTGAATTGCATACATGCAAGAATAAAAATAGTTTAAAATTAAGAATATTGTAAGAGTTACTAATATTTCATTTAAAGATAATGGTACTGGTCTGCCATATATGGGTCATTCTTCTTTGTGTTATTATTATTATTATTATTATTATTATTTTTTTTTTTTATATATATATAATTAATACTATATACAAAATATATACACTTCATTCAGGGTGGTTAACTGTGATGTTAACTCTCCCCCCACTAAACAATGACTCCAAATTAGCAATTCTTGCATGCATTCTGTGCATGGCCAACAGCAATACTGCAACAACAATGCAGATAATTATGAAGACAGAAGGTGCTTGGCTATACACATAATATGGGTTGAACATACTCAAACTCAAATCTTCCCAGGGCTTCATTGTTTCATTGATCAGCTGCATAGTTTCAAACTTAGGTGAAGTCAGCTTAATACTTGTGCTCATGTTTAAGTCCATATCAGGCAGTGGGTGGAAATGTTTGTGTGTATGATTGAGGATGGCGTAGTGATTGATGGTGGAAAAAGTAGACATGGATGGTGTAAATACCGCACAGTAGTCTGGTGCTATGTATAATCCTGAGGCTGATGTATGAGATGGTGGTATATCTGGACAGACTATGTAAACTGATGTGTTATGAGGGAAATAAAAACTGCGAGTGTCCAATGCGTTGATGGTGTACAAGTTTATCTGGAGCAAAAGTGAAGTTGCAATGATGATGAATATTGTTATTGCTGATGATAGCCATTTCACAAGGGACCGTATCAGTAGGCTGAAACGTGAAAATGTACGCAGGACAAAGATGAACAGCATGTAAGGATGTGCGGCACTTTCGCTCAATCGTTGACTCACTTGCGAAAGTGACAGTGTCTCGTCTCTTGGAGACCATGATGAGTTCGGTGTCTGTGTTGATGTTGATGATGACTAAAGTGTTGTTGTTCCTATAGGGGAAGGGGTGTATTTGGTATACTGTGAACAGGTCTTCCGTGATGAATGGTACATGAACTATCACTGATGTTGGTGTTAGTGTTGCTTCCAAGTACGGGTAATATTGCATAAATTCCCTACTGCGGAACAATGGCTTCAATTTATGTTTATGTATGCCTTGACTAACTATCTGACGTAGCTCATGAACTGGGAGTAAGTCATTTGTGATCTTGCCATCACCAGCATTCGAAATTCCTTGCATAAGTGCCCTGAAATGATCTCTAGTGTTCTCTAATTGTAGTAGAATCGTGTCAATATGTTCTGTGATGATGGAGAAGTGCTGGAAAAGGGTAACGTTACCCTCCAAGTTATTTATTTTATCTATACTCTCGAGAGCTACGTTTTCTGCTTGTTTCAGATTTTTCACAATTGTTTTCATTGCTGAGTTCTGTCCTGTGATGAATTTATCTTGGTATGTTAGTACCTGAGCTATCTTATTAAATTTTTTGTTTATTTCTTTAAGGTCATCCTCTGTAGCCAATCCAAAGATGTTCCCAAGAATTGCGCCGCCCAGATCGAACAAACCGCGCTTTTGGCGAGTACGTGTGATGTTGTTCCTGTCGCTCAGCACCTCTGTTCCATAAGATGGGAGATCTTGGATCATGACGAGCATAGTTGACTTCGCCTGTTCTAGTTTCCATTTCGCTAACTTCACCATTTCATCCACCTCCTTGGTGATATGTGATTGTGAAACATAATTCCCTATCTTGAAGTCCAGAGTTCGCATCGGCGTCGCAAGTCTTTCTATATAAGTAGGTAAGTCATACAAGTAATCTAGACTTATTTCAGTACTCATGACATCCTTGACGATTGTAGTCGTGGCCGTTGGAGCTATGAGGCATCCTTGTCGTACTATATGCTTGGGGTCTAGGTGCGCATATACCCTTACTATGTATAGGAGAATCCATAGCATAAGTCCCTTCATCGTAACCTACCGAAAAAAAAAATCTATTAATTTCCTATAAAGCTGTGGTTGATGATAGTGATGATGTGCGTTACGGTTGGCTGTTATTTCATTTATAGAAGGAGTTTAAATCGATATTTAATTCTCGTAAATGATGTACTGTAGATTTCATTGGAATAGTTGCACCTATGTTCGATTGTTTGGTATATGACCTTAATTTCTTTTTTGTAATCATTGTTGTGTTCTTGCTTGGTTTCTTGAGGTACGTTCACCTGTTCGGTTGTATCCGAGGCTGAATAATTATGTGATAATTCCCTTGAAACTCGTTTTAAATGGTCAATATGAACTTGTTTTTCCTCGCCACTTGAAAGTGACTTAATTAAAACTTTGTTTGCCTTTATGTTAATTACTCTGTATGGGCCCTCAAATTTAGGGGATAATTTATTGTCTCTCGTATGAATGACTCCGTAAACAATGTCTCCTAAGCTGATAGGTGAATCTTTTGCCTTTTTGTTAAATGCCTCCGTCATTTCTTCCTTGGACATCGTTAATTGTTTTTGCACTCTTTTGTGTATGTCCTGGAATTCACGTAAACGGAGTTTAGAGTAATCATCGTAATTGTATATAGGCATGCTGTCACCTTCTAGGAGCTCATATGGTAATTTTTTATCCGTGCCATATATAATGAAATGTGGTGTGTCACCAATGGATTTATTTATAGACCCATTAATGGAGGCCTCTACTCTGGGAATCCAATCATCCCAGCTTGCATAATTTTCACTGAGAATGTGTCGTAGCACATCTAATACCTTTTTATTTTGTCTCTCTACCAACCCATTCGATGCTGGGTGATAGGCCAAAACGTTAACCTTTTTAATGTTGTATTGTTTACATATTTCTTGTAAGATCTCAGAATTAAATTCTCCTCCATTATCACTTATTAATACCTTTGGGGTAGTAAAGCGACATATTACATTATCTGTTATTGCCTTTGCTACTGTCTCTGCTGTCTTATCTTTAATTGGAGCTAAAATGACATAACGGGAAAAATGATCCGTTGCTACGAATAAGTATAGGTTATTATTGTATGATAATGGCATCTTGAGTAAATCAACAGCGACAACGTCCCATGGCTGATGTGGTACTGGGTAATTACCCATCGGTGCAGGTGTGATTGGGTATCCTTTGTGTTTCGCACATGATTCGCATCTGTCTATATGATTGTGTATATCTCTTCGTAATGAAGGCCAGTAATATAATAGCTGGGCTTGGTTGAATGTCTTATCCTTTCCAGGGTGTCCTGCATGTGGGCTGTCGTGTATCATTCGTAATACTTGGGGTATCATGTCATTAGGTACTACCAACTGGTTAGTATTTCTTTGGCGTTTTGGTTGTTTAGAGTTAATTTTGTATAATGTATTATTGACCATTGTGAATTGTTCAAGTGGGACATGCAGTTTGGGTAATTGTATGTCATCTCCACTTTCTAACTTGTATATTACTTTTGACCATACTGGGTCAAGTCTTTGTGCCTTTGCGATATCCTCGTGGTTTGGGATATTTCCTTTGAGATCTAACGCCGCAACCTGAATTGTGTTCGGGTTCCTAGATAATGCGTCCGCTACTATATTCATTTTACCTTGTATATAATGTATTTGTACATTGTAGTTTTCAACTGTACATTTCCATCTTGCTCTCCTCCCAGAAAGGAGTTTTTCTTTAAACATACCCACCAGTGGTTTATGGTCGGTGAATAAGTGGATTTCGTAACCATATACCAAATCTCGAAACTTTTGTAATGCAAAAATCACTGCAAGTGCCTCTAAGTCTGTAGTGCTATAATTTTTTTCTGCACCTCTTGTTTGTCTGCTGGCAAATGCAATTGGTTGATTCTTTCCTCTTTTATCTTCCTGCATCAGTACAGCCCCTAATCCTTTAACTGATGCGTCTGTACAAATAAGAAATGATTTCGTGTAATCTGGATATGCTAAACAAGGTGCATTCGTTAGTTTAATTTTTAGATTGTTAAATGCCCTTTTTTGTTCTTCTTCCCATTGGAATACAGCATCTTTTTTGAGTAGTTGGAATAGAGGGAAGGCTATATGAGAGAACTGTGGTACGAAAGACCTATAGTACCCAGCCAGACCTAAAAATTGTCTAACTTCGTCAGTCGTAGTGGGTTCAGGAAAATCTCTCACTGCCTGTATTTTGTCATCAGTGGTGTGAATACCATCAGAGCTTAATTTGTGGCCTAAGAAATTTATTTCCTTAAAGCAAAATTTGCATTTAGAAAGTTTAATTTTTAATCCAGCATCACTAAGCTTTTGTAAGAGTAAGTCTAATTTCCTGAGATGATCCTTAATATTCTTCGTTGCGATAATAATATCGTCAAGATAAACAAATATTCCTTGTCCTAAAATTCCGGACAATACGTAATTCATAAGACGCTGGAACGTACCAGGGGCTGTCCTCAGTCCCATTGGCATTCTTGTATATTGATAATGGCCTCTGTTTGTTGAAAAGGCAGTGTATTTACGTGACTCCTGAGATACCGGAATCTGATAGTATCCGTTTAGGAGATCGATGGTCGAGAATATATTATTCTCAGGACCAATATTCTGTAGAACATCACTTAGCAATGGCATGGGAAATCTGTCTGGGATGGTGTGATTATTTAGTTTACGGTAATCTACTACCGCACGCATTTCTCCATTTCTCTTGGGCACAAAGAAAAGGGGAGCGTTCCACGGAGAAACTGAAGGCTCAATAATTCCAAGCTTTAACATTTCATCGACATACTGATTTGCAAGTGTACGTTGGGAGTGTGGTATGCGATAAGCTGGTACGAAAATTGGTGGTGTTTCTGGGTGCACATTAATCATGTGATTAATCAAGTTAGTACACCCTAATCGTTCTCCGGGCAAGGCTACGGTGTCCCTGTGTGTTTCCAGCAGGGTTAACAAATCATTTTCTTCGTCAAATTCACCTGAGTGAATTAAATTCTCTTTTATTCTTTCTCTATCCGTAGATTTTATCTCACTTGTTACTCCACCAATATTTATTTCCTTCACAGGGGCTAAACATTTTTCAATATTAACTATGCAAGTTCCCTTCTTCAACTGAACTTCCCCATTCATGTGATTAATAATGAATATCTGAGTTAGCCCTTCGTCGTTCGTATGACATAATGCGTTTTCTACTGACAATCCTTTTACTTTACATAATTCTTCTAAGACAAGAACAGTACTATTCCGTAATTTGCTCTTTATGGTAACCTTCATGTATGAATTAGGTGGTATAACCAAATCATTAGTGAGATGGGCTGGAAAAATTGATAAATCAGTACTGTTAGCTGGGTCACTAATTCTGGAGGATGGGGTTGCTGGTGTAAGTGGATCTATACACTCATCTGTTTGTGTATGTTTGTTTAAGCCTTTAATATTACCAATTCTTTTTGGCTCTCTTCTACCAATCGGTGAGGGCTCTGAAAGTATTTCCTCTATAAATTCATTATCAAAGTCTATTCCATTCATTTGTGGGAGTATAGTTATGTTCTCAGTTCTCATGGATCTTAAGCCCAGTAACATATGAGCTTTAATTGCTAAGTATTCAACGATATAGAACAATGCAGAGAATGGTCTTGTAGTTTCTGTGAAACTGAGATTTAATCTTATCATACCTTTTACTGTAATCTCTTGACCATCTACTGTGTTTAATTCTAAATCAGCTTCATCCAAAAAAGTTACTTTCTTTTTATTTTTAAGAATTCTATTTAGTTCTTCATGTGTTATTAAGTTCACTGGAGAGCCTGTATCTAAAAATAAGGAAACGTTTTGATCCTCACATACAGCTGGTATCAAGATACACTCATTTCCCAACATGCCTCCTATGTGAAGTTTAACCTTGTTCTTTTTTATGTTTGTTCGTTTTTTGTCATGACTTGGTCTTCCCCCGATTTGAACATAGACACAATTTTTTCTACTGTTTTGCAATCACTAGTCCAGTGCCCTTGGTATCTATGATGCCTACAGTAAGGACCAAACCCTTGTGTCTTTTGATTATCCTCTTTTGCCTTGATAAAGCATTCATACCTTGTGTGTCCTGGTTTTGCACAGTAATGACACAGAATGGACCTATCCCTTGACTGTGACCTACGAGGTGATTTCCCATAAAAAGTGTTGTTTATAGCGCGAGACCTACTCGGGCTGCGCGAAAACTTATGAAACTGCCTGTAGGAAGGCGTGTGGGAACGAGGTCTAGGCGTCTTTGCTTGTTTGGGCTGCCTCATTTCAGGTCGCGATCGATTTTGTTCTCTGTTTGGGGTCGGTGTTGATGTTTTCACAGCTGATACTGTCTCAGGTACCCTGATTCTACCAGAATGTGCATGTGTGTCGACCACACCTGCTTTACTGCACTGCATCTCTACCTCGTTCATTAAGTCTAGTAAGCACATTCCAGGGATGTACGCGATTGTTTTGGCGATCTTAAGGGTTCTATCAGGTAATTTACACAAGGCAGCTACATAACCAATGATGTCCACGACGAGGTCTGGGGACATCTTTCCATCATCTGTTATCCACTTAGAATTCTCCAGAGTAGCTAATAGGGTTCTCTTGATTGTGGAGACATCAGCAGTTATTTCACTGAGCACATGGTTTGTAGTGTGCTCTCTTACAAGATCTACAATTTTATGTAATTCTGGAATTATACCTGGCAAGAAGTTCATACCTCCAGAAAATTTCTTCAGAAATTCAGTTTTAAATTCATCATATGTCCTAGCACGATGTAGCTTATCGGAGCGCAATAAATTGCTTGCTGGACATCTTTCCTGGCTTATGCAAGATGAAAAAATAGCAATTTTCTCTTGTTCATCTAGTATATGGCGCTTGATGAACATTTGTTCGCACTGACTGATTAATGAAATGACATCAATGCGATCCTTGTCTGTGCCAGAGAATTTTGGGGCAGTCTTATCCTCGTGATACACAAAAACGTGAGGTGTGGTTTTTAGATCAGCAGTATTTGTTTCTTGATTCATCTTTAATGATTGCCCTGTTAATTCAACTTGTACGAGTTTATCGTTATGTGAGGGAATGGTAGAATATGTATGACCGGACCGGTGAACCCTGTTAAGTATATTGGCATACGTATTTAAGGCAGCTGCGAAGTCGATACTCTCAACATCTGAAGGGGTTTCCCACTCATCATCCGAAACTCCCGTATTTGTTTCCTTATCTATAACGTGTGGTGTGGGTTGTACAATGGGTGGGCTGTCTCTTAATTGTGAGTCTGATGTTGTGGCAATTTGTGTGTCATCTGGTATTAACGTGGGTGGTTCCGAAAATATTCCTGTCATTAAGATATGATGTTATGAAATACGCTTCTTGTTTATTTATGTCCTAGCAAACTAGATGATTAAATAAGTTGAATATAGCTAATTTTAGCACTGAGAAGAAATGAGCAAGTATAATTTTACCCACTTGATACAGATCGTAGAGGTGTGTCGATACAAAAGTCGATCTCGGAAGAAAATACAGGTTTGATTGAAGATCTCTTGATAATTCTAGTGGTGTGTTGATGGACGATATTACTCAGGAAACTCCATGGCCTGGTATTTGTAGTGGTTAACGGCTGTCCCAGGCAAACCTCAACATAGAACGTCGAATTTCCAACTTAACTGTGAAAATAAGTGAATATGAGTAGGAGCTATGTGAATAATGAGTAATGAGTAGTGGGTGAGAAGTGCCTGGTGTCCGTCACACGTTGCTTGGCATGGCAGACTCGCGTTGTGATGTCATCTCAGCACATGGTGACGTCGGCTTCCCACACTGGTAGCTGTGGTGAGTGAATGAGTAGCGATGAGTAACTTGAGTGAAGACGAGTGAGTAAGATGAGTTGTAAATCGTGTCTCACTCTTCGTTTGTTTGTTCCCTTTATTCTATGTGGAAGTTTTCTCTGTCCTTTTCTCTAGTGATTTATTCGTTGTGCGTGTAGTTGATTGTAGATGGCTGTAGTTGATTGTAGATGGCTGTAGACTTTGTAGAACTGAAGCTAACCTTGTAGTCTCGGTTGCTTTTGTAGAAATTTGCTTTTAATTCGGAGACGATGTCCGCAGATTTGCTGGTTTGTCGTTAAGCTACTTGCAAGGCGTCGAGTGATCTCTTGACCTCTGCATCAGCGTAATGATCTGGGAGACGGAGGGGGCAGGAGCTGATATTGTTGGTTGTTGTCAATCTTGATATTTTGTAGGAATTTAATGTTGATTCGTAGACGAGGTTCGTATACGTTCGCTGCCACCAAATGTCGTAAAGACTTTGTAGTTAATTGTAGAGAAGTATATGTTAGACTTGTGGTCGAGCGGCTTTTATATCTTGTAGTAGTTTCCCCACCAGATGTCATGTAGTGACGGGAGAGGTAAAGAATAGTATGGGACTATCTTTATTTGTCTTGGAAATATTAAACAGGTATAATAGTATAAGTCCTGGGTAGCTACCTCCCTGTCTCGCTATCTCTCTCTCTCTCTCTGTTCTCAAGCTAATCTCCGTCTCGACCTCTCTATAGGGTCGCTTGTCTCCTTCTAAACTCTCTTTCCTCACATCTCGTGTAGTAGGGTGTGTGTGTCACGTATCTTCCTCGTGGCAACAGAACTTTCTCACGAGAGGACTGCTGACAGCTAACTGAATCATCTTACTGGCCGCTGTCGTCAGCTTTCCCCCGTGTAAGCGTTTAGCGCTGCTCGCTTCTCGCAAACACAACACCTTCTCATCGTTTGACTTCCTGCTTCTATCTGTCTCTCTATCTATCTATTTATCTATCTATTTATTATGTAGTCCTATACACACACTCCCGCTCATTTGCCTCCCACTTCATAAATGATTTAAGATGTCTTACTGTTCAGACCTTGGAGGGCGTATCAGTAACCACAGAACAATATCGACATGTTCCTTATAATGACTGGATGTGTTACCCTTGCAGCTTTAAGTAGTATAAAAATATGGTTTCCTTCCATCCATTTCAATGAATTTTCAGTGATAGCTTTTTTCTGCTTCGTAGTGGTCCTTCTCATTATTTCCTGCTGGTTTCGGACGCAGGGTTTGGTATTTAAGGGGGGGGGGAGAAACCTTCCGGCTTACCTATCCTTGTCTTTGACAGATAGAATAGTTACTCGTATGTTCCTAATAACCAATCCTGTGACAAACAGCCTTGTTAGGATCAGTAGGTCCATTGCTGCTTCCTCTCCTTTGTACTCCCACTCTCCCTCTAATTTCCCTCCCATTTCCCCTTTCTTAACCCTCTCTCACCCTCCCTCTCATATCCTTCCCAGAGCCATGGAGTAAGAAGAGTTTGGCCAACTCGGTTTCAGATCTCACCTCGCGCGCTCACCTGTGATTGGCCGAGAACCGGTCACGTGCCATATGGGCGCCATATTGCATCCTCACCTCACCTCACTTCCCTGACTGCCATAAGAAAGCACAGAGATCAAGTGGGACGCTACACTTTCTATGGCCGTATCACGTGCAATATACCTATATTTGACCACGAGATGGTATACTGTGCAGCCTGGGGATGTTCTAACCGCACAGGTATGGGTAAGATACTGTACAGGTTTCCTAGAGATCCCACAAGCAGAAAAGAATGGGAAATTAAAGTCCGCCGGAAAGACTGGACACCACACAACAATTCCTGTTTGTGTTCTGTGTGTAAATCTGTTCTAATTATCCCTAATATTTTTGTTCATCCGTCTGTGTATCTGTCTCTTTAAGATTCCTGTCCGTTCTAACTATTGCTGTAGACTGAGACGTACGGTACTAATAAGATAGGCTGATAGTTAATTATTTGCTTTTGGCTCGGTTTCATGTAAACTAAGGAATATATATATATATATATATATATATATATATATATATATATGTGTGTGTGTGTGTGTGTGTGTGTGTGTGTGTGTGTGTGTGTGTGTGTGTGTGTGTGTGTGCAGGGCATTAGGAAGAAATAGCTGAGGAGATTATTCACTGTAAGGCTTCATATCTACGCCAAAAAACATTCGCAAAGATGAGGCTCATCGCTGTAAGTCTGGAGGTGAATTAGGAAGCAAAAGCATGGCTATAAGATTCTCTGTAATGAAGTATAAGTAAAAACTCTTCAACGTACACTACTTTAAGGCTGTAGGTTATAGTATGTCCTGTATATAAATATTTTTACTCCGTATATAGATAAGTGTTATAATAATGTATAAATGAAGTGGTGGGGAAGAAAACATTCAAGGACCTAGCAGCTTTTGTACGGGATTTTCAAGCTATAACAATATTATTCATACTTGTTAGGCGGGTATAGGGGAGGCCTTGGTTGGGTTTTCATTTTCTTTCCTCCTGTTATTATACATTAAAAACGTTCTGTCATAATCATCAGCCATATATGTATGTATGTGTGTATTTATGCATGTATGTATATATATAAATGTATACCCTAGATAGATAGATAGATGGGTAGATATATACATGTATTTTATATATATATAAAAGACCTGTACCGAAATAAAAGGCTAGGGGGTTGATATTTGTACTTTTAGTACGGTATTGTTTTCATACTCCCGGTCGGTGACGTTTAGATGCACACCCCCCTCCTACTCTATGGCTCTGATCCTTCCCATTTCCCCCTCCCCTAGCCCCTGCCATTTCCCCCTCCCCTAACCCCTCTCATTTCCCCCTTCTTTAGCCCCTCCCATTTCCCCCTCCTCTAACACCTCCCATTTCCCCCTCCTATAGACTCTCCCACTTCCCCCCCAGTCTCTCCCACTCTCCTCCTCATCTCCCTCCCCCTCCCCCTCCTCCAGTCCCTCCCACCTCCGTTGTTTTCCTCCCACTCTTCCTTCTCCACTTTCAACTACTCTTCCTCTTCCCTCTCACTTTTCATTCCGCCACTCTCCCACACTTCCGACTTCCCTCCCATTACACCTCCTGCATTCTCTCTCTCTCTCTCTCTTCTCACTTCCCTCACCTCCACCAGCCCTTTAAGATCTTCTAGTCCGGAATAAAATATAGAAACCTACTGCTTTCCCTCAGATTATTCTTTTTCCTATTTTTTTTCCCTTTTTCTTTCTTCTTCCCTTTCTTCCTTCCTTCCTTCCTTCCTTCCTTCCTTCTTCTTCTTCTTTCTTCTTCTTCTTTCTTCTTCTTCTTCTTCTTCTTTTTCTTCTTCTTCTTCTTCTTCTTCTTCTTCTTTTTCTTCTTCTTCTTCTTTTTCTTCTTCTTCTTCTTCTTCTTCTTCTTCCTCCCCTTCTTCTTCTTCTTCTTCTTGCCCTCAGGCGGCCACTCTGTCACTCAACACTACGTGAGAGGCATATAGCACGGGGGTGAGGGGGCGGCCGCACCGTTACGCTCCACCTCCGTTTCCCCCCAACCCTCCCCTCTAACACCCCCTCTTATACTCCTCTCTTAAACTCCTCTCCTCTTACACTCCCCTCCTCTTACACCCTCCTCCTAAACTTCCCTCTCTTACACTTCGC
The DNA here is from genome assembly GCF_032717465.1 of Coenobita brevimanus. Taxonomy (NCBI): domain Eukaryota; kingdom Metazoa; phylum Arthropoda; class Malacostraca; order Decapoda; family Coenobitidae; genus Coenobita; species Coenobita brevimanus. The sequence goes on from NC_136954.1 coordinate 9,612,167, forward strand.
CCTCTTACATTTCCCCCTCGTACACTCCTCTCCTCTTACACTCCCCTTCTCTTACACCCTCCTCTTATACTTCCCCTTCTTACACTTCTCCCTCTTACATTTCCCCCCTCTTACACTCCCCCACTTACACCACCCCCTCTTACACTCCCCCTACTTACACTTCCCTCTCCTACACTCCTTTTCTTACACTTCCCCCTCTTACACTCTCTTCTCTTACACTCCCCCTTCATACACTCCCCTCTTCTTACGCATCCCCACTTACATTCCCCCTTCATATACTTCCCCCCCATGACTCTCCCTTCTTACATTCCCCCATCTTATACTTCCCCTCTTACCCTCCCCCTCCTAAACTCCCCCTTCTTACACTCCCCCATCTTACACTCCCCCCTGTTACATTGCCTCCTCTTATACTCCCCCTTCCTGCTTCCTCTCTTCCCCCTCACCATCACCCTCTTTCCCTCACCATCAACTACTTCTCTTCCTTCCTTCCATCACACCCTCCTTACCCTTTCCCTCCCCATTCCTCTCCCAACCCCTCCCTCTCCCTCTACACTCCATCTCCCTCACCTCTCCATATCTTATTTCTCTCTCCTCCCCCGTCTTTTCCCCTACCTCTGTCTTTTCTCCCTCCCCACCCCTTCTGCTTCCTCTTTCCTCCCCACCCCATCTATCCTCCCTCTCTCTCTCTCTCTCTCTCTCTCTCTCTCTCCTTCCATGTCCCCTCCCGCAACACCCCTTCCCTCTCTCTTCCCTGCACCTGCCCTCCCTCACACTTCTTTCTCTCTCCTCCCCAACGCTTGTTTCTCTCTCCTCTCTCACACATGTTTTTCTCTGCTCCCTCACACTTCTTTCAGTCTCTCCCTCACAGTTGTTTCTCTCTCCTCCCTCACACTTGTTTCTCTTCCCTCACAGTTGTTTCTCTCTCCTCCTTCACACTTGTTTCTCTTCCCTCACACTTGTTTCTCTCTCCTCCCTCACACTTGTTTCTCTCCGTCACGCTTCTTACTTCCCTCACACTTCTTCCTCTCTCCTCCCTTACACTTCTCACCTCCCACATTCTTGTTTCTCCTTTTTCACACTTTCTTCTTCTCTCTTCCCTTATACCTCCTTCTTCTCTCTTCCCTTACACCTCCTTCTTCTCTCTTCCCTTACACATCCTTCTTCTCTCCTCCCTTACACATCCTTCTTCTCTCCTCCCTTACACATCCTTCTTCTCTCCTCCCTTACACTTCCTTCTTCTCTCCTCCCTTACACTTCCTTCTTCTCTCCTCCCTTACACTTCCTTCTTCTCTCCTCCCTTACATTTCCTTCTCACTCTTCCCATACACTTTCTTCTCTATCGTCCCTTACGCTTCTTTCTTCTCTCTTCCCCTACACTTCTTTCTTCTCTCTTCCCTTACACTTCCTTCTTCTCTCTTCCCTTACACTTCCTTCTTCTCTCTTCCCTTACACTTCCTTCTTCTCTCTTCCCTTACACTTCCTTCTTCTCTCTTCCCTTACACTTCCTTCTTCTTTCCTCCCTTACACTTCCTTCTTCTCTCCTCTCTTACACTTCCTTCTCTCTCTTCCCATACACTTTCTTCTCTCTCGTCCCTTACTCTTCTTTCTCCGTCTTCCCTCACACTTCTTTCTCTCACCTCCCCCTCACTTCCTTCTCTCTCTCCTCTCTCACACTTGTTTTTCTCTCCTCCCTCACACTTGTTTCTCTCTCCTCCCTCACACTTGTTTGTCTCCTCCCTCACTTGTTTCTCTCTCCTCCCTCACACTTCTCTTTATCTCTCCTCCCTCACACTTGTTTGTCTCCTCCCTCACTTGTTTCTCTCTCCTCCCTCACACTTCTCTTTATCTCTCCTCCCTCACACTTGTTTGTCTCCTCCCTCACTTGTTTCTCTCTCTTCCCTCACACTTCTCTTTATCTCTCCTCCCTCACACCTTTCTCTCTTTCCCCTCCAAACCTCCTTCCTTATTCCCTTCCTTCACCCCCTTTCCCTCTCTCCTTCCCTAACCCCCCTTCCCTTTTGCTTCCACTAACCCTCTGCCTTTTGCTCCTCCTCCTCCTCCTCCACCTCATTCCTCCTCTCCCTTCCCCTTTCTTTCTGTCTCCCCACTCCCTTCTTCTTCCGCCTCACCCTCTCCCTCTTCTCCCCCTTCCCCCTTCCCTTCTTCTTCCTTCGCCTCTTCTTCCCCTTCCCCCTTCCCTTCTTCTTCCCCCTTCCCTTCTTCTTCCCCCTCCCCTTCCCTTTTTCCCCTCCACCACATCATCCCTCCCCGCACTTAACCTGCCACTAACACCAACTTTTTTTCCCTCCTTTCATCACACTCCGCAGTTCATCATTTTTATATCTCCTCCACCTCTTCCCCTAATTTTTTTCCCTCACCGGCATCCTCGTCATCCTTCCCATCCTTCTTCGTGATCTTTCATACCAAGTTCAGCGTAACTCATTTGTCTCACATTTTTCTTGCTCTTCCTTTTATAAAATCCTCCTCCTCTGCTGTAGTTGTTGTTATCTCCGTCAGCAAAGCTGGACCGAAGTAATGTATTCACCTGAGTCTGTTTGTGTACAAGATATCTCAAAAAGTTGTTCTCGGATTTCAGTGGCATCTGGTGGATAGGTGGGCAGTGGGTCACAGAAGAGTTTATTAATGGATTTTGAGGTGGATCCGAAGCCAGATCCGGAGGCAGGACTAAACCATAAATTTCACCAGTGTTGGCTGAGGTATGAGATCTCTGATTTGTGTAACAGGGCTTGTTAAGACCTTAGAGTTAAATAACTATGGGATACCGTAAATGTATGCGTCCGACAGGAAATGAGAATTATAGCAGTAAATAATAAATTTTAATGGCGTTGACTGAGGTATGCCTATCTGGCTCTCAGGGTGTTGTTGTTGTTGTTGTTGATGATGATGATGATGATTATGATGATGATGATGATGATGATGATGATGATTATGATGTTACCTCCACCAACGAAGTTTGACGCAGATTGTCTATTCACCCGTATCTGTTTTTATATCTATCTATCTATTGCCAGACGCCTCAATCCCGTTTGGGGTGGCCACAAACTAATCGCCTCCAAGTCGCCCTGTCCCCCGCCATTTCACTGCCCTGCTCCCAGCTTACACCCCCCTCTCTCGTATACCTCTCCACCCCATCCCTCCATCTCATCCTCGGCCTCCCCCTCCCTCTTCCCCCCTCCACCTCACTCACATACACTCTCTTCGTCAGTCTTTCACTCTCCATCCTCTCCACATGGCCAAACCACCTCAGTGTGTTCCTCATAACGCTTCCTATCACATCCACATCCACACCACAACGCTCCTTTATATCCTCATTCGTCAGCCTGTCTCTCCACATGACTCCACAGGCTCCTCTTAAATAACTCATTTCCACTGCTCTCACTCTTGACTTGTGTCCTTCCAACAATGTCCAAGCTTCACTTCCGTAAGTTAGAGTTGGTATCACAATACTGTCATGTAGTAACTTTTTCACTTCCATGCTCACTTCCCTGTTTCTTATCACTGCGAACCAGCAACCTTTCATCCCTGCTGTACCCTTTCAAGCACTTCACCCTCCAAACCTCCATCCTTACTCATCACACTACCCAAGTACTTAAATGTACTCACATTTTCCAATTCCTCACCAGCCAACCTCGCTGTACATTCACTAACTTCACCTCTCTCAAAGACCATCACTTTATTCTTCCCTACATTCACCTTTAGATTCCGTTTCTTACACACTCTCTCAAACTCATCCACCAAGCCTTCCAGCTCCCCTTCGTCTTCACTCAACAACACAGTATCATCTGCAAACAACAGTACAGGGAGTTTCCAAACACTATCCTCTCTCACCAGGGCCACTCCAACATCCACTACCCTACCTTGTACCTCTTTTATTACCCCATCCATGTACAGATTGAACAATCATGGAGACATGACACATCCCTGTTTCAAACCAACTTTCAAAGAGAAAAATTCACTTAGTTCACCATCCACACGCACTGCAGCCTTCGCACCATCGTACATACTCTTCACAGCATTCAACAACTTCCCATCTACTCCATATATTCTTAACACTTTCCACAATCCTTGTCTATCCACCCTGTCATATGCTTTCTCCAAATCCATGAAAGCCGCATACAACTTCTTTCCCTTCTCTAGAAACTTTTCCACTAAAGATCTAAGAATGAATATCTGATCTACACAACCTCTTCCCTTCCTAAAGCCTCCCTGTTCTTCTCCAACTAATTTCTCTGTTCTTTCTCTAACTCTGTCTATAAGTATCCTACCATACACTTTTCCTATTATACTAAGAAGACAAATGCCCCTATGATTACCACACACTTCTTTTTCCCCTTTTCCTTTGTGCATGGGAATAATTATACCTGACTTCCAATCCTCCGGGACTCTACCTTCCTCCCAGGCCAATCTGCACATCTTCCACATCCATTCTACTACTATCTCTCCCCCATGCTTCAGCATTTCACCACACACGCCATCAATTCCTGGGGCTTTCCCCGATTTAACTTCTTCATTGCTTCCACAACTTCTATCCTACTGATTTCTTCCTGTCTTCTCACCTCCCTCCTTCTCCCAGCCATTCCCCAGCCACTTATACTCGCATTACTTCCATCCTCTACGTTCAACATTTCCTTAAAGTGTTCTCTCCATCTGCTCACTTTTTCTCCCTTCTCCACTAGTAATCTACCATTTTAATCTTTCACTCCCCTGCTAACTTCACTTCCACCCTGTCTTACTCTTTTCACTTCTCTCGAGAACATTTTCTTACAGTCCCTCCACTTTACACTCAAATTCCTTCCAAATTCCTCATCCACTCTCTTCTTACTCTCTCTTACTAATCTTTTCACCTCTCTCTTTCTTTCCACATATAACTCCCTCTTCCGCCTCTCAACTTCTTCCACGCCCCTATTTCTCATCCATTCATTGTATGCTTTCTTCTTTTGTGCCACAGCCTGTTTCACCTCTTCAGTCCACCACGCTGTTCCTTGCACCCCCCTCCGTCTTCTCTTCCTTCCACACACCACATCACATGCTGCACATATTTCTTCTGTAAATATCTTACACACACCTTCCACGTCTCCCATCTGCTCCAATTCATATTTGCCCTATCGTTCCTCCACTTCTCTCTTATACTCTGCCTTTTTCTCATCCTCTTGTAACCTTTCCACTCTCCTTGCAACTACTCCTTCCTCTCGTCTTTCCCTTCTTCTATTCCTCCATCTTACTTGCATTCTAATTCTGGCCACCACCAAGTAGTGGTCAGAAAGTCCACTTCCCCAACCTCTATACACTCTTGCATCCTTTACACATCTTCTCATCCTTTCATCCACACACACATAATCAATCATTGCCTTCCTTTCATTCAGTTCACTACCCACCCTTCTCATCACTCGCCATGTATACCTGTGGATCATTTTATGCCTGAAGAGGGTATTGGCTATCACCAACCCCCTCCCAGCACAAATGTCCACTAACGCACTCCCATTCTCATCTATCTCAGCAGGCACACCCCACTCACCAACTATTCCATCCACCTTCACATTTCCAACTTTACCATTCATATCACCAATCAAAAACATTCTCTCATTCCTTCCAGACTTTTCCATGCACACTTCCACATTTGTCCAGAACTCTTCTCTCACTCTTCTAGCACGATCTTGCGTTGGTGCATACACACACACACAATCGCCCACATTTGTATTCCAACTTTCAACTTTACCCACACAATCCTTGACCCAACTGATCCATACTGTCTTATGCTCCTCTTCCATCTTTTACTCACAACTATACATACTCCTTCCTTTGCCCTCTCATTCTCACCTACTCCTGCACATATACCCCATCCATACTCCCATTCTCTCACACTTTCTCCCCTCCATTTTGTTTCAGTGTTTCCACATACATCCACTTTCGCATCCTCAAGCACCTGGACAATCTCTCTCTCTTTCACCTCATCATTCGCTCCTCTTACATTCCATGTACTCATTACCAAGTCCTTTGTCCGGTCCTGGGTCGTCATCGTTTGGTCAGTCCTTGTCCGAGGCTTCTTGTTTGTTTTTTTAGTTAGTTGTTTTCCGGGGAGGGGCACTAACCCTCCGCCAACCCTTTCAGTCGCCTTTTACTGGGGGAGTATTCTTGAAAACCCCCCTACCCCCAGGGGGTTAAAATTTTGAATTTTTTAACAATTATCTCATTTTTATTAAGATCAATTAAGTCTCATGATAGTCAGCCAATCAGCCGTGAGCCGCGCGTTCTCTTAGTTCCCTCTTCACTGCCTTCACCAGGTGATACACGGCAGCTGCAACCGACACCACCAGCCCTACAGGCACCACAACAACCACCAGTCCGAGACCCAACACCTGGAAACATACCTGTAGGGCATACAATCCCACCCCCTTCACTATCATCAAACTAATCCTACCCACTCTCACCCCCACCCTCTTGAGCTCCTTCCTCACCCACTCTCAGCATCTTCATCCCACCCGCACAGTCAGGGGACTAATGACGGGTCAGCAAGTATCGCTCTGTCACTCAGTTGTGTGGAAATGCTGCCAGGAGGATTCGAACCAGCGTTTGAACAGGTAGTGCGATGAATATAACAGCACAACCAACCAACTGAGCTATAGAGGAGTCTGTAATGCAAATTCACTGCAGGGGACAATTACTGGGGGTGAAACTGGGTTACCCCGGGCGAGGGTATGCGCTCTGAGTTCTTTCTAATTTTTATTTTTGTTATTCTTGTCTTTTTAACCCTTTTTTTTTTTTTAAGTAACCACTCCAAAACCAGTTCTAGTGATCAACCAGATCCAGTTCTATATTATTACCATAATTTTTTTTTCATTTTTATTTTTTTCACTTTTCGTAATTTTTCTCTCATTCTCTCAAAATCATTGTTGTTGTTGTTGTTGTTGTTGTTGTCTGCCAGGCCTAAACTAACCAACACCGATTCCAGTTACCAACCTGACCATCATATTCTCATCTTGTTTTTTGTTATGAGTTCTCCATCCCTCATCTCCCTCCCCCTCCAGCCAAGTTCCTGAGTATGTATGCACAGCTGAGTTAGCAAAATTCACAGCGTTAAATAACCCGGAGATTTATTAGCCAAGGGTGTTTGTGATTCGTATGGCCTTTGTGTGTGTGTGTGTGTGTGTGTGTGTGTGTGTGTGTGTGTGTGTGTGTGTGTATGTGTGTGTGTGTGTGTATGTGTGTGTGTGTGTGTATGAATTTGTTTAGGTTTCATTTTTACTACATTCCTTTTTGTTTAAACTTAAAGAAAACTATTACATATACTTTTGTGTTGATATAATATTGGTTTTTAGGATGGTTATTTATGCTTGAGATTCTTTTTCATACAGATGTTGTTGTTGTTATTTTCCATGGTGTTTGTTAAGGCTACATACATTAATACATGGCCGCTAATACCTGTCCCAAGAGGTGGTACCGGAAAACGGGAGAAGTTAGCACTTTGATTATATTTAATTTCTCACCTATTGTCTATACAGCTTTTAAATATGTGTATCAGCCTAAAATGAAAACCCGTAGGGCGTAACTATTAAAGAGGTCGTGCAGAATGAGTAGATATCAGCCTAAAATTAAAGACATTGATGGATACTTGCCAGAAAGTGATTACAGATTATTTAAAAATGTATCACCTAAAACGTAAGACCTTGATGAATAACCCTGAAAAATGAGTGACTACGGAATGAATAACCACAGACCGGATATGCAGGACCATAGCACACACATGACAGAAATGTGACTAAAATGAATAACCATATAGAGACGAAAGAAAGTAGCGCAAAACTTTCAGCAAAAATTAGAGAGTTCAATGTCAAGAGCCACCTAAAATGAAAGACATTACGAACATCCATTGTAAAGTTGTAAAACATGAATAACACCTAAAATAAAAGGCTTTAACGATTAGGGGACTGTGAAGAACGGCCACGACATGAATATCCACGAGCTTAAAATGAACAGTGAATAGGAGTGACAAGGAAATTAATGGGTAGGCGTTGTCTGTGAGGAGATAATGAGTAAAAAACGATAGCGGCTGGAAAAGTATAGGGTGGGCTGGTAACAGGAAGATTTCTTTGAGTCCCCCTACTACCATATCTTTACTTTGTTTCTTCCAGTCCTCCAGAAAGTTTCTCTTATAAGACTTGTAATAATAAGTTGCCGAAAAAGTTTTAAAAATTATTGATTGATAGGTACCGGTAGATAGATAAATACGTAGGTAGATGGGTAGGCAGGTAGGTAGATGGACGGATATAACAGTACATCTGAAAATCTACCAGTCTTGCGGCTTGTTTTAGTCTCAGCTTCTGTTTCTTTGCTGTCACTTTAACTTTCCAGTATTTTTCAGTTTCTCAAGGTTCCCTGTTTTTCAATCGAAGGTTTATTTAAATCCTCCATGTTACCAGCATTTTACTTTATTTTATTTTCAGTCTGCTCCAGTATCTTTCAGTATTCCAGGTCATTCCAGGCTTCCTGTCTGCCAGTCCATTAATCTTCCACTCATCGAAGACACCATATCTAAAAGCCTTCCAGTTTATTGACGGTAAATCATCTGCTGTGCGGTGTTTCCTCTAACGTGGCCTAAAATTTCTACCTCTCCATCTTAAATGCTGAGCTGTAACAATAGATTAGCTCTAGAATAGGATGCTAGTCACGAAGAAGTGCTATGGAAACGATGCATGTCAGTATTATTATCATTTTTGCCAATATGCTTCGTGGAAAAAGCTGCAAAAAGATGAAACTCTAGGCCAAGTTAAACTGAAAGAACTGTAGTAGCGAGAACAAGGGAAGAGATCACGAGACTGAAGGTGTTAAAGCTGAATGAAAACCATGTAAAAACATATAAAATAAATACCACGTTTTCGAACTGATTAAAGATATTCGGTGTAATGGACAGTTGTTGGTTTCGTTATAGACCTACTTTGCTTCAAGGCATTTTGAGTTTTGGGTCACGATTTTTCACTCCCGGTATGAAAAAATAACTGTGGAAAATACCTGAGGCATCTTATCTTCTCTTACACCATACTTATGTCAGCACCAGACGATTTTCTTCATCTAATAGATTGATAAAGGCTCTGAGACAGTTAAGAATTTCAAAATATAGGTGTGTACAAACAGAAATGCAGAATATATTTTCCAATACAATTATTATTTCTTCAAATCAGGTACACGAAGCACGCACGGATACGCACCCGAACGCAGGCGCTGTGACGCACATACACATAGACGCATAAATAGACAAATCCAAGCACATTTACACACACACACACACACACACACACACACATAGCGACGGTCACAGCATGTCAAAAAGTGTCAATAATAGGGGGAACCTGTACGAGTAAATGGTAACACGGAGTAAAAAAGAAAAAAAAAAAGTTGACGAAAAGACCGTGAAAGCTTTGCGAGTGTCAATATTTTTTGTTGTCTGTTGCTGTGTACTTGATGATGGTAACTGGTTGTGGTTGTTTATTGTTGTTGCTGCCTAACCTCGGTCTGTCTAGGTGTGAAGACCTGTCGACCACAGGTAAGCAACTGCATCTGTGGGGCAGTCCTACAGGTACAGTACAGTACATACACCGTGTAGGGAACGGGCGCCCCCTTGTGGTAGACAGCGCCTCGCCAAGGTTGGATCAGGGTCCTTTCCAACGATGAAGTGCAGGGAAATATGAGTCGGTTTGGTTCCCGGGTGGACGCTGCAACTGCTTTGCTTGACCGCACACAGAGAAACCATGTGTTGGCTCCATCGGTGCCAGTTACTGTAGTCATTGGTGGTAGTGGTACTTGGTGGGTGTGGTTGTTGATGGCGATAGTTGTAGCTGCAAAAGTAGTTGGTAGTTATGACTGTCGGTTGTACTGTAGATGTTGGTTTGGTGGGAGTTGTGGTTGGTGGTTGTTGCAGTGGTTGACAGCTGTGGTTATTGGTGGTAGTTGTGGCTGGTGACATAAGTTGTTGATGGCGGTAGTTGTACTTGCAAAAGTGGTTGGTAATTGTGGAGGGTGGCTGTAGATGCTGGTGGTAGCTGTTGTTTCCTACGCCAAGGAGGTTATGTTGTACCCGGCGTTGGTCTGTTTGTCTGTCTGTTTGTCTGTCAGCACGATTACTCAAAAAGTTATGAATTGATTTTGTTGAAATTTTGTGGAAAGGTGGGCCATGGTCCAAGGAAGAATTGATTAAATTTTGGACTGGATCCGGATCCGGAGTATCCTATACAATATCTCCAAAAGTTCTCAGTGAATTTCAATGAAATTGTGTGAAAAAGGTGTGCCATGGACCAAGAGAGAATTTACTAAATTTTGAGGCGGATCAAGATCCGGATCCTATATAAACAGACCTGGATCCGGGATTACTTAAAATGTTATGAAGGGACTTAGATGAAATTTTGTAGCCAAGGAAGAAGTGATTAAATTTGGGGGCGGATCCGGATCCGAATCCGGAGTATGTCTCACAATGTCTCCAAAAATTTTCAGTGAATTTCAATGACATTTTGTGGAAAGGTGGACCATGGTCCAAGAATGAACTGATTACGTTTTGGGGTGGATCTGGATCCGGATCTGGTTCTTTTTTGATGGCAATGGCATTAGCGGAGGTATGCTCTCTCCGCGTGCTTTCTGGTTAGTAGCTGTGGTTGGTAGTTGCGGACATGAATGATTCTGGTTCATGGCGGTAGTTGTGGTAGTGGTTGTAGTTGTTGATGATGATAGTTGTGGTTGTAAAAGTGGTTGTTTGTTGTGATTGGTCGATGTAGTTGTTGTGTAGGTTCACTTTGTGGTGGTACTGTAGTTGCAGTTGACCGATATAGCTTTCGTTGGTAGTTGTGGTTGATAGTTGTTGGTGATGGTGGACTTTGGTTGATGGTGGTAGTTGTAGTTTGTAGTTATGGTAGTGAATGATTGTTGTGTATTTTTTTCGTGGTAGTTGTGGTTGGTGGTTGTAGTTCTTGGTGAATTTTGGCTGGTGGTTGTCTTGGTGATGGTGGGTTTGGTTGCTGGTAATGATTGTGGTTGATTGATGTAGCAATTGTTGGTGTTGATCACGGTTGATGGTTGTAGGGGTGGTTCATGGTGGTAGTTGTGGTTGTTAGTGGTGGGGTCCTTAATTGATAGGATTGATGTGGTTGCTGGTTGTACTTGTGGTTGCAATTCTTAATGGTTGCAGATGTGGATGTGGTGATGGTTTTAGTGGATAGGATAGTTGTGGTCGGTGGTTGTACTTTGGTTGTAGTCGTGGTAGTGGTGGTTGTTGGTGATTATGGTGATGATGATTGCTTTGGTGGATGGGGTAATAGTGGTTGATGGTTTAACTTTTGGTCATAGGCCGTGGTGAAATTGCTTATTGTCGTTGTGGTGGTAGTAGCGATGATCGTGGTAGTTGTTGCTAATGGTTGTAGTGGTTGTTGCTCGTGGTGGTTGTGGTGGATGGGTGATATTTGTGGATGTAATTGTTGTTGTTGATTGTAGTTTGGTGTTGTCATATCTGTGGATAGTAGTTTTGCTGTTGAGTTATGGTCAATATTTTCCTTCCTTGAGTTAACTAATTGCAGTCTTTCCCAACCAACTAAATTTAACCTAACCTAACTCATCTTGACCTAACCTAACCCATCCTGACCTCACATAACCTGACTGACTAATTCATACCTTTCAGCCCCAGCTTAACCCATCCCACTCCTTTCCTCAGCCAGTTTATATCCAGTCCCTCCTCTCCTACCCATCCTCCTCTTCTTTAACGTAGTATTCCCCGCCACTTAAAAATCTCCCATGATAATGTCGTAAGGCTTAAACTGCTGTTGACGCAGCTTTAGGCCCGCACCACCTTAACAAGTGAAAATACGACTCATCCCCTCATAGCAAGGCAGTCCAAGCCTATTGTAGTATTATTACCTTTTTTTTACCAAGCTTATTTTAATTTATTTCTGGCTCCGTCTACAGTTTCATATTTTACACTGGTTACTACGAGAACACACACACACACACACACACACACACACACACACACACACACACACACACTTCTGTCGCCCTCTTTTTTTTTTTTTTTCCCTTGCTGCCTTCAGAAAGTTTACTTAATGTAAAGGAAGATTGTAACTTAAGAAAAACAGAGAAAAACAGATTGTCTGTCTTATAACAATCGTGTATTAAACCTAAACTGTTGTCTTTATTTTCACTTTTTCGAAGCCATTTCACAGGCCACTCAGGCCTTGTTAGAAAGAAAAATGAAGGCATAGATTAATGACTGTCAATTAGTTTAGCAAGATGTAGGTAGGTTTTGACAGCGTTATGAGACGAAATAAAGAAACAAACAAGTAGCAAGTTACAACCCATTTCACTGTTGCTGTTTAATTTAGCAAGACTTCAAGACATCACTAAGTTCTGACGAGGTTTTGAGATGGTAGAAGAGAAGCGGAGAAGCGAGAGTAATCGTTTTCATTGTTGGTGATTTGGTTCAGCACGATGTCGCTATGTCGTGGCCTGGTTTTGAGATGACTTTTGATTGTATTTTTTTTGTTTAGCAAGATGCAAGTTATCAGAGGGTGTTCAAGACTGTGTAAAGGAACTATTGGTACATGGTTCCAAAGCAAGATCTCAACTTGTTTGATTATTTCGTACTAATTTAGCAAGTTTGTATAATGTTTAACAGGGTCTGGAGATTGAGTAAAGGAACGTTTGATCACAGCTTAGCATACAGCACATGTTTCGCCTGAACTTCGTAACTGCTGCTGTTATTCCTCTCCTTGTGCCCTAGACGCGTTCAGTACAGCAGTTTCCTTATCTCTAAGGCTCATATTCTCGTCAGTTAATGAGGCTTCCTAGCACCTCTTGCTTAGCGATTTATTTTTTGTTTCGGTTGTTTAATATCTATTTGCATGTTATCTATGCAGTGTATGGGGCTATTAGTGACTTACGTAATACGGACATGGACAGCAAAGTGTAATAGGCATAATAAGTTGCCTAGGAAAATGTGTTAGGGAGCTTCCTTTACCGACGAGAATACGGGCCCAAGTTTGAACGAACCTATAGGAGAGAATGTGAACCATCTGAGTTACGTATTAGAAGGGATGGCATTCTCGTTGTTTCGTCAGTTGTAAATTTTCTTCGGACGAACTGCGAAGGTGGTTGTTTCTTCGACTGCACCTCGGCCTGCTGGTCTCTTGGGGCTGTATTTATAAACGCCCCTAATATTAAGAGTACTATATGATTGCATAATGTACAGTTGGCAACATATGAACCTGGTACAGCATCAGTGTGTAGCAGAGGTCTGACTTTTGGTACTCTTGACAACTTTGACATAATCATATTTGTCGGTGACATTGACATGAATGAACGGTGTCAAATATATATAGAAATGACCAAGTAACTATGATGCATGAACGTCGAATGTTGTAGCCAGACCTCCATTTCACACCAACACTGTCCCAGGTTCACGTGTGGCCGAATGTACAGTCATGGGTAATACTTCACCGACAATCCCCTGCCAGCATTGTGTCCAGCCTAATATTGCTCAGTTTTCCCCATATAACAGAGAGTAACCTTCCTTCTCGTGCTCGTTTGTTGTGTGCGTCATATTGCTGTCACATAAAAATTGTTCATATAAAGCCTTCCATCGCCTCAACCAACGGGGAAGTGTCAGCGAATTTTTCATCATGGCGCTGTTTATCTTTTCACGTACTGTACAGCTTCCATACAGTTCACCGTCAAACCGGAGTGATTATTGAAAGGTTAAAGTATGACCAAACAAAATGACTTTCTGTTATAAATAACTGCCGGGGAGACTTGATTAACGTACAAATAGAGGCCTCAAAGCGTTATATACCAAGAAATATATCCTGTCTGGAAATTGATCTGTTGAGAGGAGAAACACTCATGAGAAAGCATTCTGTTTACCTTTACTTCCCCTTTTACGAAATTCGATAAGGTAAATGAGACGGTGGGTGGTGAGAGAGAGAGAGAGAGAGAGAGAGAGAGAGAGAGAGATTTTACTGCTAAGGAGAAAGACTTACCTTTTTCTAATTTTGATGGAGTGTTTCAGTGTATCCCCGTCTGCCTGCCTGCTTCTTCTGCCCTACAACTTCTCCCTATCTTTTGTGCCCCCCTCCTTCCTTCCTCCCTTCCTGGCTCTTTGCCTAATTCTCCTTCCTTTCATGCCTCTTTCCCTTTCCTCATTGCTCCCTCAGCCAGCCTGCTTGCTTGACCGTCTGCATGCCTGCCTTCTTCCCTAACTCTGATTTCTTCCTCTCCTCCGTGCTTCTTCTGCTGACTTGCCTGCCTGCCTGACAGATTGACTACTTTTTCCTCCTTTTCCTCACTACCTGACTAGCTCTCCCTCCTTCCTGTCCCCCGTGCTTTATCCTTCTGCCTACTTAACTGCCTGCTTCCCACACCTACCTTCCTACCTTGCCTCTCTGTTCTTACTGCCTTTTTGCTTCGATCTCCTTTATTCGCTTCTTCCTTTTTCCTCACTTTTAATTGCTCTACTTCTCCCTTCCCTTCCCTTTCCTTCACCTCTCTCTCTCTCTCTCTCACACACACACACACACACACACACACACACACACACACACACACACACACACACACACACACACACACACACACACACACACACACACACACACACACACACACACACACACACACACACTTTGCCCAGTCACCAGTGGAGTCTCAGAGATCACTGCAAGGCATTTTACTGTGATCATATGAAATCACTGCCAACGAACCCCTTGCCATAAAAGCCTTTGGTGTTAGCAGAGGCAGCATCAAACTGATTTTACGGACACGGGGGAAGGGAAGTGTGGGGGTCTGAAGGGAGAATGAGGGAGACTGTAACTCTGTGGGGCTTGGGGGGTTCCTAGACAGGTTTTTATAGACCGAATTTTACGTAAACGAATATACGATTAAATAAAATATGTGTGTGTGTGTGTGGGGCGGGGGGGTTCAGTCTCGTGAAGTATTTAAATAGAAGAATTACATGCACAACCCCACATACTAAAATTGTATATACTTGGGTGATATGGTGCTGGAGAGGGACGGCTGCACGCGATGTCACTGATGTAACCAGACGGGGAAGTTGGCTGATAACACAAATGCCGTTAAACTCACTCATACCCCATAATAAGGAGGGTAGACTGCAGGAGAAGGGCATCTTCAACCTGCAGTCCACCGGGTTCACGTTTAGGTAAACTCGGGGCCACGGCAGCAACAAAGACCACATTATCAAACGATTTCGGCCTAACTTCGAGTGTCCTTGCGTTTTAAACCTTGCTAGGGTCCAAGCCGGGGAGAAACTGTTGTATTCTAACAGTGCACACAGTTTTATGAAGTAAAATATAGCTCGTACAGCAAAAGTTAAACTGTTGAAAGCAATAACCCTCTGACTCTGGGTGATGCTTTTATACAATTTAATCTTGCTGCCTCTGTACTCGTTTTACTTTAACTTGGCCCAGAGTTATCATCTCCCCATCTTGAATGCGAAGTTGCTAGAAGAGTAACACTAGAATATGCTAGTCACGAAGAAGTTCTGTGGAAAGGATGTGGAGGCCCAGTATTCACTTTTTCTACCACTGAGCTACGTGAAATTAGCTGCAAAAGGATGGAAATCTTTGTGAAGTTGGGATGAAAAGATTATAGGCGATAATATTCTGCTTAGATCACGTCCCTTCTATTGTTTTTGTTGTTGTTGTTGTTGTTGATGATGATGTTTCTCAGGGTATTATAACATGAACCCGATGGACTGTAGGCTGAAGTTGCCACTATCCTCCCCTCGTGGGTTAAGGAGGGAGGCGAGGGATCTTTGCACAACCAGGCGACACAACCAGGCGACGAAGCCACATGACAGTATCGGTTCCACCACGTGAAGGCGTCCCTCTCCTAAACGTTAATAACCGCTTGTGTGGAATTTACGCAATCCATATCCATATTTAAAAAAAAAAAAACGTAAATAATAGACCAGAGCATGGTAAGGGGCAATATACTAAATAAATAAGAAAAAAGTGACGAAGAGAGAGAGAGAGAGAGAGAGAGAGAGAACTAATGATGGCGACTGTATTGTATAATACTCCGCACTCATTTTAACACAGGCTCCAGTAACTCAGATACTGCTGAATTCTGTAAAATCGACGGGTGTTACGTGGAATAGAGTTGGTCTGATCATGAGAGGGTAAATGGTGAATATTAGTACTCAGGCACGTATAGTTCACTCTCAGCTGCATAAAATTCCATGGTGTTAGTTGGACTGCTGTATGGTCGCCCCCACTGCAATGGCTCGAGGTGTGGGAATCTGCAAGGAAACCTCACAGTACAAGTATGTGCTGCTGTCACACCTTTTAGACCCGCAGCTCAAGGTGGCAACGAGACCTCGCTCTTAGAGGTGTTTAAGCGATCGGATGGTACATTGCATTTCTTTGTTTTTAGATCCTGCCTCACCCCATCCTTATATGTTCATGATTATGATGGTAATGATGATGATGATGTGAAGATGATGGTGTGACGGTGATGATGTGCTTATGATGATTTGATGATGATAATGATTGATGATTTAATGATGTGATGATGATGATAATGGTGACGGTGATGATGATGATAGTGATGATATGATGATGAGGGTGATGATTGTGATGATAATGATGATTGATGATTTGATGTAGTGATGATGATGATGATGATGGTAATGATGATAGTGACGATGGTTGATGATTTAATGATGTGGTGATGATTATGATGATCTAAGTCTCGGAACTCCCACATTTGAGTCTCCCTGTTGTTCCTGGCCTCTATTCACTCAGCAGTACTGTGGGCATCAAAAATACTGTCGCCTCTCCTGATTTACTCTCGATGCACTTTGAAAATCAGGGTGATGAATATACAGACACTGATGCTCTGTACTGAGGCCAAATGAAGTCAACAGTGTCCGCTGCTGTGGATTCACCGTTACTGTTTTCAAAGTTCATGGAGAGAAAAACAGGAAATAGGACAGGATTTATGATGCCGACAGTACTGCTGGGGACCTGAATATGAAGTGACTTGCAGGTCGTATCTTATAGGAAGACTGGGACTCAGAAAAAACTGTTTCACTGTCATCATAGGGCGCTTATAGTAGATAGGCATACAGTAGATATACTAGGCTACATCTTTTGTCGCTGTTCGCCTAGCAGTGAAATTATGGACCTGAATGTAAATGGCTACCGCAGACGTGTTATAGAGGAAAATTGTGGCTTAGCAAATACTGATTCTTTTAATAACTTGTGTAGTCAGTGGGCAAAATGTAAGTTTTTTCAGTACCGTTTGGGACCTGGATGTAAATTCGACTGGTGCTGGTAGTATTCTTGGGAAAATTGGGACTTAGCATAATGTGTCAGTCTTAACGACATTTGCGCCGTCGAGAGCCATAATTTAAGTGTTTGTCAGCCCCTTTGTTTGAATGAGCGTTGTCGTGTCCGGAGTGAACGAGACAATGAGATAAAATCCCAAAGTGTCGCCAAATGAAAGGCGTGAAATGTATCCCCTCACAAGGTATCGTAAGCTTTTCAAAAATATTCGTAAGTCATAATTAGGTACGGTGACGAGATTGGTCATGAATATATTAGAGAGAAAACGTTCACAGTGTTTGAGTAGTGTTTACGTGTGTGGCCATGGCTTGAGTGTGTGTGCGTCTTCAGTACACATTATCTGTAGGTTAATTCATGACTGGAGGACGAGGTTAGGTATGTGTCGTGTGAAAGCTATTTCCACACATTTAAAATACGGGCAAACTACACGCATGCATGCACCGAGAAGCTACACACACACACACACACACACACACACGGTATATATACACACATATGCTTACATGAATATATATATATATATATATATATATATATATATATATATATATATATATATATATATATCACACACACACACACACACACACACACACACACACACACACACACACACACACACACACACACGAGTTTCCCTGGACATTTTCCCTGGACATGTTCCAGTAGGCTAAGATAATTTGTGCTTGCCGTGGTCATGTCATCAGTGTAGCCTTGTTTATGCATGTAAGGTTTTGTGTGTGTGTGTGTGTGTGTGTGTGTGTGTGTGTTTAAACATATTTTTGTATACCGGTATATATGTATGTATATATGTCGTAAAACCTTATTTCTCACTCTTATAACGGGTTAATATTTTTTTTTTTTTTTTTGTTCCTTATAGGAGAAGCTTTTACTCTACTGGATTTTGTTTTCATTTTTTCCTCATTATATTCCGAATCCCTGCCTGCCAGCCTGATCCCTCGACGTGTAGGCTGAAATAGTGTGGTGAGGGTGAGTGTGGTGGTGATGGTGGTGGTGATAGTGAGTTTGGTGATGGCAGTGGTGACGTTGATGTAGGGTGATAGTGTGCGGGTTAAATATAGCCACCTCTCTCTCTCTCTCTCTCTCTCCCATGGAAGTGGTGAGGATGGTGCAGATTTGTGACGCAAGGTGGTAGAGTAGTAGCGATGATGGTAAATGTGATGTGTGGTGATGAGGGTGGCCAGAACAGACAGATTTTATCAATATCCTACGTAAAGCCCTTCACTACAATAGTGCATGTGTCATTTGTAGTCTTTCTCCCTTCAGGCGATTTTTATAGATTTGGAGAGAACAATTTTGCAGTGACTGGTGTAAGAGAGAACATTTGCAGTGACGGGTTGAAGAGAGAACATCTGCAGTGACCTAGTTTTAGAGAGAACATCTGCAGTGACGGGTGTAAGAGAGAACATTTGCAGTGACGGGTTCAAGAGAGAACATCTGCAGTGACGGGTTGTAGAGAGAACATCTGCAGTGACGGGTTTAAGAGAGAACATCTGCAGTGACGGGTTTTAGAGAAAACATCTGCAGTGACGGGTTTTAGAGAGAACATTGGCTGTGACGGGGATTTCTGGAGAACATCTGAGTGTCGGGGTTTTCAAGAGAACATCTGCAGTGACGGGTTAAAGAAGAACATCTGCAGTGACGGGTTAAAGAAGAACATCTGCAGTGACCGGGTGGAACTTCTGTAGTGACGGGGTAGAACATCTGCAGTGACGAGGTTAGAGTTCTCATTGAGTCTCTCGTTGCCTGATGTCTCTCCAACTTGAAGAAAATTGTGTGAAGAAAGTGAGAATAAAACAAAATACGTCATCAGAATGAAGGCGTTAATAGGACCTCACGCGCTTGTCGCAGCCCACTGTGGTATAGGCTGGTATGGTATGGTGACAGGGATGGAGTGGTAATGTAGACGACATTGGCATTGTAACACTTTTTCCATAGCGATTTATTGTGCATAATACATCCTTATTTCTCTCGTACCTTATCTATTCAGTCTTTGTATCGATATCGTTTGCTTCTGTAATGTACAGTATGAAAATAATTAGTGACATGAATAATAAATAGCCAAGTTAAATGTGAAACGAAGTGTCTGTGCCACGTAGTGTAATACTGTTGGCTGTGGCTGGGACTTTGCCCTGCATTAATATTCTCTGCCTCTCCCCTTCCCATGTCCTTGTCGCCATCTCTCTGTGCAACCTCACAATTTCAGAGCCTTTTTTGGTGGCATAGACAAGTATAAGGTGGTGACAGAAAGGCGGGTTATAACTCTGTGTGTTCTCTCTGGCTATATTCTCAACCCCCCCGCCCAGCTCACCCTGTCTCTGTCATGCTTGTCGCCATCTCTCCGTGTAGCCTGACCATTCAGCCTTCCCGTCATTGCTGGTGAACGAAAATAGATTTGTGGTTCGTTTTGGACAGCGTTTGATGTTTTCAGTTTGAGAGAGAGAGAGAGAGAGAGAGAGAGAGAGAGAGAATGAAACATGGAGAGGGAAAAATTATATTTATCTGCCTGTGTCCATCTGTATATATGTATAGATTGATAGAGAGATCTGTTTGTCTATCTATTTATCTGTCTGTGTGAAGATGTGATTACATGAAAGCCCTCGGGACATTTTCACCTCTCCTCTTTAATGTGAATGTCAGCACATTTATGAATCACGCGTAACCCAAGTTGTCACGGTGTTTTTATAATATCACGGTAATTTTGATATAAATAATGGTTAAATATTATTTAATTTGATAATAATATTCAATAATATTGAAGAGCAGAGACAATGATTGTCTTGCTACATCAAGCAACGATTACTTTACGCTGGCTTAGCACGATTCTCTGAGAACGAGAATTTATAAACTTCCTCAACAGTACACAGCAGAGACTAATTACTCACAATTGCTGAATTACTGTACTGTTAGCCTCTGGAGAAAGTTACATCACCCCTGACAATAAATAACTAATACTAATAATAATAACATCAGGTTCTTGCTGATGCATTAACTCCTGGCACAACGGATTTTAAGTTAATACAACAAGACTGGTCTAAGTACCAGTTATGAATAGTAAATGTTTATGCAAGCTAGGAGCTGTATGGAAAATAAGCTTAATTATGGAGAAATGAAACAAGATTTTTACTCTACATTAAGCTCAAGAAATAGAACTGTTAAATTTATTAATTACAAAACAAATTTAACATTATACATTTCAAATCAAATTAAATGAGACGCACTCGCTCACTCACACAGAAGCTAAATACTTACGCCTAGGAAAAACACCTTAACTAAACTCTTAAGACTACAAAATACACAAAGGAAATACTAGTCAATGAATGCGGTGTATCACCCAAAGCTGGAGAACTAAAGGTGGGAGCTTGGAGAAACTGTAAGTGGAGTTTGGGTACTAGCTGACCTCTCGCACTGCTGCACAGGTCCTGTCTCCGTCACAGCAAACACAAGACTAACTAAGTCGTGGGAAAGCGGAGCACTCGGCCGCATTTTTTAACGGTCGAATGAGCAAGCAGAGGCGAACAATAAAAAAACAATAGTATCGCTCAGTACAGCACTTAGTGACGTGCATTAAATCGGTCACTCTTTGAAAACGGTGACGAATTATTTGAAAAGTATACTCCGATAATGGAGGGAGAAACGGTTAGCTGAGCGATACACAGTGAGTTTTCCACTAATAGTTCGCGGTTTCTCACAAAAAGGAAATGTCGCGAATTGATTCGTGACATTACGCCCCTTGAAAATTAAATCTTTCTTCCTTCAGAAGAAAGATTTCAATATACATACATATAAATCCTAACTCAGTCACACAAGATTCACACTGTGGTGTGTGTGCTATCCTGCTACAGGAGAAAGTCGCAGTCGTCTGTGAGCGAAAAAACCTCGTATTTACGTTAATAGAAGCAAGCTTGAGGGAAAAACTCCGTGACGACGGTGAAAATCCTGTACTCAGGTCAAACTGAGCGAAAATTCGCTACATTTACACTGACAACTAATTGTTGTGTAGCGTGGTGTATGTAATACACAGTGTAGGTGTGACAATTGTAGTGTAACTGTACCTACGTGTAAAATGACATAGTAAATAATAATATGGCGACGACGAAGGCAGAGGAGAAGAGGTGGCAGCGTGCGGCAGACGATTGGCTGGCCCGCACAGCAAAACTGCTACACCCATTGCTGAACCTGCAAAACCAATTGAGGTGGAGCATCAAAAGTGTCAATGAGACAAAATTCTTATTAAGTTACAATTACTCTCTCTGCCTAGCAGTCAGTACATGCTATGAAAAGTACACTCGAGGTCGCCATTAATTTTAGCACACGATTATGGTCGGCCAGTTGAGAATCCCTGTGCAAACTCGGGTCTTCCATAGCCTCGAACCGCACACGGGTCCTCAACCTGTGCCTTAACCTACAGTACTTATATTAATATCGGGAAGCTGAGAATCCTTGTGCAAACTTGGGTCTTCCATAGCCTCAAGTCGCCTCTGCAGAGTTCTCACTTCCCCCTTAACCTACAGTACTTATATTAGTATCGGGGAGCTGAGAATCCTTGTGCAAACTTGGGTCTTCCATAGCCTCAAGTCGCCTCTGCGGAGTTCTCTCTCGAACTTCCCCCTTAACCTATAATACTTATATTAGTATCGGGAAGCTGAGAATCCTCGTGCAAACTTGGGTCTTCCATAGCCTCAAGTCGCCTCTGCGGAGTTCTCTCTCGAACTTCCCCCTTAACCTACAATACAATACTTATATTAGTACCGGGAAGCTGAGAATCCTTGTGCAAACTTGGGTCTTCCATAGCCTCAAGTCGCCTCTGCGGAGTTCTCTCTCGAACTTCCCCTTAACCTATAATACTTATATTAGTATCGGGAAGCTGAGAATCCTCGTGCAAACTTGGGTCTTCCATAGCCTCAAGTCGCCTCTGCGGAGTTCTCTCTCGAACTTCCCCCTTAACCTACAATACAATACTTATATTAGTACCGGGAAGCTGAGAATCCTTGTGCAAACTTGGGTCTTCCATAGCCTCAAGTCGCCTCTGCGGAGTTCTCTCTCGAACTTCCCCCTTAACCTATAATACTTATATTAGTATCGGGAAGCTGAGAATCCTTGTGCAAACTTGGGTCTTCCATAGCCTCAAGTCGCCTCTGCGGAGTTCTCTCTCGAACTTCCCCCTTAACCTATAATACTTCTATTAGTACCGGGAAGCTGAGAATCCTTATGCAAACTTGGGTCTTCCATAGCCTCAAGTCGCCTCTCAACTTCCCCCTTAACCTACGGTACATAATATGTATGTAAAGGCCCTGGACATAATGTGTCCTGTGGGGCCAATGGGCGAGACGTCAGGTCTGCACCCACTTCACCACTACCCTGTCTCTCAACTGACTCAGAGATTACAGGTGTGGTTATAAATGGCACAGGAAGGGCATGTCCCTGAGTAGTGGCGATACTTTGGCACACACTGCAGGAACGGACAAAACTATCTATGTCCCGTCCCATCCCTGGCCAGAAAAAGTCAGCTCGGATACGGCCCTGGGTCTTCCTTTTGCCCAGGTGACCTCCTGAGGCTGGACAATGACCCCATTGTAACACTGCTGGGCGGTACTTGGCGGGAACGACAAACTGCAGTCGAACCTCGCCCTCGGGTGTTCGTGACTCACGGTAGAGCAGTCCTTGTTTGCGAAGGAACTTGGCTCGACCTCCCCGTGAATACTTTATCACTCGACCCTTTTGTTTGTTCCGCACGGCAGCAAGTGTCGGGTCAGAATGTTGTTCTCGCACAACAAGTTGACTACACATCAGATCTTGCGGCGATTCAATGATCACTGGGGTGACACAATCTGGAGCCTCAGTCATGGCTCGTGTTACCGCAGCAGCCGAAGTCTGAGTAGCGCCATCATCGGAGCAACTATCCTTGACTCCTTGAATATTGCCTACTATTAAGTCAAATAGAGGCTCTGGCATGACAACTGCAAGTGTCAAGCCAGTGAAAAATGGAGACGCCACCTGGATACATGCCTCAGGGAACAATCTCACTGATCCATCAATAAGCTTTGCATGGACCTGTCGATTTGTATACTGCTCAGGCCGAACTAGACTCTGCTTAACAGAGCAACCTGAGGAACCATTGTCCCTCAGGACATTTACAGAAACACCTCCCACAGACCCTGGCTGAACAAGAAAGGCAGTGTTGCTGGTGGAAGGGTCTGAGGAGGTAGCAGCCAGTCATTCATGAGACTGCGGAACAACCGATGCAGCAAACGTGGCACCCTGGGAACTAGGTGTCTGAGGAGAGTTCATGGTCGGAGGGGGACTTGTAAAGTGTTGGGAAGTACCTGTACTGGTAGAGATGGCACCACCGGGTACTTGTGGAATAAAGGCTGCATTTGCCTCCTGCCTCCGATACACTAATTGACCTGACTGAGGGTTACGTGGCTTGTCCTTGTATTGCTGCTGATGCTTGGGAAACTGCTGCTGGTTGGGGTGCTTGTTGTACCGCTTCCACTCAGGTTTCTGAGTGTTTTGCCCCTGGTCCTTCCACTGCGGTTTTGGACCTTGGCCATTATTCTGAGAACGGCCTTGGTGCTGGGATTCAGTCTGAGACGGCTTCCCAGACTTAGCAGTATCTTTTCTGCTCCAGGTGTTTTGCTTACGAGCTTGATACCCGTATGCAGTAAAGAATGCGTCAGCCTTCTCTGCCATTTGGCTGGCATCTTTCACCTGGCAGATCTTAAGCTGTGCTATGAGCTCAGCAGGCCACGACCTCTCTAGCTGTGTACGCAGCATAAGGTCAATTATCCCCTCACGCGTGGAAGGAGTTTCATCTTTCTCCATCCACTCATTTAAGTAAGCTGTGAGACGATCAAGGAACTGAACAGCTGTCTCCTTGTCTTGGAGACGAGCTCGCATGAACTGAACTTTGGCGTCGTCTACTGTGAGACCATACGCCTTAATGAGTGCAGCTTTCATCATCTCATATGTGAGATTGTCTCCACGAATTCTGTGGAGAATATCGAGGGCAGGGCCCTCAAATAGGCTAAGAAACTGAAGCCGCTTAGCTGCCTCATCCAGTTGATATAAGTCTGCCATGTCCTCAAAACGAGCTATGTACGGCTCGATTCGCTCGCTTTCCTTGTATGAAGGAAGCTTGATGCGTGGGGTCGCCAGGACATGTGCAGGGGGAACGCTCGTGGAGCTTTGACCAACTGCACCAGACGTGTCTGAAGCCAAGGAATCTCGCTTGAGCTTCATCACTTCAAGTTCATGTTTTTCTCGTGCTTCTCGCTCGGCACGTTCGTGTTCTCGTTGTTCCCGCTCGTATTCGCGCTCTTTCTCACGCTGCTCTTGTTCATATGCACGCTCTCTTTCACGTTCCTCACGCTGTTCTCGCTCGTATTCGCGCTGAATCCTACGCTCTTCACGAGCATCTTTCTCACGTTCTTGCTCATAATTGAACCGTGAGAGAACGTAATTCTGTATTTTCTCTGGGTCTGTGAGACCCATATCTTTGGCTTCCTGTACAAATACAGCGGTAGCCATGGCGCTAATTTATTAAGCAAAACCGAAATTGAGTACTGACTGCTTAGCGACGAATACTAATAAACACAAGTAAAGAGTACAGACACAAGCTAGTGGTGACCAGTCTTATCCAGTTAACTGGCAAAGAATAAATAAAAAATGTAAATGACTGGGAAGACTCAATAATAAACACAATGGGTACGGCGACTTCCCAGAAGCGAATAAAATTGTCTGGCGTTACCAAAAATAAACTAGAGTTAAGTATTCTATTGATTAATAAAGCAAAATTCACTTGCTAAATTAAGGGTAAACACCAGTAAGCTTGTGCCTATAAACTTTAATGATAAATACCTAAATATGAATGAGTGAGCACTATCTCGTGAATAGCTTTAGAGCTAGGAGTTAATATCCTGGAATGAGGTCGCCAATTGTCACGGTGTTTTTATAATATCACGGTAATTTTGATATAAATAATGGTTAAATATTATTTAATTTGATAATAATATTCAATAATATTGAAGAGCAGAGACAATGATTGTCTTGCTACATCAAGCAACGATTACTTTACGCTGGCTTAGCACGATTCTCTGAGAACGAGAATTTATAAACTTCCTCAACAGTACACAGCAGAGACTAATTACTCACAATTGCTGAATTACTGTACTGTTAGCCTCTGGAGAAAGTTACATCACCCCTGACAATAAATAACTAATACTAATAATAATAACATCAGGTTCTTGCTGATGCATTAACTCCTGGCACAACGGATTTTAAGTTAATACAACAAGACTGGTCTAAGTACCAGTTATGAATAGTAAATGTTTATGCAAGCTAGGAGCTGTATGGAAAATAAGCTTAATTATGGAGAAATGAAACAAGATTTTTACTCTACATTAAGCTCAAGAAATAGAACTGTTAAATTTATTAATTACAAAACAAATTTAACATTATACATTTCAAATCAAATTAAATGAGACGCACTTTCGCTCACTCACACAGAAGCTAAATACTTACGCCTAGGAAAAACACCTTAACTAAACTCTTAAGACTACAAAATACACAAAGGAAATACTAGTCAATGAATGCGGTGTATCACCCAAAGCTGGAGAACTAAAGGTGGGAGCTTGGAGAAACTGTAAGTGGAGTTTGGGTACTAGCTGACCTCTCGCACTGCTGCACAGGTCCTGTCTCCGTCACAGCAAACACAAGACTAACTAAGTCGTGGGAAAGCGGAGCACTCGGCCGCATTTTTTAACGGTCGAATGAGCAAGCAGAGGCGAACAATAAAAAAACAATAGTATCGCTCAGTACAGCACTTAGTGACGTGCATTAAATCGGTCACTCTTTGAAAACGGTGACGAATTATTTGAAAAGTATACTCCGATAATGGAGGGAGAAACGGTTAGCTGAGCGATACACAGTGAGTTTTCCACTAATAGTTCGCGGTTTCTCACAAAAAGGAAATGTCGCGAATTGATTCGTGACACAAGTGATTTATTTGCATATAAGTATACATACATACATACATACATATATCTCATCTCATCTCATCAGCCGTTTGAATGTCCACTGCAGGACCGGCCTATCCCTACCGAAGTGGGGACGATACAGCCAATGTATCTCTACCAAGTGGCTTAGGCTGTCTGGTAGAGATTATAATGTAGGGTGAGAAGTGCTTATAAGTGTAATTGTTGTGTTGGAGTAGCTTTGGATATGTGTGTAGTCTGTGAACCAAGTTCAGTCGGCCCGCGCAAGCCGACTGGGTGTAAGCATACTTTATTGTATGTGACACTGGTTCAACCACAGCACCCCTTGTGTCCACCAATGCAGTACGTGGCCGGAAGAACGCTCCCAAAGTTTTTTACTCTGGCGGGGCGCGAACCCTCGTTCTTCAGTGTACGAATATGCACACTTTTATCACAGTACCACAGAGGCTTCACACACACACACACACACACACACACACACACACACACACATATATATATATATATATATATATATATATATATATATATATATATATATATTGTTACGGAACAAGGAAAGATAATGTACACTTTAAGTGAGAATACTAAAAATCACTACTGTCCCGCAAAGTTCCAGGTTCAAAACAAAAGAGTTAGGTAAAATTACAAGTTAAAGTTTAATGCTCAAACTAACAACTAAACATTCAGGACTCATAAGGATAATGTAATGGCAAAAAACAGGTTAAATATATGGTTAACTGCAATAGCCTCTATTAACACGATATTAGCAAGTGTAAATTTATCTAAGTCAGCCCTGATAAAATGAGAAAACCGGATAATGCTCAGTGAATGCATGATATATTATTACAGATACAAAATATTATTACTACTGGCTGACACCTAAAACACATGAATCACAAAAACCTCACTAGGCCTACGAATTAACACCTTATGCTATACAGTACAAGAAAAATGTAATAACACTTGTACTCAAATTACACAGCAGCTAGATGGTTGGAGACTTCCTGAGCACTCACAATAATAACAACTGTACAGGGGAGGACAGAGATGTGAGCAAAATGAGGAGTAGATCTAAGTGGCAATTAATGTAGAGACTGAGCTCATTATATAGGGGCCGGCAGAGCTTGATACAACTTGTAAGAAGGACGCGCAAATGAAGCCATAGGGGACAAAGAGTTGACACTCCTGCTTTGAACAACAGAAAGAACGACTTTCTCTACTATAAGGGTAGAAGGGGGGAGTGAGGTAGAACACGCTCGTGATCAAACATGCTACATACTGTACGTTAGAATTACACAAAGGATGATGAAATCATAGGCTATGTAACACCTCCCCACAAAGAAAAAGAAATTTACAAAGGAAATTTCTTATTACTCTAAAACAATCTGTCTACAGTCTAGATAAGCAATCTGCAATAACATTTTCTTTCCCCTTGACATGTTGTATGTCTAATGAATACTCCTGAAGAAGTAGACTCCATCTTGTCAATCTCTGATTTTTATCTTTAAACTTACTAAGGAATTTCAGTGGGTTATGATCGGTATAAATGACTATGGGGTCAAAACCAGAACACAAATAAAATGAAAAATGCTGTAAACCCAAAATGAAGGCCAAAAGCTCTTTCTCAATAGTTGAGTAGTTCTTTTGAGGTGGAGTGAACTTCTTACTGTAAAAAGATATAGGGTGTTCAATACCCTGATCATCCTCTTGCAGCAAAACAGCCCCAACTCCTGTATCACTTGCGTAAACAGCCATCTTAAAAGGCTTAGCAAAATTTGGAGTAGCGAGCACTGGCTGACTTAATAGGATAGCTTTAACTTTGCTGAAAGAGGATTCACAGTTATCGGTCCAGACAAATTTAACTCCCTTTTTCAGTAGGTCTGTAAGTGGTGATACAAGAATTGAAAAGTTAAGAACAAATCTCCTGTAATAACCTACCATTCCCAAAAATCTTTGTAGCTCTTTCCTACTTTTAGGTCTGGGAAGATCACTTATAACCTGAACCTTAGCTGCTGGTGTTGCAACATGTCCATCACCAATTACGTACCCAAGGCACTGAACTTTAGCTTGACCAAACTCACACTTTGGTAAATTAGCTACAAGATTAGCCTGAACCAAACGCTCAAGAAATTTCCTGACATGGCATAGGTGATCTTTCCAGTTGTCACTGAAGATTAATACATCATCAGTATAAACAACACACCCTGCCAAACCCTCTGTTACAACATTCTTGAGCTTCTGAAAAGTGGTTGGTGCATTCTTCATACCATATGGCATTACAGAACATGGAAAAGTCTTTCCTAGTGTTACAAAACATGAGATCTCCCTAGCACGTTCAGTCATAGGTACTTGCCAGTATCCCTTTAACAAATCAAACTTACTTATGTACCTAGCCTTTCCGATCTTGTCTATGCAATCTTCCACACGAGGGAGAGGGTAAGTGTCTGTTTTGGTTATCTGATTAACACGTCTGTAGTCGATGCAAAGCAGCTGTGACCCACCTGGCTTAGGGACTAGAGTGACAGGAGAACTCCACTCGCTCTGACAGGGCTCAATCATCTTGTGGTCCAACAGGTAGCCAAGCTCCTTCTGGATGAGAGGAACTTTCACTGGGTTCACACGGTAAGGAGGCAGTTTAATTGGCTTTGCGTCTCCAACATCGACATCATGCATCAACACAATGGTTCTTCCTGGAGTGGCACGGAACACTTGCGGGTACTCCTGCAGTAATGCCGAAAACTCCTGCCTTTCCTCGGGAGCTAGATGAGAAAGCTTAGTCTGGAGATCATTCATGATATCAGGATTCTTCCCCAAACTATCACTCAGGCTCACGCTGCATGGGAGAACTTCACTTGCAGACTCGGGTGGAACAGCTACAGTGCAGACTGGGTTATTTTCGTCCCGCCTGTGATATAACTTTAGCATGTTGATGTGACAAAGTTGCTTGTTCTTTCTACGATCTGGTGTGGCGATGACATAGTTCACATCACTGAGTTTCTTCTCCACGAATTAAGGACCACTAAACTTGGCTTGAAGAGGTTGCCCATGCACTGGTAGCAGAATCAAAACCTGATCTCCTGGCTGAAAGTGGCGTAACCTGGACTTCTTATCATACCAAGTCTTCATCTTCTCCTGAGCAGCTCCTAAATTCTCTCTCATCAGCTGTAAAGCAGTGGACAGCCGTTCTTTGAACTTCATCACATACTCCAGCAGGTCGACGTCATCTTCCTCTGACAGCCAGCATTCCTTGAGTAACTTAAGGGGTCCTCTTACTTCAAGGCCAAACAGTAGTTCAAAGGGTGAGAAGACCAGTGATTCATTTGGAGATTCTCTTGCGGCAAATACAACGAATGGAAGACCTTTATCCCAGTCTTTCTGATGTTCCAAATAGTATTTCTTGAGCATCGATTTGAGTGTTTGATGATATCTCTCCCACGCTCCTTGGGTCTGGGGATGGTAATCTGAAGACGTGATCTGGGTGATGCCCAACTCTTTCAGAGACTGCTTGAAAACATTTGACATGAAATTACTTCCCCGGTCTGACTGTACCTCCTTGGGCAGACCAAACTTTGTGAAGAACCCTAGCATTTCCTTAACCATGTTCTTTTGCTGAGATATTTCTAAGTGGAATGGCTTCAGGATAACGAGTAGCCATATCAATCAGGGTCAACACATAAAAAAATCCTGAAGAAGTCTTAGGAAGAGGGCCCACAATATCCACCAACACATGGGTGAATGGCGCCTCAAAAGAAGGAATGGGAACTAGAGGTGCAACCTTTTCGGTCTGATTACACTTCCCCACAACTTGACAGGTGTCACAAGACTTACAATACCAGGAAACATTCCTGAAGATACCTGGCCAGTAGAAGTGTTTCAAAATGCGTGCCACAGTCTTCCTCACTCCAAGGTGTCCTGCCAAACTGGAATCATGAGCCACTCTAATGATATCCTGCCTACAAACACGAGGGATGACAACTTGATGTACAACCTCCCATTCACAGTCGGCTGATGCTGTTGGGGGTCTCCACTTCCTCATAAGTACTCCTGACTTTATATAATAACAAGTAGAAGCACCAGCTGAGTCTTCCTGACTGCAAGCAGAGTTAGCTAGACCTTTCAACTCAGGATCAGCAACCTGCAACTCAACCAACTCTTGACGAGACAAATTATCAACACTACGGGGTACTGCCTCATCTGGTGAGTGGTCCAAATTAGCAAGAAAAGTGTCAGCTAGGATAACATCATCATCATCATTATCCACTAAGTCACCAGTAACTTTAGACTTAGCCCTAGTGACAGCACATGCGTAGAACACATCAGGGACATCACAATCCTGGGCCGCAGCCACTCGCTCACTAGACAACTGAGGAGCTGGACACACTTGACTTCCACCAATATCATTTCCAAGTAAGAAAGTTACACCTGACATTGGGAGTGTCTCAACCAACCCAACCATAACGGAACCATTAACAAAACCAGACTCTAAATTCACTCTGCACAGAGGGACAGAGAAGTAATTATTCCCTACACCTTGTAAGATTACAGTTTCATCAGAGGAATTAACATTAGAGCCTAGAACACTGGTCAGCATAAGGGATTGGCAAGCACCTGTATCACGATATATTTTAACTGATTTCCTGTCATCACTGTCCAGAGGACTGACAAAACCATCAGACAGGAAATTAGCACATGAACTCTTGAGAGTGTCACCCACGTTACTGCTCAAAAGAGAAGCTTCATCATGAGAATTTAATTAACCCCTCAAAGCAGGTTCAGTTAACTCAGTTAAAGAATTCTGGGAACTCTCAAGGGTGGACACTAGACCAATTGACTGAATATTTAAAGACTCCTTTTTGTTCACATCACGCTGTCTCCTGAAACATTTCTCCGTAGCATGACCAAGCTTACTACAATAAGTACATTTACTTTTCTGAAATCTAGAGGTGGAGCTGGTATTTACTTCCTGAGAAACATCATCTTTATTCTCTTTCCTGTTACCTGTACTCTGAGTAGAGGCAACGTACTTACTCTCAGCTTTCCGTTTTTCTTTAGAATATCTCTTGTGAGTGAGAACATATTCATCAGCTAAAACTGCAGCATCAGATAAATTATCTATTCTTCTCTCATCAAGATATAGGCTTACATCTTTATTAATACACCTTTTGAAGTCCTGCAGCAAAATCATCTGCTTAAATTTACTAAAATCAGAATTCACATTCTTAGAATTTAACCACTGCTCTAACAGATCTTCTATGATTTTTGCATACTCAACATGGGATTGCTTATCTTGCTTATAAGTTGTCCTAAATTTTACTCTATAGGCTTCAGGAACAAGCTAATAGGCCTTAAGAATCAAGCTCTTAACTACATCATAATTATCACATTGATCCTGAGGCAAAGATGCATAAGTTACTTGAGCTTTACCGGTGAGAACAGTTTGAAGGAGTACTGGCCAATACTTTTTGCGCCAATTCAAACCTGTAGCTACCCTCTCAAACAACTGAAAATACTTTGTTAAATCAGATTCATTAAAAGGAGGGACAAGTTTAACATTTTTAGCCACATCAAAATCATCAGAGCTAGATGATCGAGTTCCACCTTGTTTCATGCGATACCCATGGTCTGCCTGAATCCTAGCAAGTTCAATTTGTGCCTCCTGAATACGAGCCTGAGACTCAGCCTCCTTAGCCTGAGACTCAGCCTCCTTAGCACGTGCCTGAAACTGAGCCTCCTTAACACGAGCCTCCTGCAGAGCTAGCTGTAACTTAGCTATTTCAATCTGCGTTTGCTCATTTGGAGGAGTTACATTAAACAAGCTTTTATTAATCATGCCAACAATTTGATCTTTAGAATGATGAGAGCAAACAGCAATTCCCAATTGTTGAGCAACAAGCTTAAGTTCATTCTTTTTTTCTGTTTTCTACATCACACACTGTTTGCACATTTGACAAAAAATCTTTGGCTTCATCAAGTGTAGTAATAGTACACATCTTGAATAAATCACAGTCACAAAATATCGAGCAATATCCTTATGATAATATCCTGAATATCCAGATAAGAGGTCGCCAAATTTATGTTACGGAACAGAGAAAGATAATGTACACTTTAAGTGAGAATACTAGAAATCACTACTGTCCCGCAAAGTTCCAGGTTCAAAACAAAAGAGTTAGGTAAAATTACAAGTTAAAGTTGAATGCTCAAACTAACAACTAAACATTCAGGACTCATAAGGATAATGTAATGGCAAAAAACAGGTTAAATATATGGCTAACTGCAATGGCCTCTATTAACACGAAATTAGCAAGTGTAAATTTATCTAAGTCAGCCCTGATAAAATGAGAAAACCGGATAATGGTCAGTGAATGCAAGATATATTATTACAGATACAAAATATTATTACTACTGGCTGACACCTAAAACACATGAATCACAAAAACCTCACTAGGCCTACGAATTAACACCTTATGCTATACAGTACAAGAAAAAATGTAATAACACTTATACTCAAATTACACAGCAGCTAGATGGTTGGAGACTTCCTGAGCACTCACAATAATAACAACTGTACAGGGGAGGACAGAGATGTGAGCAAAATGAGGAGTAGATCTAAGTGGCAATTAATGTAGAGACTGAGCTCATTATATAGGGGCCGGCAGAGCTTGATACAACTTGCAAGAAGGATGTGGAAATGAAGCCATAGGGGACAAAAAGTTGACACTCCTGTTCTGAACAACAGAAAGAACGACTTACTCTACTATAAGGGTAGAAGGGGGGAGTGAGGTAGAACACGTTCGTGATCAAACATGCAGCATACTGTACGTTAGAATTACACAAAGGATGATGAAATCAGGCTATGTAACAATATATATATATATATATATATATATATATATATATATATATATATATATGTATATATTGTTACATGGCCTATGATTTCATCATCCTTTGTATAATTCTAACGTACAGTATGCTGCATGTTTGATCACGATTCGCCTCGTGGCTTCCATAGTGACCAAGCTTCCATGTTCTACCTCACTCCCCCCTTCTCCTCCCTTATAGTAGAGTACGTCGTTCTTTCTGTTGTTCAGAGCAGGAGTGTCAACTCTTTGTCCCCTATGGCTTCATTTGCGCCTCCTTCTTACAAGTTGTTTCAAGCTCTGCCGGTCCCTATATAATGAGCTCAGTCTCTGCATTAATTGCCACTTAGATCTACTCCTCATTTTGTTCACATCTCTGTCCTCCCCTGTATAGTGTATTTTTGTGAGTGCTCAAGAAGTCTCCAACCATCTAGCTGCTGTGTAGTTTGAGTATGGGTGTTGTTACATTTTTTCTTGTACTGTGTAGCATGAGGCGTTAGTTCTTAGGCCTGGTGAGGTTTTTGTGAAGCCTATAGAGTTTTTGATGTCAGCCATTATTAATAATATTTTGTATCTGTAATAATATATCTTGCTTTAACTGAGCATTATTCGGTTTTCTCATTTTATCAGGGCTGACTTAGATAAATTTACTCTTGCTACTTTCGTGTTAACAGAGGCTATTGCAGTTAACCATATATTTAACCTGTTTTTTGCCATTACATTATCCTTATGAGTCCTGAATGTTTAGTTGTTAGTTTGAGCATTCAACTTTAACTTGTAATTTTACCTAACTCTTTTGTTTTGAACCTGGAACTTTGCGGGACAGTAGTGATTTTAGTATTCTTACTTGAAGTGTTCATTATCTCTCTCTGTTCCGTAACATAAATTTGGCGACCTCTTATCAGGATATTCAGGATATTATCATAAGGATATTGCTTGATAATTTGTGACTGTGATTTATTCATGATGTCTACTATTACTACGCTTGATGAAGCCAAATATTTTTTGTCAAATGTGCAAACAGTGTGTGATGTAGAAAACAGAACAAAGAATGAACTTAAGCTTGTTGCTCAACAATTGGGAATTGCTGTTCACTCTCATCATTCTAACGATGAAATTGTTGGCATGATTAATAAAAGCTTGTTTGTTGTAACTCCTCCAGATGAGCAAACGCAGATTGAAATAGCTAAGTTACAGCTAGCCCTGCAGGAGGCTCGTGCTAAGAAGACTGAGTTTCAGGCACGTTCTAAGGAGGCTGAGTCTCAGGCTCGTATTCAGGAGGCACAAACTGAACTTGCTAGGATTCAGGCAGACCATGAGTATCGCATGAAACAAGGTGGAACTGGATCATCTAGCTCTGATGATTTTGATGTGGCTAAAAATGTTAAACTTGTCCCTCCTTTTAATGAATCTGATTTAACAAAGTATTTTCAGTTGTTTGAGAGGGTAGCTACAGGTTTGAATTGGCCCAAAAAGTATTGGCCAGTACTCCTTCAAACTGTTCTCACCGGTAAAGCTCAAGCAACTTACGCATCTTTGCCTCAGGATCAATCTGATAATTATGATGTAGTTAAGAGCTTGATTCTTAAGGCCTATGAGCTTGTTCCTGAAGCCTATAGAGTAAAATTTAGGACAACTTATAAGCAAGATAAGCAATCCCATGTTGAGTATGCAAAAATCAAAGAAGATCTGTTAGAGCAGTGGTTAAATTCTAAGAACGTAAATTCTGATTTTGATAAATTTAAGCAGATGATTTTGCTGGAGGACTTCAAAAGGTGTATTAATAAAGATGTAAGCCTATATCTTGATGAGAAAAGAACAGATAATTTGTCTGATGCTGCAGTTTTAGCTGATGAATATGTTCTCACTCACAAGAGATATTCTAAAGAAAAAAGGAAAGCAGAGAGTAAGTACATTGCCTCTACTCAGAGTACAGGTAACAGGAAAGAGAATAAAGATGATGTTTCTCAGGAAGTAAATACCAGCTCCACCTCTAGATTTCAGAAAAGTAAATGTACTTATTGTAGTAAGCTTGGTCATACTACGGAGAAATGTTTCAGGAGACAGCGTGATGTGAACAAAAAGGAGTCTTTAAATATTCAGTCAATTGGTCTAGTGTCCACCCTTGAGAGTTCCCAGAATTCTTTAACCGAGTTAACTGAACCTGCTTTTAGGGGTAAATTAAATCCTCATGATGAAGCTCCTCTTTTGAGCAGTAACGTGGGTGACACTCTCAAGAGTTCATGTGCTAATTTCCTGTCTGATGGTTTTGTCAGTCCTCCGGACAGTAATGACAGGAAATCAGTTAAAATATATCGTGATACAGGTGCTTGCCAATCCCTTATGCTGACCAGTGTTCTAGGCTCTAATGTTAATTCCTCTGATGAAACTGTAATCTTACAAGGTGTAGGGAATAATTACTTCTCTGTCCCTCTGTGCAGAGTGAATTTAGAGTCTGGTTTTGTTAATGGTTCTGTTATGGTTGGGTTGGTTGAGACACTCCCAATGTCAGGTGTAACTTTCTTACTTGGAAATAATATTGGTGGAAGTCAAGTGTGTCCAGCTCCTCAGTTGTCTAGTGAGCCAGTGACTGCAACCCAGGACTGTGATGTCCCTGATGTGTTCTACGCATGTGCTGTCACTAGGGCTAAGTCTAAAGTTACTGGTGACTTAGAGGATAATGATGATGATGATGTTATCCTAGCTGACACTTTTCTTGCTAATATGAACGGCTGTCCACTGATTTACAGCTGGCGAGAGAGAATTTAGGAGCTGCTCAGGAGAAGATGAAGACTTGGTATGATAAGAAGTCCAGGTTACACCACTTTCAGCCAGGAGATCAGGTTTTGATTCTGCTACCGGTGCATGGGCAACCTCTTCAAGCCAAGTTTAGTGGTCCTTATTTCGTGGAGGAGAAACTCAGTGATGTCAACTATGTCATCGCCACACCAGATCGTAGAAAGAACAAGCAACTTTGTCACATCAACATGCTAAAGTTATATCACAGGTGGGACGAAAATAACCCAGTCTGCACTGTAGCTGTTCCACCCGAGTCTGCAAGTGAAGTTCTCCCATGCAGCATGAGCCTGAGTGATAGTTGGGGAAGAATCCTGATATCATGAATGATCTCCAGACTAAGCTTTCTCATCTAGCTCCCGAGGAAAGGCAGGAGTTTTCGGCATTACTGCAGGAGTACCCGCAAGTGTTCCGTGCCACTCCAGGAAGAACCACTGTGTTGATGCATGATGTCGATGTTGGAGACGCAAAGCCAATTAAACTGCCTCCTTACTGTGTGAACCCAGCGAACGTTCCTCTCATCCAGAAGGAGCTTGGCTACCTGTTGGACCACAAGATGATTGAGCCCTGTCAGAGCGAGTGGAGTTCTCCTGTCACTCTAGTCCCTAAGCCAGGTGGGTCACAGCTGCTTTGCATCGACTACAGACGTGTTAATCAGATAACCAAAACAGACACTTACCCTCTCCCTCGCGTGGAAGATTGCATAGACAAGATCGGAAAGGCTAGGTACATAAGTAAGTTTCATTTGTTAAAGGGATACTGGGAAGTACCTATGACTGAACGTGCTAGGGAGATCTCATGTTTTGTAACACTAGGAAAGACTTTTGCATGTTCTGTAATGCCATATGGTGTGAAGAATGCACCAGCCACTTTTCAGAAGCTCATGAATGTTGTAACAGAGGGTTTGGCAGGGTGTGTTGTTTATATTGATGTATTAATCTTCAGTGACAACTGGAAAGATCACCTATGTCATGTCAGTAAATTTCTTGAGCGTTTGGTTCAGGCTAATCTTTTAGCTAATTTATCAAAGTGTGAGTTTGGTCAAGCTAAAGTTCAGTACCTTGGGTACGTAATTGGTGATGGACACGTTGCACCACCAGGAGCTAAGGTTCTGGTTATAAATGATCTTCCCAGACATAAAAGTAGGAAAGAGCTACAAAGATTTTTGGGAATAGTAGGTTATTACAGGAGATTTGTTCTTAACTTTTCAATTCTTGTATCACCACTTACAGACCTACTGAAAAAGGGAGTTAAATTTGTCTGGACCGATAACTGTGAATCCTCTTTCAGCAAAGTTAAAGCTATCCTATTAAGTCAGCCAGTGCTCGCTACTCCAAATTTTGCTAAGCCTTTTAAGATGGCTGTTGATGCAAGTGATACAGGAGCTGGGGCTGTTTTGCTGCAAGAGGATGATCAGGGTATTGAACACCCTGTATCTTATTACAGTAAGAAGTTCACTCCACCTCAAAAGAACTACTCAACTATTGAGAAAGAGCTTTTGGCCTTGATTTTGGGTTTACAACATTTTTCATTTTATTTGTGTTCTGGTTTTTACCCCATAGTCATTTATACCGATCATAACCCACTGAAATTCCTTAGTAAGTTTAAAGATAAAAATCAGAGATTGACAAGATGGAGTCTACTTCTTCAGGAGTATTCATTAGACATACAACATGTCAAGGGGAAAGAAAATGTTATTGCAGATTGCTTATCTAGACTTTAGACAGATTGTTTTAGAGTAATAAGAAATTTCCTTTGTAAATTTTTTTTTTTTTTTTGTGGGGAGGTGTTACATTGCCTATGATTTCATCATCCTTTGTATAATTCTAACGTACAGTATGCTGCATGTTTGATCACGATTCGCCTCGTGGCTTCCATAGTGACCAAGCTTCCGTGTTCTACCTCACTCCCCCTTTCTCCTCCCTTATAGTAGAGTAAGTCGTTCTTTCTGTTGTTCAGAGCAGGAGTGTCAACTCTTTGTCCCCTATGGCTTCATTTGCACGTCCTTCTTACAAGTTGTATCAAGCTCTGCCGGCCCCTATATAATGAGCTCAGTCTCTGCATTAATTGCCACTTAGATCTACTCCTCATTTTGTTCACATCTCTGTCCTCCCCTGTATAGTGTATTTTTGTGAGTGCTCAGGAAGTCTCCAACCATCTAGCTGCTGTATAGTTTGAGTATGGGTGTTGTTACATTTTTTCTTGTACTGTGTAGCATGAGGCGTTAGTTCGTAGGCTTGGTGAGGTTTTTGTGAAGCCTATAGAGTTTTTGATGTCAGCCATTATTACTAATATTTTGTATCTGTAATAATATATCTTGCATTCACTGAGCATTATTCGGTTTTCTCATTTTATCAGGGCTGACTTAGATAAATTTACTCTTGCTACTTTCGTGTTAATAGAGACTATTGCAGTTAAATTTACTCTTGCTACTTTCGTGTTAATAGAGGCTATTGCAGTTAACCATATATTTAACCTGTTTTTTGCCATTACATTATCCTTATGAGTCCTGAATGTTTAGTTGTTAGTTTGAGCATTAAACTTTAACTTGTAATTTTACCTAACTCTTTTGTTTTGAACCTGGAACTTTGCGGGACAGTAGTGATTTTAGTATTCTTACTTGAAGTGTTTATTATCTCTCTGTTCCGTAACAATATATATATATATATATATATATATATATATATATATATATATATATATATATATATATATATATATATATATATATATATATAAGATGTAGTAGGTGGGGGAGCTCACCATCCTCTCACTGGATGTAGTGCTGCTCTCGGGTGTCTGCCCTTTCCTCTCCATCCTTCCCCTTCTCTTCTGTCTTTCTTTCCTTCATTCTTTGTCCTTCTGCCTACGGGTGACTTTACACTCCCTCTTCTGTCTTTCTTTCCTTCATTCTTTGTCCTTCTGCCTACGGGTGACTTTACACTCCCTCTTCTGTCTTTCTTTCCTTCATTCTTTCCACTTCCTTCAGCCTGTGGGTGACTCTACATTGAGTAACAAGCCAAATGGTTTCCTGTGCACCAGGTAACCATTTACTTCTCTGTGTGGTAACCATATAACCAAATTTTGGCGCCTGGTGGTTTAGTGGGTAATCATTGCGCTCCAATCGGATTGAGCCGGTGAAGGTTTATATCTAAGGAATGGTTGGGGTTCATTGCTCATGTAATGCCACTCAGGGATGAGTGAGGCTGGTCATTCTCATCTTAAATGTCTGGACCAACTTCCTAGCCCCGGGCTCCTACGCTCCTCGTTGGGCAATGTAGGATTGGATGATGGATGGATGGATATATATATATATATATATATATATATATATATATATATATATATATATATATATATATATATATATATATATATATGACAGAGGCACTGTGCACACCATAAAGCAATAATCCCTTTTATTTTCTTTTTGGCGGTGAAGGGAATCCAACAAAATGTTTTCATCATTGGAGCGGAATTCATCATTTTGGGAAATAAAGCGAATTTATTTATTAAATTTCAATTGGGATTCACCATAAAAGATCTCGGGCAGGAAATATGGATAGAGGAGCATAGCAAATTATCAACCCCTTCACTACCCTGACATTAGTTTTATTATACTCCGCCAAGGAGGTTATGTTTTCACCCCTGTCCGTTTGTTTGTTTGTTGGTTGGTTGGTTTGTGAGCAAGATTACACAAATAACTACTGCAC
This sequence comes from Coenobita brevimanus, assembly GCF_032717465.1. NCBI lineage: Eukaryota > Metazoa > Arthropoda > Malacostraca > Decapoda > Coenobitidae > Coenobita > Coenobita brevimanus. The sequence goes on from NC_136954.1 coordinate 9,651,913, forward strand.
TAATTTCCACGAAACATGGTAGAAGAATGGGCCTTGGCCCAGAATAGACTCCATTAAATTTTGGTGCGGATCTGGATATAAGTGTGGGTCCAGGAATTATTTTTTCACTTTAACATTACCAGATAGGGCGTTTTTCGATGTTTTCGTAAATTTTTCAGTGAATATTGCATGGATCTTGATGAAAAAAAATCAGACTTATTTAGGATGTTGGTATCTACGAATGTGTACAGTTTGGCGCGGATCCATATAAAATTCCGGATCTAGCGGATTTAAATATGCTTTTATAGGGAGGTAGTTTTTTCCTGCTGTCTTACAGTAACAAATAGGTCTTGAGTGAATTAAAAGGAACTGCATGTGAGGCCTTGGGGGAGGTATGCGCTCTACTGAGTGCCATTCTAGTTCATTTATTTATTTTTTTTGTTCAGCAATACACTTTGACGTCATATATTACTTTATTCAGCCTTGCAACAGACGATTATATTCAGTTTAAAAAATAATCCGATTAGAGGGGCCCTATATAACCTCCACTGACCACTTCGGTACGAAAGGCCTTTAATAAGCAAATTAAGATCGCCCAGAGTTAAAACACACACACACACACACACACACACACACACACACACACACACACACACACACACACATCCTACTACTGTATTGAAAGGATTGCTTCTCTGTTAGGAATCAGTGAAAAAGAAAGTCAACAAATATCGCTATAAAAATTGACTGTACGCAGTGACTTAAAAAAAAAAAAATTCTCTCTCTCTCTCTCTCTCTCTCTCTCTCTCTCTCTCTCTCTCTCTCTCACTAACCAGCGAAACCGTGGATATGATTCTCAAATTTACTTACGATCGATCCCTTGTCTTAAATTGGATTCATTTTCATAGGAAGTACAAGAGATGTAAAATTTCTTCATTCTCCTGTCCTTACCCCTCCTGCATGAAACAAAGAAAGAATTAAGAAGAGTAAAGGGAAAATAATGTTTGATACAAATTTTCTCTTAGAACCCTTATATCTATCTATCTATCTATCTATCTATCTATCTATCTATCTATATATATATATATATATATATATATATATATATATATATATATATATATATAAAGACAGATATAGTAAGATTCTGTACACTTTTGCTCGTCCTGTAAAATACAAGTTTGAGCTGCGAGAGAAAATTCACTGTAAATGTGCCTGAGAATCCGACCCTATGACTTCTTGGCCGCTATTCTCATCGGTTAAGGAAGGTCCCTAACGCCTTTTCCAAAGCGATTTATTGTGTTTATCATACTTTGCTGTCCGATTCTGTTGCATAAATCCTTCTGAAATCGCCATACTCAGCATAAACGTACACAGTTATCTAAAGAAGCCATATCCAAAAATAACTAACTAACGGAGAGGTGATGGGGAGCCTCCATACCCGACGAGAAGACGGGTCTGCCTTATATAAAGATGCTACCCAAGAAAGCCTTCACCCCTGTGTGTGTGTGTGTGTGTGTGTGTGTGTGTGTGTGTGTGTGTGTGTGTGTGTGTGTGTGTGTGTCATCGATGTACGTTTGTTTTACATACACAGTGATGACGTGCAGCAAAATTTTAAAGCTTCTCCATATCAGTTTGCTGTCGCTCTGTATTCCCCTTTCTTACTTTCAAATATACTTTTTAGCGAATATTATTTTGTTTACTGTGTCAGTTACCATATTCTGTTTTATTCATCTAAGGTATATTTTATTTCGTATTAGCCTGATTTCACATTTTTGTTTCTTAGATTTCTTTTGGCTGAACATAATTTCTTTCCCTAAGTTTCGTTTTCTGGAATATACTTCTTTTCAGATTTTCTTCCTTTTTGTCAGTTTGATATATTTCCCTATTTTTGAGTGCGACAGTCAAATTGTAAGTATATTAATTAACCCTAATGATCATATGCATCCCACAAATGGCCATATAAGATTGGGGTGCTGGCTTCCCTTTGACGAGTTTTAGCATACAATTGTAATTGTGTTCCGTTTTAGTGATGATGAGGATTTCCAGGCCTTTCAACATGGTTACAGGACATTAATCGATTTACTATTAAGCCGAGAAGGGGAGGATGTGGCGGCGTATCGGTTATTAACGGAAATTTTGCACGTTATGATGAGAAAACCTGTCTAACCTTTCTGTACCCTTGCGGACTGCGCTCTGTAATATGGAATATTGTTGATGGCGGTGGACAATTACTTGTGTTCCTGAAATTAGAGTAAAAGATATTAGAGTCTTGTTAACATCCTACTCTCTCACTCCTCTAATGACAAGACTGCTTTAAACTACTGTTGCCACTAAAATTTCCGTTCCTCTTCCTGGTGTAACTCTTAAAAAATATTTTAGTTTGGGTAAAGGTTCATATCGTCTCAACAATCTATGTGGTTAGTTTATGAGTTTTAGCCAGGTGTAGTTTGAAGTACGGTAATTAACATAACGAGCTACAGAAGGCTACATGAGGAACGGAACTTTTGAGGCAACAGTACATAGCAGTCATAACAAACTGGTGTTGTTTACGAGCTCCAACCCAGACAAAAGCATCAGCCTGTAAAATCTAAGCCAAATTTGAACTTGTTTTGACATCAGACAGGTTCACAGAGAAACAATTTTGCCGGGTCAGCTGGTGGGCTGTTTGTTTTACATATCTCTGTGAATCTGATAAAAATGCCATTGTGCCTCGCATGTTTATTGAAATCTAAATTAATGAGGCTTTATTGAGGACATTAATAACAGCCGTGCAATATTACGCCACCGATATTTAATTTTTTTTTCTTTCCGGTATAGTCCAAATGTCATGCACTGGTTCCCCCCCATTCTCTCTCTCTCTGTCTCTCACACACACACACACACACACACACACACACACACACACACACACACACACACACACACACACACACACACACACACACACACACACACACACACACACACACACACACACACATTAAAAGGTTATTTATTTGAAGGTACAGAAGCCACTCAGTGGAAATAATTAGGCGGCTGAATTTATGAACACAGAAGCTGACAAATTTGTAAGTATGAAGAAGTATTAGTAAGCAAAATATAAGTACCAAGAATAGTGAAGCAGGTAAACAAAATGCAAACAAAAAGTATATATCAAATTTTATCCCTTAACTATGATATAAACTTCATATTTATTTGTCACCAGAAGATCTGAAAACAGGAGAGGTTAAATATAGCCTTCATTAACCCTTTGACTTCCAGAGACTCTGAAATTACCAAAAATCGTCTGGAGATGAAAATAAAGTACTACAGGTCATCGTAGTGAAGTAATTAACCTGCACCTGTGGAAACACTTGCAAATCACGAGGCACCTTAACCCCTTTAGTCCCAGGCCATATTTTTCGCTGTAATATTAGTACCGTCAGACGATTTTACTCAGCTTGGGGCAGACTTTTCGAACTGGAGGGATTAGATGAAGCCTTTTTTAATTTTTTTGGTATTACGCGTCAGCTGGATGAAATCGTCTGGCTACAGCGACAATAACTAGAATATAAAAGTAGGACATCGTAGTGAAATCCCTTGAATGCGGTGACGATTATTTTTTTTTCGTCTGTGATGAAGGCCTCTCGTACTGAAGGGGTTACTGAGGGCAATATCTGACTTCAAGGCTCGCTTTTTCGTCGGTTAACAAAGCTCCCTAATACCCCCTCCTCAGCAATTGGTTTTTGGATATGGATGGTAAATTATGCAGAGTATGACAATATTTGAAGGATTTATGTTCACAGAAAGGGAACAGTAAGATGCAATTAAAATAAATCGCTTTGGAAAAGGAGCTAGGGACCCACGATAATCAAAGAGAATACGGGCCCTAATGTTCGAAGTCTATCTAATGTCAAGTAAAACACTCCAGAAATGACAAGAAAATATGATGAAGGTACGTGGTCATAGTGAAAGTATTAACATTACTACAAAATACATGGCATATCCTTCAACCAGGGAACAAAAGTCTGTTTACATATTCATAACCGATGCCTATTTTTCTCACGTAATTGTAATATGGACTGATATTATTTTACTTTTGATATTCCTCCACACTTTTTTTTTTGTGTGTGTGTTGGTACTATTGATGGTGTAGTGGTGTGGTAAATGGAGAAGGGAGGAGAAGGAGGGGGTGGGGGATTGAGGACGGGAGAAGGGGAAGAGGAGGAAGAGGAAGGAGGAAGGATAAAGGAGGTAGAGGAAGGAAGGGGGAGAGCAATGAAAGCAGTATGTGAAAAAGGTGGGAGGAGAGAGTGAGGTTTCAGTGCAAAGAAGGGAAGAGACATGAGGGGAAGGAGATGAGGGAGGAGACAGGAAGATGGAGGGAGGATGAGGAGAACGAAGTGGAGACTGGGAAAGAGAAGGATGAGAGGGAACAGGAGGAGGAGAGAGAGTGGAGGAGAGGGGGGGTGAAGCGGGAGAGAAGGGGAAAGAACAAGGGGAGATGAGAAAGGAGGGAGAACAGGGTGATAGATAGGGAAGGACGGTAGGAGAGAGAGGAGGGGACAGGCATTGGGAAGTGAGGGAGAGGAATGGTGAGGTAGGAAGGGAAAGTGTGCTGACTGGTCGAGAGGGAGAATAGATTGGAGATTAAGGGAAAGAAAAAGAGAAGAAAGTAAGGGTAGGAAAAAGGGAGGGGAGAGAAGGTAGCGAGGAGGATGTTTTCTTTGTTTTGTTTTTATCTGAGGAAGAAGGAACCAAAGGCAATGAGCCCGCAAAACTGTTCCTTCCAAGAGAAAAACAAAATACAAGAGAGAGCCAAATTCAAGATCCATTCATTTCGAGATGCCTGGACACACTGCGTTTGAAAGACTGGAGATCATAGGAAGCAGGAAATACAGACAGAGTGAGACAGTTCCAGAGTTGACCTGTTGCATAAATGAAGGACTGGGAGTAACGGTTAACTCTTGCATTAGAGGGTTGGACAGAAAAGGGGTGAGAGTTTGTTGCTAGACGGGTGCTACGCGCCCGTCGTAGAAGTGGAGGAATGCATGCAGACAGTTCAGAGGAACAGTGACCATTGAAGTAGCGATAGAAAAGAGATAAAGATGCAACATTGCGGTGAAGAGACAGAGGTTGAAGGGAGTCAGTAAGAGGGGGAGAGTTAATGAGACGAAAAGCCTTTGACTCCACCCTATTGAGAAGAGCTGTATGTGGGGAGCCTCCCAACACATGAGAGTTGTACTCCACACAGGGGCGGATAAAACCCCTGTAAAGAGTCAACAATTGTGCAGGGGCAAAGCAGGAATGGAGTCGGCTTAGCACACCCAATCGCTTGGAAGCATATTTTACAAGAGATGTAATATGATCTTTCCAAGACAAGTCCCGAGCAAATGAAACCCCAAGCATGTTCAACGATGATGCAGGATTAAGTTGAGTATTATTAAACATAAGTGAGTATATCTGTGGAAGATTTTGTCGGGTTGATAGGTGCAAAAACTGAGTCTTTGATGCATTAAAAACAAGCAGATTATTTTTACCCCAGTCAGAGATACGAGCCAAGTCAGACATTAGGTGTGCCATAGCCTCATCCCTTGCCTGTTGAAGTAACCGCTGAGATGGACTTTGTGGGAATCGAATGGAAAGGTGAAGGGTGGAGTCATCAGCGTATGAGTGGATAGGGTTAGATGTACAGCTTCGAAGGTCATTGATGAATAAAAGGAAAAGAGTTGATGATAGGACAGAGCCCTGAGGAACACCACTGTTAATAAATCTAGGAGAAGAACGATGGCCATCTACAACAGCGGCTATAGAACGACCAGAAAGGAAGCTAGAGATGAAGGCACAGATAGAAGGATAGAAACCGTAAGAGGGCAGTTTGGAAATTAAAGATTTATGCCAGACTCGATCGAAAGCCTTTGAGATGCCAAGTGCAATGGCAAAGCTTTCGCCAAACTCCCGAAAGGAGGATGACCAGGAGTGTGAGAGGTAGGTGAGAAGATCGCCGGTGGAGCGTCCGTGACGGAACCCATACTGACGATCAGAAAGAAGGTTGTGATAGGAAAGATGCTTTAAAATTTTTCTATTAAGAATAGACTCAAAAACTTTTGAGATACAGGATGTTAAAGCAATTGGACGATAGTTAGAGGGTTGGGAATGGTCACTCTTCTTTGGGACTGGCTGAATGAGAGCAAACTTCCAGCAAGAAGGAAAGGTACAAGTTGACAGACAAAGGCGAAAGAGTTTGCCTAGGCAGGGTGTAAGCACAGAAGCACAGTTCTTGAGAACAACAGGAGGGACTCCATCAGGCCCATATGCCTTATTAGTACTGAGGCCAGCAATGGCAGAAAATACATCAGCTGACGAAATTTTAATGTTAGCCATGGGGAAGTCAGAGGGGGGAAGTGATGGAGAAACAGCACCGGAATCGTCTAAGGTGGAATTGGAGGAGAAAGTCTGAGCGAAGAGATCTGCTTTATCAGTAGAAGAAATAGCTACAAAGCCATCAGAGTAGAAAAGAGGAGGGAAGGATGATGAGGTAAAGTTGTTAGAAAGGTTTTTGGCAAGGTGCCAGAAGGAGCGGGAAGAGTTCGAGGTAGAGAGTTGAGAGCATTATGTACGTTGGAAATTATTTTTAGCAGAGCGAAGAACAGACTTAGCACGATGCCGGGCAGAAATGAATAAAAGACGTGATTCAGGGGTGGGTTGGCTCCGGTACCTTTTATAGGCCCTCTCCTTGTTACGGACAGCATTAGAACAAGCGTGATTAGTCAAAGGATATGAGAAAGGAAGCTTCAGAAAAAGGGAATGGAAGAAAGAGGAGAGAGGAGAAAGCATATTTGGAAAGAGAGGAGGAGGGAGAGAAAGGAGTTACATGGAGTTAATGATAGTTACATAAACAGCCACACAAACCATATGGTACCAGCGAGGTGGTCCGTCTTTAAAAGGTAATGCGTAACCTAAGTCACAGGATTATAAGAAAAGGATAGTACAGCACTAGGCTTTCTCCCGCTCTCTCACCCCCCCCTCCCCCAGCAATACATCGTGCAGGAAAAAGACAGAAATAGCACCTTATAGGACTAATAAACATGAAGGAAGTTTCAAAGGATATGAAACTCCAAAATATACATGTTCTCTCTGCATATATTATTTTTTTTATTTAATTAATGAGGAAACAAGGAAACGCGAACCCTCCTAGTATGGCTCCGTGTTCCTGTGATATGCTACGTACTGTCCCAAGTACAAGGCTGGACAACCAATCCTACCGCCTCTGAGGATGGTCCAGGAGGAGTCCCCTACTTGACACCCAAATTTTCCTTAGCCAACGCCGATAGCTGGCAAACAAATATCTAGCTTTCTTTTGAACGTATTTGTGGTTGTGCTGTCCGTATCACTTTCCGGGAGCCTGTTACGGACACTGATAATATCGTTACAGAAGAAATACTTGGTAACGTCCAGGTAAACTGTGTGTCCTGATAGATTTATGTTATGTCCACGTGTTGGCGTATCCGGGGCAACTGGGAAGAAATTATTTATGCTTTCTTTATCGAAACCCTTGAATATCCTGAAGTTCTGGATTAGATTCCCTTTCTGTCGAGTTTGAATAGAGAGTAATGGAGGGAGGAAAACAGAAAGAGAGGGGTACGGGCAAGGCACCAGGGAGAAAGGAAGGAAAGGGATGGAGAGGAGGGAGGAGTGGGGAAAGGGAAAAAGCTGAGAGAGAGAGAGAGAGAGAGAGAGAGAGAGAGAGTAGTTGCCCGTATAGACAAATCCGGACATGGTATTCTAACAGCAAAAAAAAAAAAAAAAAAAAAAAAAAGTATATATATTTTTCCATCCCGCACACGCACGTTCACCAGCTGCAAATTTCCACGTTGCTTTTGGTGTGAATGTATGAATCAGGGACTTTGTGGTGTGATTACGCAGTTTATTAATTATTTCAGTCGCGGGTGAATGCACAGTTTTCTATGCTTGCTTGTTGGTAGTTTTCGTGTGTGTGTGTGTGTGTGTGTGTGTGTGTGTGTGGATCCAACCCAGACGATGACGACGACGACGATGATGATGATATCCAGTCTACCACACCATGATAGCCACTTTTTCCACGAGACTGAACAGACTTTGTAGCGGTGTCCATGTGGCGTCTGGGAATAGCGTGTTCAGTCATGGCTGGGACAACTCTAGCATTTTTTCGATTATGTAAACCCATCAGGATACGTGGTTGTTCATGTGTTCCTAACTGTACAGGACTGAGATATCCTAGCCACGGGACCCTACTCCTAGTTCGGGTAATATGGAATTGGCTGTTAGTGTTGTACCATTACTTCCATTTGATCAAGTAACGGCGCTGTAAAACACGGACAAAATTAAGATTAACTGTACAGAATTTATGATGTCCAGTGAAGATGGATGGTGGTGGTGGTTATGGTGATGGAGATGGTAACTGTGATGATGATTTTGATGATGATGATGATGATGATGATGATGACAGGTGTAGTAGACATTTTGATATGATTTCCTACAAGTCGTTATGAAGTGCAATTAATTCTAAGCCTTTCATTCCTATAGTGTATTTATATTATTAGTACACGTGTTAAACGATTTTATTTTATTTAGTTAAGCAACAGTGGTTAGTGGGTTAATGGAAGCTTTGTCTAACCCCACAGATTGATAGTTTCAGTGAATGGAATTAACTGGAGATAGCAAAGATATTAACTACGTAATTGACCCGAAGGACTAGTGCGCTGTTTTTAATGTGCTTCGAGACAATAAACAAAGATATAATCACGTACCCGTGTTTATAATAATAAGAACGTAAAAAAAAGCCAACCAGGGTTTTAACGTTGGGAGAAACACTAGATGCAGTGTGAGTTCTTTACATTCCACAGTTTATAGTGAAGAGCGGAGAGCACAAGAATACTGATAACGAATGTAATAGAAACGGAAGTGTCTATTAAATGGTAAAGATAAAAAATAGACACAAATAATAGAGCCGTGTTTGTACTAAAGAGCCTAGAGCCAACGTGTGTGGCAGCGTTGAGTTAAATACTGTAAGCTGTCATATATCCATGTTTTGGTTTTGGCGTCAACAATTTTGTGGGGAGAGTTAGAGGCTGTGAACGGGATATTGGCGAAAATATAAACTTACACACACACACACACACACACACACACACACACACAGTATGTACAGTAATGGAGACTAATAGCGCCCCACTAATTACAGCGACAGTAATGCCACTTTTGCGTAACGTTCTGAAAAAGTTTGTGGCGGGGCTCGAAACATCTCATCACGGGATTTCGAAACACGTTCATCAATGTCTTGTAATTTGTCGTAATGGAGGGAATCGCTTTTTATTTTCCGCAACTCTTCCTACGTATTTGCAGATGCCTAGTATGAGTGGATATAATCTGATGGCGGAACTCTTGCCTTTTTATTTCTTTTTTTGAATTATGATGAAATGTAATCCTCCTTAGGGGTTGGAAGGATTCTCTCTCTCTCTCTCTCTCTCATATCTATCTATCTATCTGTATATCTATATATCTACAGTATATATATATATATATATATATATATATATATATATATATATATATATATATATATATATATATATATTGCCAGACGCCTCAATCCCTTACGGGGTGGCCACAAACAAATCGTCTTCACGTCGCCCTGTCCCCCACCATTTCACTGCCCTGCTCCCAACTCACACACCCCTCTGTCATATACCTCTCCACTCCATCCCTCTGTCTCATCCTCGGCCTCCCCCTCCCTCTCACCCCCTCCACCTCACTCACATACACTCTCCTCGTCAGTCTCTCACCCTCCATCCTCTCCACATGGCCAGACCACCTCAGTGTGTTCCTCGTAACGCTTTCTATTACATCCACATCCACACCACAACGCTTCTTTATATCCTCATTTGTCAGCCTGTCTCTCCATGTGACTCCACAGGCTCCTCTCAAATCTCATTTCCACTGCTCTCACTCTTGACTTGTGTCCTTCCAACAACGTCCAAGCGTCACTTCCATACGTTAGAGCTGGTATCACAATACTCTCATGTAGTAACTTTTACTTCCCTGTTTCTTATCACTGCTTTCAAGGAACCAGCAACCTTTCTTCCTTGCTGTACGCTTTCAAGCACTTCACCCTCCAAACTTTCATCCTTACTCATCACACTACCCAAGTACTTAAACGTACTCACATTTTCCAATTCCTCACCATCCAACCTCACTGTACATTCACTGACTTCACCTCTCTCAAAGACCACCACTTTACTTTTCCCTACTCACCTTTAGATTCCGTTTCTTACACACTCTCCCAAACTCATCCACCAAGCCTTGCGGCTCCCCTTTGTCTTCAGTCAACAACGCAGTATCATCTGCAAACAACAGTACAGGGATTTTTCAAACACTACCCTCTCTCACCAGGACCACTGAAACACACACACACACACACACATATATATATATATATATATATATATATATATATATATATATATATATATATATATGTATATATATATATATATATATATATATATATATATATATATATATATATAATGTGTGTGTGTGTGTGTGTGTGTGTGTGTGTGTGTAACGTAATTTTACATGTGAAATAGGTATATAAGTAAATCTGCCTTATTCTCACAATGAATTTGGACGCTCTAACATGGAATGAAAAATAAACTTCAATTCTCTCACTAGTCAGCTTGTTTCTGCTTTGGAGATATTTCGGGATGGAGGACTGACACACAGTGTTGTACATAAATAAATGGCTTTTGAAATTATATAAATGGCTTTTGAGATCATCCAACAGATCTTCATTGGTGATTGATTCTGCACAGTATACCACAATAGCATACCCCAAGTTATTGATGCAGACTTTCAGTATGAAAACCGTAAAAATAGCATGGAAGACGATGGTAGGGGCACATAATGCTGTTTATGGCTAACGATGAAGTACTACCACCTAAATTACACCCCAAAGCCCTTCACTACTTGGAAGCAACACCTTAGACAAGTAAAAGGTGTGGACACAACAAGGAAGCTTAAATGACACACTCGCTTAGCGGCTTGTAGAGACTTAACTTTATACGAAGATATTCCTTAATGCAGCATCCATTTTTATACTGGAGTTGTGAAGGAAATGGTGTAACTAGGAAAATATGAACCTCTGGTACTGGAGGAATGTGTGTGTGTGTGTGTGTGTGTGTGTGTGTGTGTGTGTGTGTGTGTGTGTGTGTGTGTGTGTGTGTGTGTGTGAGAGAGAGAGAGAGAGAGAGAGAGAGAGAGAGAGAGAGAGAGAGAGAGAATTTATCCACCTATTCATCTGGTTTCCCCCAGGTACCAGAGTCAAACCAAAAAATATAGATAGACAGATAGATAGATATAGGTAGACAGATAGATGTAGATAGACATAGATACATATAGATAGACAGATATTCGAGACAAAAATAATATAATTGTGAGAGCAACAAAAAATACGGTATATATCGAGACAATAAATATCTCGGTCTTTCTGGCGTACAGGTACCGAACCCGTCGTCTGGTCTGATGGACTACGCCACCACGATGAGACCCGAGTACCACCAGGCCATCATTGACCTCATCCACCACTACCGCTGGGATCACATCATTTACCTCTACGACTCCCATGACGGTCAGTGAGCACGTCTTCTTGTTTACCATACTAACCTCTCCCAGCATTCCGTTATCTTTGTTTTCTTTTTTCTGCTGTTTCTTCCTGCTGGTTGCCTACTGAATTATTTTACTACTGCTGCATCAAAATTTACCTGTGCTACTCCCTCGACGGTCTGTGCTTATCTTTTTAAACTAGTTTCCTCTTTCAGTCGCCTGTTTTATTTGCTGTTTCTTCACGTTTCCTGCTGAATGATTGAACTCCTACTCCATCATTTATCAGTAAGACTCCTTCCACGGTTACTGCTCTTGCCTTGCAACATTGTTTTCTTTGGCCTACCACCCGCTGTTTTTTTTATTTCCTAGTTCAGTTTTCTCTCTAGGCATTTTTCTATCCAGGCACTTTTCTAGATGCTGCTAATATGCGCTCTCTCTCTCTCTCTCTCTCACGACGGTCAGTCCTCCCACCTATTACCGTAGTTACCCATGCATTTTTTTTTCTTTTCATTTTCTTCATATATTTAAGTTGATTCTTTTTACAGAATGTTTCCCCATTTTTCACATCTTTTAATTCCACGGCCCCTACAACAATCAGGGCTTTTTCCTTTACCATGGCTTCCCCTGTTAACCTTTATTATTTTTGCTGCAGTTGTTTCTGGTTTATGATACTTTGTTTAGGTTTTATCATTTTCTTTTATACAAGGATAAGTTTCCTTTATCTTTTCGCCCATTCATTGACGTACTATTAAAATTTTCCTTAGGCCCGTATTCTCGTCGGTTAAGGAAACTCCGTAGCACCCATTTCTAAGGAGTTTGTGATTTAGTACACCTTACTGTCTTTTTCTGTGTGATATAACAAGCATCGCCATACTCAAAAGGATATTAGCCAGCCATAACCAAAAATAAACTACTGAAAAAATAGTGCTAGGGAGTCACCTTACCTGACGAGAATACTGGCCTCGCGCGAGACGTGATTAGATGCTTGTTAGGGGAGTCTTCTTGCAGGGAAGGGGTAAATGAAAGCTGTATCTCACCTCTCCAGTTCCAAGAGCCTCTCCAGAAATAAATATAATAAACTGGAGATCGCAAGAATAATATTAAAGATGTCACCGTATTGGAAAGTTAAATCAAAAAGTCTTCATCTTCTGGTGTCATGAACTTCCGGTGTCACGAATTTCTGGCGTAAAGAACTTCCGGTGTCATGAATTTCTAGCGTAAAGAACTTCCGGTGTCATGAATTTCTGGCGTAAAGAACTTCCGGTGTCATGAACTTCTGGTATAATGAACTTTCGGTGTCATGAACTTCCTGTGTACTGTACACTCTCCACCCCCTCCCACGTTGTCATTTACAGTAACTTCCTGTGTCCACTCTCTACCCCCTCCCACGTTATCATGTACAGTAACTTCCTGTGTCCACTCTCCACCCCCTCCCACTTTGTCATGTACAGTAACTTCCTGTGTCCACTCTCCACCCCCTCCCACGTTATCATGTACAGTAACTTCCTGTGTCCACTCTCCACCCCCTCCCACGTTGTCATGTACGGTAACTTCCTGTGTCCACTCTCCACCCCCTCCCACGTTATCATGTACAGTAACTTCCTGTGTCCACTCTCCACCCCCTCCCACGTTGTCATGTACAGTAACTTCCTGTGTCCACTCTCCACCCCCTCCCACGTTATCATGTACAGTAACTTCCTGTGTCCACTCTCCACCCCCTCCCACGTTGTCATGTACAGTAATTTCCTGTGTCCACTCTCCACCCCCTTCCACGGTGTCATGTAACTTCCTGTGTCCACCTCCACCCCTCCCACGGTGTCATGTAACTTCCTGTGTCCACCCTCCACCCCCTTCCACGGTGTCATGTAACTTCCTGTGTCCACCTCCACCCCCTTCCACGGTGTCATGTAACTTCCTGTGTCCACCCTCCATCCCCTTCCACGGTGTCATGTAACTTCCTGTGTCCACCTCCACCCCCTTCCACGGTGTCATGTAACTTCCTGTGTCCACCTCCACCCCCTTCCACGGTGTCATGTAACTTCCTGTGTCCACCCTCCACCCCCTTCCACGGTGTCATGTAACTTCCTGTGTCCACCCTCCACCCCCTCCCACTCGTCTCAGGTCCGGTAAACTGCGACCTTGAACCATTTAATTTCAGGCTTGAGTAAGTTTATTGGTACATGACTGAGTGTTCTCCTTCAGCCACTGTAAGATTAGGAGATGACCTCAGGTGTACAAGGTGTTCCTCGGGACATTTTTCTTTTTTTTAATCAGGTTATTTAGGGGCTGAGGGTCAGTTGAAAAGGATAATTCGACACGGGTTCAGTTATATCGGTATAAAGTTAGCTCTTCATGACGTTATGGGTTAATTATAAAGGAAACGATTTTGCCCATAAGGTCATTGGTAATTATTGTAGCTCCTTAACGGTTGAGAATTGAACCCGTGTTTTTTTTTTTTTTTTTTAATTCAAAGTCGGCCTTTGACTCCCCTCCTGAAGTTACAAAGAAATCTCATGGAACATCCTGTATATTATCGTTACTGTATTTGTTTTGTAAACCTGCGTAAGGACCTTATTCTGGGTAGCAAAGGAGAATTTAGAGCATCACTTCCTTGTTGATTTATTATACATTTAACATTATTTTATTTATATCGAGTAACCTTACAGGAGAATATTGAGGTTCACTTCCTGTAGATATTTATTTTACGTAGTGCACCTCACCACTCTTTTCTTTTATTTATATTGTGTAAATGTCGGCATAGTTTTCGTCCATAACCTTAAAAGACAATAGTAATGTGAAAATGTGCAGAGAAGATTGTTAAGGAAGATGTGTTACGAGATCTAAGTATATTTTGCGATCACTGTGTTTGTTCTGTAATCCAAAGTGCCATGAGCTCGTATTCTCTTCAGCTGAGGAAGCTCCTTGACATCTTTTCCGAAGCAATTTGTTTTGTTTATTACTCCCTCTTGTCCTCTTCTGTGTTACATAAATCCTTTCAGCATTTCCATACTCTACTTGCATAACGTACAGAACGATATTCATCAGCCGTATTAAAAAAAAAAAAAAAAAAAAAAAAAAAAACGCTAAGGAGGAGGTGTTACGGAGCTTCCTTAACCGACGAAAATACGAGCCAGGGTGTAGACTATCGTGAGGAGCTTGGAGCGAGGACAACAAAATAAGTCCTATAGTATGTTTCTTTTCATCTGGCGGAACAATGTCAACCCCACAATTTTAATACCTTGTTATATTTACATAATATTTGAAGAGCTTTATTTATGGGGTTGGAATGAGTCTCCTTGGTTATTAGCCTAATCAACCCTCCAGTCTGACTACACCTGGTCACCAACTGGACTGGAAGAGGTTATGGTTCTCTGTCTAGTTTTACCGAGGTATAGTTTACGTGGATTTTTTTCTTTCCAATGTCTAAGGCCATTTGTTTTCTGTAAGTTGAAAAATGCCATGATGATGATGATGATGATGATGGTGAATATTCTTCGTATATTTCTTCTAATGATATATATATATATATATATATATATATATATGTATATATATTAATCAGCCAGCCATACAGATTCATTTCGTCATTTCTTCCATTACGTTTCCAGTGTACATTCTTTCCTTTCGTTTTTGTTCTCGTCAGATTCGTACAGTTTTAATTTTGTACCAACGCCAAGAAACTTTTTTCATTTACTTTCAACGAGACTTAAAAACGGCTCCCGTGACGATTTCTTAGCTGAATAAAATCGTCTGGTGTTAGCTGGAATACAATACTAGAGTTCTTCACACATTGGTGGTTTATATTTCCATGTGTTATTTCCCCCCCCCCTCTCTCTCTCTCTCTCTCTCTCTCTCTCTCTCATCGGTATTATTTTGCTTCCATTTCTTTTCGTCCTCATCACTATCTTTTCTCTCTCGCAGCCCCCCTCCCCCATCTCCAGCCCCTGTCGCCTCCTTTCATTATTTTCACGTCAGAGGAGAGAGGGGCACATTTGGTACTCTCTTTTATTTTCTCCTCTTGTACATTTAGTTTTATTTTGAGCCATGTATAATGCTTGGGCTCTCTCTCTCTCTCTCTCTCTCTCTCTCACACACACACACACACACACACACACACACACACACACACACACACACACACACACACACACACACACACACACACACACACACACACACACACACACACACACACACACACACACACACTCTCTGATCCCGCATCTCAAAGCGCTATTCTCCTTTTCCGTCATCTTTCTTCTCTACTTTTCTCTTTTCCTATGCCTCCATTTCCCTATCCTACCTTTTCCTCCTTAATTTTGTCTCTTCTCTCTTATAATTCTGCTTCTTCGTACAGTTTCACACATATCTTCCTCTTTCTCTTCCTTCTCTTTCTTTCCTTTTCGTTTCTCATTCATTTCCTCTCCCCATCTCCTTTCTCATTTCCATCACCTCCAAACTTCACTTTCTCTCTCATTTCTTGTTTCTTTTTCTTTCTCACTTCTTCGATTATTCCCTCTTTTTTGTTATTCACTCGTTTCATACCTCTGTTTTTCTCCTTTCATTTCTTTTTTATTTTCTCCTTTCATTCCTTTCTCCTTTCTAATACCTTATCTCACTTTCTGTATCTTTTCTTTCTTCCTCTCTTGTCCTTCATTTTATTTTTCTCCCGTTCATTCCTTCCATTTTTTTTTTTTCTTTTCTTCCTCATCTCCAGTTCATCTCCAGCACCCCCAAGCCTCTCTCTCCCATCCCGCGCCAGGATTCGAGCCCCAAATGATGCTTTGTCATTGACCGCGGGGCACTCTAGAAATATCAGTATGTATAGAAATGACTCGCATAGTGGCCAGAAGCGGGTATTTGTGTCTGGAGCAGTACTGTATATTTGGGGGGGGGAGAGAGAGAGAGAGAGAGAGAGAGAGATTTTAGCATCGATACTTATCAGCTATATAGGGATTAATTTGATGTGTATTTAAGAGGGAGGAATGTTTGAGCTGGGGGGAGGGCAGCGAAATGGGGGGGAACAGGACGATATGGAGACGATTTGCTTGTGGCCACCCCTTACGGGATTAATGCGTCAGGCTACAAATAGATAGATGGTATTTATGTCTATTGACTCCTTCAATACGATGATGTCATTTGCCGTATCATTTCTAACTCTGGATGATTTTATTGATCTAAATAGACACTTTTAACGCTGGTAGGGAGAGATAAAACCATGATTCACCTCTTCCCAATAATATCTCTCAAAACTAAGAAAACAGTAGGAAGTCAGAGTCGCCAGTAAATAACAAACAGCGAAAACTATAGTGTTCGTTGACCCCTTCATATAATGTCTCCTTAGAACTGAAGAAAACAAAAATAAAGGAATTTCGTTTATGAAGTAAGAATATATTAAGAAAATTGCGTCTTCCTGTAGAAAGGGTTAGCTTTACTGTGTGTGTGTGTGTGTGTGTGTGTGTGTGTGTGTGTGTGTGTGTGTGTGTGTGTGTGTGTGTGTGTGTGTGTCTCTCCAAGCTAGTGTTTCTCTTTTTGCCCATTGACGTACCCATGATCTAAGTCGTACCCTGCTAGTTAGCGGCGTATCCTTAAACTTGATATTGCAAAGTGGGATGTAGACCTCTAGCTTTTTTATAATGATTTTTTGAAGTACCTGATGATAATGGAACGTGTCTGGCCTTCCTGTATGGCTGCTGACTTCGATCTGTAGTATGGGATGCAGGCTAACCATACCCAATAACCACAGGTGTTCCATAAATGACCTTCAGTAATTAGGGGTTTGCATTCCACTCAACGGTTTAAGGTTTAAGCAAAGAACTCCTATTCTTGCTATTTCCAGACGATTTTGTTAAGTTTAGGAGAGAATTTTAAGCTGCAGATGTTAGATATAGCCTTCATTAAGCTCTTCACTCTATAAAGCTGCACTAGATCGTTTGATGGCTGCCTGACACTGAAGAAAATGTACTTCTTCGGACTGAAAGTAAATTCAGGAGACAGATTTTCCCTGCTGAACGGGTTTCGTACAGCCTTCATGCAGTCTTTCAGTGTGAGATGCCTTCCCCAACTTGAATAAAATCGTCTGTAGGTAAGAAGAACAAAGGAACAAATAACATTGTCTTGAAGGCGCACACATTGTCTTGAAGGTGCAAACATTGTCTTGAAGGCGTTAACTCTTGACAACAATGACGTACTTCGTTTACCTTGTGCTGTTACTCAACTCGGTTTTCATCTGACAGAAATCGCTATCCCCTTTTGGCTTACTTTATGGCCTAGTGTAGTCACGCTTGGAGAGAAAATTTTGGCTAGTAACCAAGGAGATTCATTCCTATCCTACAGCAAAGATTCATCGAATTCCATGCAACCAACCATGACGTAGAATTCAAGTTTAGATTGTCCCATTTCCGTCATATAAACGCAAACTAAGTAGACGAATTTATTCAGCTTCATAATGCCCTCAAATAGTGAAATATCTGGAAATAGCAAAACCCAATAACAAAAGTCGTATTAGTGAAAGCATAAATTTTTTCTGTTGGGTTATCTTTTTTTTTTTTTTTTTTTTTTTCAGATAGGCATATGTTTTATCAGTTTTCCTTTTTTTATTGCTTCTCCATTTTCGAATTTCATCGGAAGAAACACTGTGAGATGATTCGGCCATGTGGAGTGAATTGAGTGAGAAACTGTCTAGGAGAATGTATGAGAGTGAGGTGGTTGGGAGAAGAAGGAGAGAAAGACCGAGAACTGTATGTGGTGCGCCCATGTAGAGATGAGGGATGAGAAACTGACTTGGAGTGTATGAGTGAGGGAGTTGGGATGAGGAGGAGGAGGAGAAGAAGAGGGAGAACAAGCTGAAGAGAGGAATTGGTAGAGTATATAGGGGAAAGTGGTGACATGAGGGAAGAGGAGTCGCTAATGAGTAGGGACATGCTTGAAGGTCTTTCTTACCGAGACCACCCTTTACAAGATGCGGCGTCAGGCAGAAGAGGTAAAATTTTCTATTCTAGAATAGAAGTTTTAAATCTCATATTTCTGTAGATAGATATTAATACATAGGTGAATGTATGGACTGATAAAAAGAGGCTGTGTAATATTTTCAGCAGTTATAAACATACAGTATATATATATATATATATATATATATATATATATATATATATATATACAGTATATAATCAGCCGTTGAATTCCACTGCAGGACCGGCCTATCCCTACCAAATCAGGGACGATACAGCCAATGTATCTCTACCCAGTGGCTTAGGCTGTCCGGTTAAGACTGTATGTAGGGTAAGAAGTGCTTGTAAGTGTAATTGTAGTGTTGTAGTGGCTTTGGATGTGCGTGTAGTCTGTGAACCAAGTGTAATCGGCCCTGCTTAAGCCGATTGGGTGCAAGCATACTAGTATGCGACACTGGTTCAACCACAGCACCCCTTATGTCCGCCAAAGTAGTAAGTGGCTCGGTGAACGCTTCCCAAAGTTTTTACAGCTCTGGTGGGAGGCGAACCCTCGTCCACCAGCATGCAAAACGCACACTCTACCATAGAAGCTCCATATATATATATATATATATATATATATATATATATATATATATATATATATATATATATATATATATATATATATATATATAATCTCATCTCACTAGCCTTTTGAGTGTCCACTGCTGGACCGGCCTATCCCGACCGAAGTGGGGACGATACAGCCAATGTATCTCTACCAAGTGGCTTAGGCTGTCTAGTAGAGATTGTATATAGGATGAGAAGTGCTTGTATGTGTAACTGAAGTGTTGGAGTGGCTTTGGATGTGTGTGTAGTCTGTGAACCAAGTGTAATCGGCCCGCGCAAGCCAGCTGGGTGCAAACATACCTTAGTATGCGACACTGGTTCAACCACAGCACTCCTTGTGTCCGCCAATGCAGTACGTGGCCTGAAGAACGCTCCCAAAGTTTATTACCCTGGTGGGGCGCGAACCCTCATTCTTCAGTGTACGAAAATGCACACTTTACCACTGAGGCTCCGTAGATATATATATATATATATATATATATATATATATATATATATATATATATATATATATATAATTCATTCGTCATCCAATCCTACGTTTCCCCATGAGGAGCGTAGGAACCCCGGGTTAGGCAAGTTGGTCCTGGCATTTAAGATGAGAGTGACCAGCCTCACTCATCCCTGAGTGGCATTACGTGGGCAGTGAACCACAACCACTCTTTGGATATAAACCTTCACCGGCTTAATCCGATTGGAGCTCTGTAATTACCCACTAAACCATCAGGCGCCAAAATTTGGTTATGTGGTTACCACCCAGCGTAGTAAGTGGTTTCTGGTATACAGGAAACCATTTGGCTTGTCACTCAGTGTAGAGTCACCCACAGGCAGAAGGAAGCGGAATGAATGAGGGAAAGAAAGACAGAAGAGGGAGTGTAAAGTCAAGTCACCCGTAGGTAGAAGGACGAAGAAAGAATGAAGGAAAGAAAGACAGAAGAGGATGGAAGAAAAGAAGGATGGAGGAGAGGAAAGGGCAGACACCCGAGAGCAGCACTACATCGAGTGAGTGGATACATATATATATATATGGGTATGTTATGATGTGGCAGGGGTAAACCAGTTCTGCTGTCGGGCCCTGCTGCGGATGTCACTGATTGCATTGCGCAGTTGACCCTTGTGCGGTGTGGTGCGGTGAGGATCTGTCCGTTCTCCCCTTTGGGGCTAAGATGTGAATGAATGTGTTTAAATGGATGAGTAAATGGAGAGTGTGTCGTCCTGTCTCGGCTACCTCCCTTTCCTTGGGGGAAGCAGCCTAGGTATATATATATATATATATATATATATATATATATATATATATATATATATATATATATATATATATATATATATATATATACATACATATACACACACACATAGAAGAGAGAGAAAGAGAGAGAGAGAGAGAGAGAGAGAGAGAGAGAATGAAGCCATACCCCCAGCTGGATTTCAAGGGAAAAATATTAACCCAGAACAAAGGACAATACCAATTCCCTCTCTCCACTTTCCTTCATCTCCCTCTTCCCCCTCCGTTTCCCTCTTCCTCCCTCCGTCTCCCCTATCCCTCCGTCTCCCTCCCTTTCTTTGTCTCCCCCTCCCACCTTCTCACCCTCTCTCATTCTCACCCTTCCTTCTCTTTCTTTCTCAATACGATACATGCAGCCATTTTTTTATTTTTATTTTTCACTGATCCTTATCTTCATTTTTTTTTTGTTCCATTCTTCTGGTTTTCTTGCTTTTTTTCTCTTTTCCAGACAAGTATCTTCCTCTTTTTATTGACATTATTGTGTTTCACATATTCCTTTTATCATCTTTTTATTCTGCTTTTCTCTCACTCTCAATTTATCTTACTCCTTTCCATCCTCAACCCACTCTCTCTCTCTCTCTCTCTCTCTCTAAATATTCACTAAGTATGTTCGTTAAATATTTACAATGTCACCATTTTCTTGACATTCCCACGACCATCCACTCAAGTGCCGTAGCTCTCTCTTCCTTTCCCACTCCGTCTCTCTCTCTCACTCTCTCCCATTTCTTCCTGTTGCCTCAAGTTCCATATATTGTTGTTATTACTGTTGCCCCACTATGCCCCAGGCAGATCTGGACGTGAGCCCGGTGGACTGCAGGCTGAAGATGCCCATCTCCTGCACTCCACCCTCTTACTTTCAGAGGATAGGGAGGGAACTGAGGAACGTGTGTATAACCAGACAGCGTGGCCTTCCGGTTATATCTGTGTCACCACGTGAAGGCTTTCCGCAGCACTCAACTACATATAAAAATAAAACTAAATACTGTGAGAAGCCGTCGTCGGAACTTGTAGAAGGCATGAACGTAATTCTTTACAACTGGAGCAGAATCTGTGTGTCCTTCCAATTATACCAACTGTGTGTGTGTGTGTGTGTGTGTGTGTGTGTGTGTGTGTCAGAGGGTGTAGGTCTGCGTACGCTCGAAGTTCACCACTACGCTCTTTTTTAATCTGACTTGGCCTAAAATTCTCTCTCCCGGTCCAATGCTGAAATGTAACAATAGATTAACGCCAGAATGCGATACTAATCACGAGGCGCTATGGAAAAAAACGTAGAGTGGTAGCATTATTTAAGCCACTGGTACATGAAATAAGCTAGAAAAGGATGAAATTCTTGGCCAAGTTAAGGTGAAAATCGTAACGATTTCGTTGTTGGGTGGTCGGACTGGATGGGTGTGGATGAGGGAGGGAAGCAGAGAAGAGTGTGGTGGTGCATGGGAGTGAGGATGGGACTGGGAGAAGGGGAGTTACAGAAATGAGAGAGGAAGGAGGAAGAGAAGGTAGGTTAGGAAAGGGATAAGCAGGAGAGAGGGGTGGGAAAGGAAAGAGGGATTGGAGGGACGGACTCAGAGAGGGGTGAGGATGGGCGCGGGAGATGGGAGGATGGGGAGGGAGTAGGGAGGGAAAAGTGGGATAAGGAGAGGAAGACGGGAGGGAGAGAAGTAAAGAGGGTTGGGCGTGGGTGGAAGAGAGGAAAAGTGGGAAGAGGGGATTGAGGAAGAGGAGAGAAGTGGTTGGGAAAGAACAGAGGGATACAGAAAAGAAAGGAGGTAGAGAAGTAGAGGGATTGGGATGGGTGGAGGAGAGAATAGCGGGGAGGGAGGTAGTAGGAGAGAAGTGTAGGAAGGTTAGTAGAGAGGGATGGGGAGGGAAAGAAGAGTGGGGTGGGGAATATAATAGTCTTGGGGGATCTTGCTACATCTAAACGATCTTATTATGCTAAGGACACATCTCTGGCAGTGAAGTAGTTGGACGGTCTCCTTTGACACACATAATACAGTGATCTTTGCACATCATTGGCGTTTCAGTCAGACGGTTATATCTACCTTGGCTATACCTTTCGCAATTAGGGGGTAAAAATCTTCCTTACCCCTTCATTAGAGGAACATTTTTCTCTTTGATTCGTAACACCGTCGGGATATTATATTTAGATTTTGGAAGCGTGGTAATTTTTTCTTTTATTATTGGTACCATCAATAATGGTTAGATTTTAGAAAAAGAAAGCTTTTTTTCTCATTTTAATCTTTATCACAAGGTTAATGTATTTTTATTTCTGGAATTATTTTCTTTAATTTTGCTACCGGTAGATTTTCTACATTCTTGTAATAAACGGTGTCAGTTACTTCTTTATTCGCGGTTCCACTACTCGAATGTATTTACCTTGTAAAAAACAGGGTTAGAATTGCATTTTTTTTATTTTTTTTTATTAAAACAAGATCATTCCATTTAGCTCCTGGATCTCGTGTTGAAGGTTTAAGATTCTTCCATCTAAGTCAATAATATGGACACGGACAGATGAAGCCCGTCAGGGGATTAAATATAGCTCTGACTAGAAATTAGAATATATTGGAAAAAAAAAAAAATACTGTGCTTAGCGCTTTTAAGTGCGATGACTTTTTTATGCGATCTTCGTAGTTATTCAACGATTTTACATTAGTTTTTTTTTTTTTTTTTTTTTTTGTCTAAACAGTTTTCTTCAGCGATTTTTGTGTATCCTTTATAGAGTTAAGACAATATTTATTCCTTGGAGCTCGAAAAGTCTACCCTTACTTAAATGTAATGGCTTGGTAGCAGGAAAATAAACTTAATAATATGTCACTGGACTGAAGAGGTTGAGTGTTTCCGTACTGTAAAATGTTGACAAATTATGTGCAGAGAGAGAGAGAGAGAGAGAGAGAGAGAGAGCATGAATGGCTATGAGAAATAATAGAGAGACGCAGGCAAATAGTGGTGGTGGGCTGGCGATAACGGGGCCAGAGAGCGCTGTGATTGGTGGATCCGAAGCACCTAATCTTCTCAATCACAGCCGTATATTTTCCATTTATTTCTTCGTCATCACACATTACCACGGCAAATACACGTTTGGCATGTTGTATGTGCAATATTGTTGCCGATTGCGATATCATGAGCCTTTGCATAGCCATATTTTTGGAAAGTAATGTCAGAGTTTAAACTCATTTGATTTCTTGCATTCGCCACTTCACTTAGCGAGACTGCTCAGAGTCACAGCT
The DNA here is from genome assembly GCF_032717465.1 of Coenobita brevimanus. Lineage (NCBI taxonomy): Eukaryota > Metazoa > Arthropoda > Malacostraca > Decapoda > Coenobitidae > Coenobita > Coenobita brevimanus. The sequence goes on from NC_136954.1 coordinate 9,675,594, forward strand.
TTTCGCATTTATCTTTTGTCTTACAGTTCCAAAATTAATGTATATTACGTAGATTCTCAGTATTATTTTAGTGCTGCTAGTGAAGGAAACATCATTTAACTTTTGTAGTCAAAAATAACGAATAGAAAATCGCATTTGGTAACTCGCATTTCGTTTCCTCCGAGCCTTCCCTCACTTCACACCTATCGACTCGCATTAATCTGGTATTTGCCATATATTTCCACGATTATTAAATACATGGTAGGTTGTTTGAACTGTCTCATTGTTAATAATACAGTGAGCCTTCGCACAGGTCTACAAAATAAGAGAATGTTGTAATGTTTAACTCGTGTGATTACCCATGATTCCTTGCCCTCCCCATCTCCCCGTCCAACAGGGTTGCCATTCGTACTATAATTACGTACATGTACGTTAAACTGCTGCTGGTACGATGTATGCCACCTACTCGTATCGTACGTTTTGTACGATAATAGTTTTATGACTTTTAATTTTTAAAAATGATAATTAAAAGAGCCTTTTCATCGACTAAATCTTTTCCATAGATAGTATGTTATCAGTAAAATGAGGAGTCGTAATTTTCTTTAGTGCACGTAGGATAATTGTGTAGTAGTAGTAGTAGTTGTTCCCTAGTCAGTCTGGCCGAACAGCCCCGAGTCCCTTAGGAAGGCCATGGCCGAGACCGGGCTTTCCCACAGAGCTCTCAAAGAGTGTATGTTGTGTTGTTGGCGTAGGTGATTGTGTGCAATGCAGTCTTCCATAATGTGCTTAATAGTATGGGGTGCTGTGTTGCATCCTGGACAGGCATCAGCGACGGAGTCATCCAGCCTCTTCTGGTACTTTAAGAGGGCTGGATAGTGCCCACATCTCAGCCTGGCCAGGTGGACCCTGTCCTCACGAGGAAGATAGGATTCAGAAGGGTGGATGTCAGGAGGCCGTGCATGCAGCTGTGCGTTGTCTTTAAGTGACTGAATGGAGCGGCGAGTGATCTGAGTGTGGATATGCTTCTGGAAGCTGGTCTGAGGTGGGCGAGGGGGGAGAGATGACAGTATTTGTGTATGGTATCGTGTGCTGGGTGTTGTTTTGATGTTCCTTGGTGTGGGTGGATGTGCTGCCATGTACTGTAGTGGATGTTGTGGGTTTGTGGAGGCTGCAGCAAGAAACTGGGTGCCTCTCATGTCTAGGTGATCCTTGACTTTGAGGCCTTTGGTTTCTTGATGTAGGTGGTCTGTGGGTGTAGTAGCTGTGCAGCCTGTGATTATTTTTAGGGCCTTGTTCTGTATGGTCTGTAGAGTGTTGTAGTGTGTTTTGGTGAGGTTAGAAGCCCAGGCAGGACTTGCATAATTCATCACTGAACGTATGTATTGTTTGTATACCGTGGTGGTGGTTTCTTTGTTGTGTCCGAATGTTGTATGGGCAAGTGACCTCAAAGCATTGAGTCTTGGTGTTATTTTATTTTTAATGTTTGTGATGTGTTGTTTAAATGACATTGATGTATTGTATGTTACACCAAGGATTTTGTGTGTGTGTGTGTGTGTGTGTGTGTGTGTGTGTGTGTGTGTGTGTGGTAGGGGAGTGTTGTTTATGGTGAGGTGTGGGATGTGACTGTGTTCTGCTGTCCAGTTTGTGAGAAGAGTCACTGTAGATTTGGCTGGGGCTATTTTGAGACTGTTTATGGTGAACCATTCGTGTAGTGTGTTGAGGTAAGGTTGAATGATGTGTGCAGCTGTGTTTGCATTTTGGTGTGTACATGTAAGTGTTATATCTTCTGCATAGGAAGCTATGTGTATCTGTGGTGTGTGGGGTGTGGGTACGTCGTGCATGTATAGATTAAAGAGTGTAGGGGACAAAATAGATCCTTGGAGGACGCCGTTTGTGAAGTTTCTGATGTTAGAAGACTGACCGGCAAATGTTACGTGTGCACATGTGCCTGCTAAGTAGTTTGCCAGCCATCTTTATGTGTTGTTGTGCATGTTTGTGTTGAGTATTTTGTTTGTGAGGTTGTGGCGGGGGATTGCATCAAAAGCTTTGCTAATGTCTAGTGTGACTAGGAGTGTTCTGCGTGGTGGCCTAGCTGAATTCATGCCATCGAAAACTCTCCGTGTAAGGTCTGTAAGAAGGGTGCTTGTGGAGTGTAGTGGCCTAAAGCCATGTTGTGACTGGGCTAGGGGAATGTGAGGTGTGACTAGTTGTAGTATCAGTCGTTCAGTGAGTTTAGAGGGGGTGCAGAGGAGTGTGATGGGGCAATGTGAGGAGGGTAACGTGGTGTCTTTGTTGGGTTTAGGGATAGTGATGATATTGCCATGCTTCCAGATGTTGGGTATTATGTTGTGTGAGTAGCTGTAGTTTGATATGTTGGTGAGTGCTTGTATGCCTTGTGGTCCAAGGTGTTTAAGGTGAATGTTGCTTATGTTGTCTGGTCCACAGGCAGATGAGTGCTTGAGGTTGTTAATAATGTGCTTTGTCTGGTTGTAAGTGAAAGGTGCGTGGTCTGGGTCTGTGGGGAACTGTCTCTTACATCTGATGATACGCCGGTCTTTGGGATAGGGGGTTAAATGGCTGACTTGTGAAAAGTGATTGATGAAAGTGTTTGCTTGTTGTTTGTTTGAGGGTATGGTGTCTGTTGTTGTGCTGGCAGCGTGTGATTGTGTGGTGTTGCTGTTGGAAAGTGTGATGCTGTTTAGTGTTTTGTAGAGTTTGCTGATGTTTGTTTTGTGGTCAAGTGTTTGGAGGTAACTTTTCCAGTTTAGTGTTTGCTGTTCTGATATTTTACTGTTTATCTGAGTGTTGAGTTCTTGTACAGTATTTGTTGTATGGTGTCTTGTGTATGGGGTGTTGGGGAGTGTCGCAGTGTGTCCCGTTGTCTGATGAGGCCTTGAATTTCTGGTGTGAAGTTGGGGTTGTGTCTGTTTCTGTTGCCTCTAGGGATGTGTTTTTTGTCTGCATTTTGTATGATTGTATTGAAAGTGTGCACAGCGGTGTTGATGTTTGTGATGGGCGTACTGTTTAGTGTTTCGAAATGTTGTTCTGTTTCAGTTACAAAGGCCTCCCAGTTGCCTCTCTTATAATTAGTGTATGTGTGTTTGTGGCCAGCTGGGGTGATTCTGGTTTTGGTAGTGATGATGATTGGGAGGTGATCAGAACCTAGGGTTTTGACCACTCTCCATGATGTAGTGGGAGCGAGGTTTGGGGTGCAGAAGGTGATGTCTAGAGATGATGGGAGGAAGAGGGCTTGGTGTGGGATATGGGTATGGTGGTCTAGACTGTTTAGTATGAAAAGATGATCTGTCTGGGATTGTAGTACCATCCCTCTGTCTGTGTCAGGGTTGTTGACATGCCAGGCCAACGACTTGGGGTTGAATCACCACCCAGGATGATGTTGGGTATGTTAGTGATGTGGTGTATCTGTGGAGAGTAATTGTTTGGGACAGTGGGGGACGACTGGGGGGGAATGTATGTGTTAGCAATTGTTATATGTGATTTGTTACCAGTGCGTATTTTAATTGATTGTATTTCTGTTGTGGTGTCATGTTGGGGGAGAAGTGACTGTGTGTGTGCACTGGTATCTGCAAAGTTGATGGATTTGTGTACCAGGGTAATGAGTCCACCGTCAACGCCGTCGGCCCGGTCTTGTCGAATGGTGGTGAAGTTATGAAATGTCGGTGTTTTCTGTGCTCTGTATAGTTTTGTTTCTTGTAAGATGGCAATGTGTATGTTCTGTTGTTTGATGAATTGTGTGAGTTCATGTATTTTGGTGTTTATGCCATCTATGTTTAACTGATGGATGTTTATGTTGTGTGTGCGATGTGTGTCGGCTGCTGCAGCACGGGGGGGAGGTGGTGTGGGTGGAGGGGAAGGGGTAGGGGGAGGTTGTGATCGAGGTAAGGGTTGAGGTAGATTAGGATGGGCTGGAATGGGAGGAGTTGGGGGACTGGATGGTGTGGGAAGGGTCAGTGGGTTTGGCTGTGGAGGTGTGAAGGAAGTAGGAGTAGGATTGGAAGGGGGGTTGATGGGTGGGGGGAAGGAGCATAAGGAGCAGGTCCAGGTGTTTGTATAATGTTTCCTGGGTGCAAATGTTGTGCAGGTGTAATGGGTCCAGTCCTTGCAGGAGTTGCATTGAACTGAACCCTTTGTCTGTCGGCTCGACGTGATAGGTTTTGAGCATGTTGGACATATGTATTTGTTGGTGGGTCCTGGATTGCTCTCAATGTCCCCGGCTAGAAGAAGTCGTCGAGAAATGACAGCCGGGGAGTCATTTCTCAGTGTAGAAAAAACGGTGTTGTTGTGTGTGTTGTGTTGGGAGATGTGGTACTTGCCCGGGCGACCGAAGCCACTCCCAGGTACTCGAGCCCCGCGAGGGGCCAGGGGGGTTTTGCGGTGGTTTGGCACTCATGCTGTCCTCCTCTTCTCTTCGACAGCCTCTGGGGGGTAGACCCACGGCGAAGACGCCACCACTCGAGGTCCAGGGTAATTGTGTCATGAGATAGCTAGGCTTGTTGTACTGTACGAAATGTACAACACATTTCGAGTTACGTTGAGGTTGAACGTTACGGTTTGATATTTGTCAGTCGTTACCGTGCAGCTGTTGGGTGCAGTCACCTCAGTGACAGGCTCACTACCAGAGCTAGAAATCAGACACCGTTTCCATGTCTTTTAGTATGGGTGATAAGGAGCAGGACAGTGAGCAGGAGGTGCTTCCTGTAACGCCGCAAGAAAAGAAAAAAGTAATGTATATGGTATAGTTTTAGGCTGCTCTTCTTTTACAATTTACAGTTGTTCTTTTACATGTTAAAGTGCAAGCCCAGACAAAGAAAACGATATGGAATTCTGTTAACAAGTGTGAATATCGTAACGAATAGGATAAAAAAAAGTGTTTTGATCTGACACAAATTTCCCGTTCCGTGTCAGTACAAAAATGTGTCACACACGTCAGGAGGCATTTATTTTGATACCAAGAAAGGAATAGTTAAAGAACTTTTGTGTCATTGAATACAGTATAAAAGAAATATTTATTTTGATACCAAGAAAGAATTACCTAAAAGTATCTTTTGTAATCAGTGATTTGTAAATAGTGTAGAGGAATTGCTTATTTAATAAATTTTGATGAACTTAACTTTTTAAAACTGAATATTGTTATATAAACCTCCCTTAAATGATACCTGCTGTATACAGTATTTATATGAGCCATACATATATCGAAACTTTATGAATTTCCATTTTTCTTTTTTATTACATGAGATCATTGCTCTTTATATAAATTTAAAACACCACTGAAGACATGTTGGTAAGAAACCCATAATTTATCATCATATTACTGTATAGTGTAGTGTACTGTAGTAGTAGCAGTAAAAATATACGATAATTTTCACAGGCATCCGATATATTTTTACGATAATTTGGAATAATTTTGAAACATCAGTACGATAACTAGATCAAAAAAATCTGGCAACCGTGCCGTCCAACTTCTGCGTCATTCGAGTTGAAACTGTGATAGTGCGTGTGAGTGTATGCCTGCGACTCTTCGTAAAATGCCGTCTATTTCGCCCGGATATTACCCAGTTGGACTCCAAAGGGTCTTACCAGGAGTATTACGATGGTGCGGGTAACTACAGACATACGAGATGAGTGAATTATATATGGAGAAATATGTCCGGGGATTACCTGTGCAGACATTTAAAAATCCGGCCAGCTTTGTGTGAGTCTTGAGGAACATTTGCGATGACGTCTTTTCTATTTCATTTATGTATTATGTTCAATAGAGGCTTTTCGAACCGTAGTTGAATATAGTCATCATTAACCTCTTCATTGCTAGGTGGCTCACCTGATGCGAGGAAAATCGTCTGGAAATAGTAGTGAAAAAGAAAAGTACGTCATTGTCGTGTTGTAGTCAAAATAATGATTCTCTCTCTCTCTCTCTCTCTCTCTCTCACACACACACACACACACACACACACACACACACACACACACACACACACACATTTCTTTTAATGTGTGTATATATACATACGTAATGTATGTGTATATATACATACATACATACTGTAGCGTATGTGTATATGTTACAGGGAATTTGTGTAACCAGTGATATCATGAAATCCTTAGCGAATTCGTGAAATGAGTTCAAACTGGGATGGGTTAATTTGGGTTTGGTTAATTTAGGCTGCGGTTAGGTTAGGCTGGGATAATCTAGATTAAGTTTAGGTTATGTTAGGCTAGGTTAGTTAGATTAAGTTAATTTGGATGAACGCATAACATAACTCAGCATTCATATAAATTAATCCAACCTAAGTTAACTTAACCTAGCCTAACATAACCTAATCTTAACCAAGATTGTCCCAGCCTAACTAGCTTAACAACCTAATCTTAACCAAGATTGTCCCAGCCTAACCTAACCCCAACCTAAATTAACCTAACCTAAATTAACCCATCCCAGTTTAAACTCATATTATGAATTCACCAGGGATTTCATGAAATCACTGGTTACACAAATTCTCTAACATAAATACATAAGTACCTACGTACATACATACTAAATGAGTAGTCTTTATAATTTCATAGCAACGAGGGAATGATAAAATATGCAGTTTTTACGGATTTTGGTAATTTGAAGTCGAAATGTCATTAGGTGTATTTTTTTCATATTCCGAACATACAAAAATGCGACTGACGTAGGCAGTGCCTGGTTTGGTTCGAGAATGTTATGGCGTTGTTTATATCTGCTATGACACTCCTACAAATCAGTGAAATTATTCCTTCACAGTGTCCTTCTCAGGTCACATTGTATTATAATTATTTAATGATAACCGAAGCTGATAGTATGGTAAGCTTTTGAAAACACTTCGAGATTTAATTCATTCGTGAATACCTTATGATTTTCCGAAGTTGCAGTCAGCTGTTCCCGTAATGTAAGCCCTTTGTGTAGGCCACTGCTGTAGCTTTACCCTCTAATTTGACAATCTCATTCCTGCTTGCTGTCCCAAACGGTTTTAACTCAAAAAAGTGGCTTCACGTCATCTTAAGAATTAACCGTTTCCATGTGAGGATGAATCTTTTATTTTATACCTACTAATTCCTGATGATTTCATTCCGTAAGAGGGACTTCCAGTCTGAAGATCTCTCATAAACGGCCGGCGGCGTATGACCCCGGCATTTGCGCCGCCATTTTTTTTTTTTTTCAATCGATCTCATAAACGGAGTAGAATAGTCCAGATATAACTTTTATAAAGATATCATCAGGCCGAAGTGGTGTACTGTAAATAAAAACTGTAGTCATTGATTCGTCCCTGATTTAAGAACTGCATTGGCCATACGCTAATTATTTGCTGTTATTTTAGTTTAGTATTAATAATAGTGTGTTATTGCTTCCAAGTCAATTTCAGTAACATCAGGCCTATTATTTATACGTTATACACCCAACCCCTCACATGCGCGCGCACATTTTTTTTAAATGCAAAAAAAGGAACCAAAGGCCAGGGGCCCGCAAACCGTTCCTTCCAAAAACAAAAACAATACAAAAGAGAGTCAAATTCAAGATCCGATCATTTCGAGATGCCTGGACACACTGCGTTTGAAAGACTGATCATAGGAAGTAGTAAATACAGACAGAGGGAGACAGTTCCAGAGTTGACCTGTTGCATAAATGAAGGACTGGGGGTAACGGTTAACACTTGCATTAGAGAGTTGGACAGAAAAGGGATAAGAGTTTGTTGCTAGACGGGTGCTATGCGCCCGTTGTACAGATGGGGGGATGCAAGCGGACAGTTCAGAGGAGCAGTGACCTTTGAAGTAGCGATAGAAAAGAGATAAAGATGCAACAGTGCGGCGAAGAGACAGATGTTGAAGGGAGCCAGTAAGAGGAGGAGAGTTGATGAGACGAAAGGCCTCTGACTCCACCCTATTGAGGAGAGCTGTATGTGGGGAGCCTCCCCACACATGAGAGTTGTATTCTAAACAGGGACAAATAAAACCCGTGTATAAAGTCAACAACTGTGCAGGGGTAAAGAAGGTACAGAGTCGGCTTAGCTCACCTAATCTCTTTGAAGCAGATTTTACAAGAGATGAAATATGATCTTTCCAAGATAAGTCCCGAGTGAATGAAACCCCAAGCATGTTCAAGGATGATGCAGGATTGAGCTGGATATTATTAAACAGTGGGTACTCCTGTGGAAGATTGTGTCGGGTTGATAAGTGTAAAAACTGAGTTTTTGATGCACTAAAAACAACAAGATTATTTTTACCCCAGTCAGAGATACGAGCCAAGTCAGACATTAGGTTTGCCATAGCCTCCTCCCTTGTCTGTTGAAGCAACTGCTGAGATGGACGTTGCGGGAACCGAATGGAAAGGTGATGGGTGGAATCATCAGTGTATGAGTGGATAGAGTTACATGTACAGCTTAGAAGGTCACTGATGAATAGAAGGAAGAGAGTCGGTGATAAGACACAGCCCTGAGGAACACCACTGTTGATAGATCTAGAAGAACGATGGCCGTCTACAACAGCGGCTATAGAATGACCAGAAAGGAAGCTACAGATGAAGACACAGAAGGTTAGAAACCATAAGTGGGCAGTTTGGAAATTAAAGATTTATGCCAGACTCGATCGAAAGCCTTTGAGATGTCAAGTGCAATGGCAAAGCTTTCGCCAAAGTCCCGAAAGGAGGATGACCAGGAGTCTGAAAGGTAGGTGAGAAGATCGCCAGTGGAGCGTCCCTGACGGAACCCATACTGACGATAAGAAAGAAGGTTGTGATAGGAAAGATGCTCTAAAATTTTTCTGTTAAGAATTGACACGAAAACTTTTGAGACAGGATGTTAAAGTAATTGGACGATAGTTAGAGGGTTGGGAATGGTCACTCTTCTTTGGGACTAGCTGAATGAGAGCAAACTTCAGCAAGAAGGAAAGGTACAAGTTGATAGACAAAGGCGAAAGAGTTTACCTAGGCAGGGTGTAAGCACAGAAGCACAGTTCTTGAGGACAACAGGAGGGACTCCACAGGCCCATATGACTTGTTAGTATTAAGGTCAGTGATAGCAGAAAATACATCAGCTGAAGAAATTTTAATGTCAGCCATGAGGAAGTCAGAGGGGGGAAGTGATGGAGGAACTGCACCGGAATCGTCTAAGGTGGAACTGGAGGAGAAAGTCTGAGCGAAGAGATTTGCTTTATCAGTAGAAGAAATAGCTACAGAGCCATCACAATAGAAAAGAAGAGGGAAGGATGATGAGGTAAAGATGTTAGAAAGGTTTTTGGCAAGGTGCCAGAAGGAGCGGGAAGAATTCGAGTTGGAGAGTTGAGAGCATTTAGTACGGATGAAATTATTTTTAGCAGAGCAAAGAACAGACTTAGCACGATTCCGGGCAGATACATAAGCAAAGAAGTGATTCAGGGATGGGTTGGTTCTGGTACCTTTTATAGTCCCTCTCCTTGTTGCCGACAGCATTAGAACAAGCGTGATTAAACCAAGGCTATCTTGCATTAGTCAAAGGATATGAGAAAGGAATGTATGCTTCCATGCCCGAGAGAATAACCTCCGTAATGCGCAATGCACACTCAGATGGCTCCAGGCCATCCATCCCCTCACACACACACACACACACACACACACACACACACACACACACACACACACACACACACACACACACACACACACACACACACACACACGCGGGCGCGCGCGTTCAGCCCCCTCACACATGCGTGGTCACACACTCATCCACCTCCTCACACACACGCACACACACCCATTCACCTCCTCATTCACTCCTCACACACTCATTCACCTCCTTGCTCAAAGGCGCTCACACTCGTCCACTCCCTCACACACACACACACACACTCCCGCGCACACACTCACCCACCCCTTCCGTCTACTCTTACACCCACACACTCACCAAACATCCACCCGCATACTCTTCCTCACGTCCTCACCCACTAACTCATCACGCCTACACATGCACCAACACATCCATCAACCCGCACACACCAACGCACAACGGCACATCCATTGACACACAAGCACTCATTCATCCACCCACTCGCTCATCCACCCACGTAGTCATTCACACCCACTCACTCATCCACCCACGTAGTCATTCACACCCACTCACGCCCACTCGCTCACCTAATGACTCGCGCAACCCACACCGTTCCACGCACTCACCTACGCTTTCCCCCACTCCCACATCTCCCCACTCCCACATCCCTCACACCCACACCTTCCCCCACACCCACACCTCAAGGCTTTTCGACGTGCCACAAGTAGCGGTGCGCCTTCCCGTGCACGCATACTAATTGCCCGTCGCGATAAATTGCCTTCTCACGGGAAGCCTACATAATAGTGCTTCTTAGCGCCGCTGCAATCAACCCTTAAGCACCGAAGGCAGGGAGAGCCGATTGTCTGTACGTCATCGATTTTATTCAGCTTTGGCAAGATGTTCCTGGCCAGGAAACGTTAATCCCGACG